>NC_057359.1:13068076-13376346 GCF_016509475.1 Prionailurus bengalensis
GACTAATTATCTACTGATGTCAGTACTAGTTTGTGATAATAACTACATTTTCTAGTTAATAAAGTTGGAGGGGCATGCAGCGTAGCTTCAAAACACTAAAACATATATACACTTTATCCTTTTGTATACATTTTTTTTCAAGTTTAGTTGCTTGTAAAGATATACTTTTAAAGGAAAATGGTTCAGAACATAGCAATTTTCATTGTTCTATGTGACCTAATCAATAGCTTTCTTGAGAATGTACGAAAGTTAGAACAGCCTGGCTCTTCTTTTGACATTTCAATTTTTATTTCAAACTTCTTTCCTCATAGTTTCAAGAAAACTACAAATGTATTCTGTTAGAAAGAAGTTGTCATCCTCCACTTATATCTGTACATAATTCATTAGTTTATTACTTATCGATAGCATTAATTTTGTCCGAGGAAACGAGACATAAAATTAAGTGGGAGGAACGGGATAATTTTCTCTGAAATGACTGTGAAAGTCCACAGGAAAATTGCATTTTATACAAATTGTTTCCTATTAGTCCTGGGTTCAAATAATCTGCTTAGATTCCTCAGCGGTATTTCTAATCGTTTCTTATAGTGACCAGCTACCATCCATGCCTACCTGATTTGTACAGACACTTTAAATACTGCCTGCACATAGTACAGTATTTTTATTCCATATGCACTTGACTTTTGCAGCTAACTCCATAAGATGCTGTCTCCTTTTTTGTCATTCTGACATGAAACAAGGATGGTTTTCTTGGCGACACTATGTCTTCTGCTCAGATCCAAAATATATGATAGCATAGCTCTCCCATTTTTCCCTTAAAACTTTTTAAAATGAAAACCCATACTTTATTCAGATTTTTCTCAGTCTTCTTTTTTCTGCTTGGGGATCCTATCCAGGAAACCACATTACATTTAATCCTCATGTGTCCTTAGGCGTCTCCAGGCTGTTACAATTTCTCAAGCTACTCTTGTTTTGGATGACCTTGACAGTTTTGAGGAGGAACACAGCGTTTTGCACCCTCTTTTAGCTTTTAGAAAATGCTTTCCCGAAAAAAAGAAGTAAGCAATAAAGGTCTTTTCCCATGCCATGCAAGAGATTCTTTAGCAATGAAGATTAAACCCAAAGGCAATGAATTTCTCGCTGATGGAGGACAGTGATGACCACATACTATACTTCAGTGCATGCACAGAAATGGAAGGGTACACACCCATGTGATTTGACTTCTGAGGTGTACAAGAAAAGATTGTTAAAAATTGGAAGTAATTTTATCCACAGAGAGGGTCAAGGGACCCTGCTGTGAGCAGATGTTTTCTGGCTTTATTGAGCCTGGAGCAGAGGGACCAGAGCAAGAGGCATGAACAAGTCAGCCAGGATAGGGTGACTGACAGGAGGCTGGTCAACACTGGATAGTTTACTAAGAGAAGTTTGGGGTCGTTTCCAGTGAGTCTCTGGTTGCTGTGATTTAGGCAGGGCCAGGCTGAGAGGGAGGCAAATGGAGAGGGACTAGGTTACTTGCCTAAATTTTTGAGTCCTTTTCCCATAGAACCACTCAAGGTGTCTGAAGTCCAGAGATATTAATGGCATCAGATCTCCTCTGTCTGAGTAGAGAAGCCTGATTTTAGCAAATAAAAATACAGGACTCCCAGTTAAGGTTGAATTTCAGATAAATAATAAACAGCTTTTTTAGGATATGTATGTCCCAGACAATATTTGGGACATTTCTTATGCTAAACATTTATTTGTTGTTTATCTGAATAGTCAGTGTCCTGCATTTTCGCTGCATTTTCCTTGGCTTCCCCTGGGTAGATGTAATGGGGTGAGGAGAGAGCTGAAGAGGAGGAGAAGGGTGTAGGGTGTATAGTTTCTAGCCTCAGATCACCACTCTTGGAGAGTGGTTATCTTGCTGTGAAAGACAAATGCGACATCACTTATTCTCAAAAGCCACCCCAGGCCAGCATTTGAAACAACTTTGGATGTCAAAGGCATCTCTGGAACAACATTCTTTTTGTCTCCTTCTTTCATCAGTTTTGAATAGATTTGTCATTATTCTGTGTCCTATAAAAGTATCCTTTAATATATACTGATACTGAAGAAATAAAACCCAGTGGGTTCAGAAACAAGGGATCAGCAAAGGTAGACTTTCCCTAGGGCCACCTGGTTCCTATCCGTCCTTCCCCCTCCCCACCTCCAGACTCTGGGCTTATGGACTAGTGTTTAGTTTCATGGCTTTCTCCTCCTTCTCCTATCTACTTTCTGGTTTTCTCAGATGATGGAGGGAATAATAACTTGACTATAAAAAAATTCCTCATGCATGGGATAATTGAAAGAGAAGTACAATTATAAAAATTAAGTGTTAAACCAGGTTTCATGCCCAGGCATAATTTAAAAAAATACATAAGAAGAATAATTTAACAAACTAAGGAAATCATAACTGATATAAATATGCTCTTGGCCTCCAAGAAAGTCAGCAGAAAGTATTATGCTTGACATCCTTCACAGATCAACTGGGTCAAAATCAGAAAGCATTTAAAAGCCTTTGCAAAATAGAGTTGACACATCACAATCTTTTAATGGCATAAATTCCCATTAGCATCAACTGTTGCATATATAATGTTCATTATGGTGATTAGAAATGTTAATTTCTTAGAGCAATCATAATTTCCTTTAATCTACTATGGCAGTGTTTTTTAAACTGCAGGTTATGACCCATTAGTGGGTCATGAAATCAAGTTAGTGGGATATAATCAGCATTAAAGAGAATAGAACAGAATGGAATAGAAAATATCCAATTTCATTGCACACAGTCAATGTAAATATTATTTCATGTACTTTAACCTGAGTTCTAAAAACATATGTAGGTACTTGGTTATAATATAAAATGTATTCCATATGGTCTGTCATGCACAATCAGAAAACAACTATTCTATATGATAACAAATAAATTCTAAGACTGATCTAAAAGTGAAACACAAATTGAAGTGACAGATTGGTGAACATGGAAGAAAATATTTTCAGTAGAAGATACTATGATGGCTAATATGTTTTTAACCAATGACTGGCCCACTTCTCCATTTGCTGAGTTCTGTTTCAAGGTGGTAAATGTGGCATTCCACTTCTTATTATCAATGCAATAGAGATGTTTTGGTGGTAAACGTAAGTGAGGGCTGTGGGGTCAGCCTGTCTGTACTACTTATCTTGAGTATGTTACTGAATTGTTCTGTGTCTTGATTTCCTTATTTCAAGATGGGCCTGGTAATAGTCTGGCCATCAAACTTGTAAAGATTAAATGGATTTATGCATAGAATGTGTTTAACATGGTGTTTGGCACTTAGCAAGTCTTCAGTACATGTTAGTTACTGGCTTTATTACTTTTAATTATTTTTCTGTAAGAATAGCAAATATCAGAGAATTTCTTACCTCCAACTTTTAATTTTATCTCTGACAAATGGAGAATGGAGGCCAGAGTATGCTCTGTGATTCAGCCCATGCATGGTCCCTGAATTCTTCTTCTCCTGAACATGCATTTATTAGTTCATTGGAATGAAGTACTTTAGAGCAAAGGTTCTCAACCTGGGACACATGACCCACTTGACAGGATGGTGAACTTCCGAAATGCGATTGGGATTTTGAATGAATGTGCAAATACACCTTTGGGGAATACATGGAGGGGATCCATGGCTTCTAGTGTCAATGGAGTCATAGGTGGTGCAGTGAAGAGTTAGACAGACTTAGGTCTAAGTTCAGCCTTATTAATTAGCATGGTAACCCTGAGAAAGTTTCTTACATCTTGTAGCTCCACTTACCTGTCTATAGAATGTGGATTAAATATAGCTGCTACATAATACAGTTGTTGCGATAATGTTTACAGCATTTATAAAAAACTTAGCACTAGGCATAACGGCTGTCACATTATGGGTATTCAAGAGAATATTAATAGTGGAAAAGGGTAGGTAGACTGGAAATTAGAATACAGTGGGTTCCTATTCTGAATTTCAATTGTGGAATGTTAATTGTAATCACTGAGTAATCATTCATTGAGCAATCGCTAAGTGAGTAATCACTGAGTAATCATTCATTCAGTAATCCATTCCCTAATTTATTCAACAAGAATTGACTGAATGCTGCCATGTGTGAGGGATTATGTGAGGTGCTGAGGAAGCACTAATGGATAAGACACATTATCTGTCCTCACAGGCTTATGATCCAGGAAGGCTCACAAACAGGCAGTCACCAACCTTGTGATAAATGGGGCAGCAGGCAAAGTATGGGGCTTGGGGAGAACGAGGGAGACATCTCAAATTCGGAACCACATTCAATGAGGTTTGTGGTTTTGTTTCATCTTATGGTTCTAGTTTTCATTTCAGGGCTGAGCAACTTCCTCTTGTTTATTTTAATGCTGAACATTATTGGCCAAGTGTAATATTCCTAACTAGGGACATTAAGGGCAGACTTTGATCTGTGGAGCCTGGAGGAAACCACTCTTCTCTTGGATGTGGCTCCAAATATGAGCACACATAGTGAGGCCGCTTGGTAACATGGGGCGAGAGAAGAGGACAAGCGTCCACCTTCTAAAGGGAAAATCGTAGAATCCAGGGCTTTTCTATTTTTGCCTTGACTTCAAGGAAACTTACAGTTAAATTTAACGTCCCATTACAAGTTTGTTTTATTTTTTGTTTATTTCTTCGTCTCCCTCAATGATTTTGATTTTCCATCTTAATGCATTATGACATCTCTGTATCTGTCTAGCATCTCTGCCATATTACACGGTTTTTGCAAGTAGATGGGATAATAATTATTAAATAATCTCAGTCATGTAGTGTCTTACATACTATATTGGCCTTTTACTTTATGTATTTTTATGATTCAGTGGACACGATTGAATGGTAATTGCTTTAAACTTTATGAAATTGAGTCACACTTTGACAGCTCCATCATAGAAGAATTTCATAGCAGGAACAATGTCTTCCAGGAGAAGTCCTTATGTTGTCAATAATTGGATGTGTCATGGTATCATTTGGGTTTATATCCACTATTAGGAGACAAAGTTGCTGGGTTAATCCATTTAAATTATTTTTGTACTCTCTGGACACAGAAACTCTTTTACCTTTGAGCAAAGCTGTCAGGATAGCTAAATCAATGTCCTGGTGTCCTTCTGATCCCATCCGAAACACCGTAATCTGCAATTTGAGACAAGGTGACCATTAGCAATGCATGTTTTTGCCCAACAGAAATTCAGTGAGACCATATCTGAACATAGACTATCTTAATATCTACAAGGTAGATTTTTAACCACGGGGAAAGCAGACATAGCAAGAATTCAACTCAAGGGTTCTGCAGTTCATTAAGAGGAAGATGTCTCAGTAGCCTCCTAACAGAGACCACCTTACATAATGATGTTTACAATGAAGAGAAACCAGAGACAAAGGAAATGTCCTTTTCTATCATTTCAGTTTTAAAATTAAAACTGGCTGGATTTACAAAAATGTGTAAACTATGATATAAACTATGAGTTGAGAAATTAAGTGTTTAAAAGTAGCTAGTTTGGTATGCCCTTTGGTAAATGGTCCTACTATGTGTGTGTGTGTGTGTGTGTGTGTGTGTGTGTGTATGTGCGTGCGCGCGCGCATGTGTGTGTACATGCACGTATGCAATGTAGCCATCAGTACACTTACTCCTCAGCACTAGTTTTGAATGGTTTCAATACTGCGATGGCTCTAGATCCTTCAGCCCTCTTGATAACCTTGAACCACCTTGAGAATAACTTAGCAATTATTTCCAGGTTGTGAGAAGGAGAAAGCACAGTACAATAACATCTTTCCTTGCAGTAATCCAGGGGACAAAAGTATTCTCCAGGGATGGAAAACAGGAAGGAGAGTAAAGAGAGAGCAATGAAGGATTAACACCTGTTGGATTAATACAAAGTTCCACAATAATGCTGAACAGTAACAGGGATCTTTTTTCCAAGTCAGAGGGAGGCTAGGTAAGGAAGCCAAAAGGTTATTTGTATATGTATACTGAATTACTATTTTTTCAGCTACTTTAGGCTTCAAGTTTCTCTATCTGTAAAATGGGAAAATAATAGTGCTTACTTGTTTCCAACTGCATGGAAGTAAACTTCGTAGGATTTGCTAATATATAATTAATTTTTTAAAAAAATGTTTATTTTGAGAGAGAGAGAGAGACAGAGGGAGAGAATGAGCAGGGGAGTGTCAGAGAGAGAGGGAGAGAGAGAGAATCCATGCTGTCAGTGCAGAGCCGGATGTGGGGCTTGAACTCACGAACCGTGAGATCATGACCTGAGCCAAAGTCAAGAGTTAGATGCTCAAAAACAACTGAGCCACCCACACACCCCACTAATATATAATTCTAAGTTTTGCCACTATGAGGGAGAGAACAGACACAGAGACTCATCCACTGTTAAACTATCAGTTGCCTTAGAAATCTAGTCCAGTACCCAGAGACAAAGTAACTTGCTTCAGGTCACAAAATGAGTTAGAAGGATAGTTGTGATTAGAACTCAGCAGCCCTCTAATGAGAAAGAATGAAATATGGCCTTTTGTAGCAACTTGGATGGAACTGGAGAGTGTTATGCTAAGTGAAATAAGTCATACGGAGAAAGATTCCATATGTTTTCACTCTTATGTGGATGCTGAGAAACTTAACAGAAGACCAGGGGGGAGGGGAAGGAAAAAAAAAGAGGTTAGAGAGGGAAGGAGCCAAAACATAAGAGACTCTTAAAAACTGAGAACAAACTGAGGGTTGATGGGGGGTGGGAGGGAGGGGAGGGTGGGTGATGGGTATTGAGGAGGGCACCTGTTGGGATGAGCACTGGGTGTTGTATGGAAACCAATTTGACAATAAATTTAATATTTAAAAAAAATAAAAAAAGAACTGAGCAGCCCTCGGGGCAAGAGGAACTCAGGAACAGGTGCCTGAATTGGAAAGAAAACTTGAGATCCACAGGATTAGGATTCAGGGGGCAGAAGTGGAATCTCACCAGCCCTTTAACTCTTTCCGCCAGTCCTGCTGTGGTCTGAAAGGTATTATTGTGTACTTAGCTGGTAACAAGTTGAGACAACCAGGATCATATTGGAGTTCATTGTTTTAGAAAAATTTCAAAATTAGGCACCAAACAGAATTCCTTAAACATGGGACCTACTTGCTCTGCAGATGCCTACATTTTATTGCCTAATTAGAGATCACACTTCAGATGTAATTTTTTTTCTGGGGCAGCAGATAGATAAATTTACTCCGAAATAGAACATTAACAGGACTTTCTAGGAACAGATTTGAGGAGAGGAAAAGGAAGGTACATAGTGTAGGGTTTCTAAAGAATTTGGGAAAGGGGCACCGGAGACACAGATACATGTGCTGTTGTTTGTCAATTGTATGCCAGGGCTTTGCAGGTTTTCTAGAAAACTGATGTGGGAGGAGTGGCTGTCCACCTGTCCATGCCCTCATTCAAGAGGAAAAGGAAGCACTAAGGAGAGGCTGGAGGATCCAAAGATGAAGTTTGTTTCATAATTTTGCCTTTAGCTGACCTGAAATACTCTAAAACTCTTTTTATTTGAAATTAAAACAAAATTTAAAATATTACACAATGTATATATACAACACCAGGGGGAGAAAACGTCCAACAAAAAAGTCAGAGACATTTGACCAACCCCAAGTGTTGACAGAGATGAAGAGAATCAAGTATCCTTAAATATTCTTTGTGGGAATATGAATCAAGATAGCACTTTTGGAGTATGATAAGTTAATATAAAATTCCTTGGTATTGATGTATGATTCTTTAACAACACTAAGATTTTATTTAGGATCTTTACAACTGTGTTTGGAAATGAGGTTGGTACATGTAACCCATCCTGCCTCATTTTGGTATTAGAGTTGTACTAACTGTTCAGTATGACTTGGAAAACTTTTTTTTTTTTTATTTACTTATGCCCCAGAATGGTTTCCATAACAAAGGAATACTCCTGCTTCTGTCAGGCTTAGTAAGATGTTTATAAACTATCTAGCACTGAAGTGTTTTTTTTTTTTTAATTTTTTTTTCAACGTTTATTTATTTTTGGGACAGGGAGAGGCAGAGCATGAACGGGGGAGGGGCAGAGAGAGAGGGAGACACAGAATCGGAAACAGGCTCCAGGCTCTGAGCCATCAGCCCAGAGCCCGACGCGGGGCTCGAACTCCCGGACCGCGAGATCGTGACCTGGCTGAAGTCGGAGGCTCAACCGACTGCGCCACCCAGGCGCCCCTAGCACTGAAGTGTTTTTAGGCATATATCGCTGATCACCTTTATACATTTTCCAACAATTATTGATCAATTTAGATTTTCTGCCTTTCCCTGACTCTGTTTCATATATTTTCCTATGTAATTAAACATTTCATCAAGACTCTCAAGTTCATGGGTATACAGTTGCATGCAGAATTTTCTTATTATATGGGACGCCTGGGTGGCTCAGTTGGTTAAGCGTCTGATTCCTGATTTTGGCTCAGGTCATGGTCTCGTGGTTGTGCGATCAAGAGTTGGGCTCAGCGCCGGGTGTGGAGCCTGCGTTAGAGTCTCTCTTGCCCTTGCCCGCTGCCCCTCCCCCACTTACACTATCTCTTGTTCTCTCAGGCTCTTTCTCAAAAAAAAAAGATTAAAAAATTTCTTATTATTTAAAAATCTCCTTTATATCTAGAATTATATGGATTTTTTTTAGTCTTCTTTATTTTTCAAAGAATCAGATTTTCTTGATCAATTATTATTTGACCAATTATTATCCTGATCAATTTATTGATCAATATTATTATTTACAATTTGAAGTGATTATTTTCTGCTTTTATCATTATCCATTCATTTCTTCAGTTTTGCTTCCTTGGCCATTCTTTGCCTAGAATTTTGAGTTGACATCACGGTCACTTTGTTTTTTTTCTTTCTTTCTTTTTTTAATAAATGTGTTTAAGATTATGCATCTCACATACTTTTCTATGCATTATGTCATTTTCATTCTTTTTTTTTTTTTAATTTTTTTTCAACGTTTATTTATTTTTGGGACAGAGAGAGACAGAGCATGAACGGGGGAGGGGCAGAGAGAGAGGGAGACACAGAATTGGAAACAGGCTCCAGGCTCTGAGCCATCAGCCCAGAGCCTGATGCGGGGCTCGAACTCCCGGACCGCGAGATCGTGACCTGGCTGAAGTCGGACGCTTAACCGACTGCGCCACCCAGGCGCCCCTCATTCATTTTTAAATATATGCCATTTTGCCTTAAAATTGTTGTTAGTGTTAAAAGAGTGTATGTGTGTATCTGTAACATTTTGCAAACATGCTATTTTGCTTGAAAAAAAAAGTGTGTCTTCTCTATCTTCTGGGTACAGAATTTTAGGTACAGAGGTTGCTATAGATACAGATTACATTTAATTTTTATTCAAATATTCTATTTGACTTATTTCTTATTTCTGAGAGGCATGTTAAAATCTTCTGACTACATACTTCACAATTATTCCTTGAAAGTACAGAATCTTTGCTTTATATGTTTTGAAGGTTTTAAAAAACGTACAAAAGGTTCATAACAGTCTGTTCTTGGCATATTGCAGTTTTTATCAACACAAAATATCTCTATTTCCTATTTAATGTTGTTGCTTTGCATATTTTGTTTTATATTAACATTTTATTTGCCATATATACTCTCATGGGGGATTAGAATGTGTCTGATAGATTATTCCATCTGTGTTTTTGTTTTTGTTTTTTTGGTCACTTTTGTGTGGTCATTTTATTTAAGGTCTGTACCTTGTAAACAGCAAGGCTAGATTTTTTTTTTTTAACTGAATCAGAATATCATTAGGAATCCAAGGGAGAAAAGAATCCAGTTATGTCTAATATGATTACTGGTTTCTTTTATCTTATTTCTTCCATATTACTTTGTTTTCTATTTTCTAGACTTTATCATTTCCCTTCCACCTTTCTTTTCCTTTGAAAAAGTATCATATTTGCCTAGATAATATATGTACATGGCAAAAAAAAAATCCATAGCATAAAGAAATATATGGTGAAAATGAAAGGTATCATTTCTGTCCCCCATTTTGCAGCACCTCTCAACAAAGGCAACCACTTTTCCTGGTTTGGGAGATGTTCTCCACATAAGCAAAGAGAATTAGACACATCTTTTACACAGGTGGTCGTGAGCTTTATACATTATTACGCATCACTTTTTTCATGTGACTACCTATCCTGGAGACCATTCTACTCAGCTTCATTATTTGTTGGCTGCCTAATGTTTCCTTATATGCATGTATTATGATTTATGATTTAGTTTTCTATTAATGAACTTTGGGGTGGTGCTTGATCTTTGGTGATTATAAACACCATTGCAGGGAATAACCTTGTATGTGCGTGGCTGAGTCTGTCTGTAGAATACAATAGGGAATTTGTGGGGCCATTTACTCTGAGAGAATGTCCTGAATTCATTGTTCTGATTCTGCTCCCAGGGCCTCTCCTATTTCCTGCCTTTATTTGTTTTGGTCCTTAATGGTAACTGAAATGATCTTCAACTTCACAGTATATATTTTTCTCCTGAAATGATTTCCAAGCTCTACTTTCTATACCTGCTTTTAATATTCTAGAAGTTACTCAAAATTTCTTGCCTTCTAGCATAGTAACCTTTTTCATCTCCTTCCGTGCTAAGTACTGATAGGGATTTGTTTCAAAACTGTATATATTTATTATTTTAGCCTCTTTTGTCATTTGAGGGGCAGGAGGGAGATAGACACATACATGCTCCTTCTATAAAATCTCATCAATGTACATTTAATAGAAAAATGTATATCAGGTAGAAGTTACTTAGCTATTTTATTGGTGATTCAGTAAATAAAGCCTGATTTTCCTCTGTAATAAAATTGGTATTTTCAACATGTACCCTAAAAGTAATTCTTGGATTTGTTTGACATGGTTGGTTATTTTGTCAAAACACTATGAAATATAGGAAGATTAAAGTGTTCTTCAAGATTTGAAAGAAAAAAAATCACACATTTTGTTAAAAACCCCACAACTTCCCCCAAATTCAGTTTCACATTTTCTATCTTCAGCTCACTTGTGGACAAATTGCCTTAGCCTGGATGCAATTCTGATTCTCAGATTGAAGGGAAGCTGTCTTTCAAAATGACATGATTCCCGTATTCTCCACTCCTTGAACTTGTCTGCAAACCAGCTCCTCTGCTTATGTTCTGTCATTTGTACCCCCGTTCAAAGTCAGGAAATGGGGTGTCATATCTGTTCCCTCTGACCCCCTGCATACAGGGGAGTCATGCACAGATTCATTGAGCATCTCCGTGCTAGGCACCTTTGAGGTGCTGGGGTAGAGCAGTGAACAAAGCTGACAGACAATTCCTGCCTTCACAGAGCCTATTTCTAGTGCATTCTAGACAGGAGAGACAGAGAAAAGCGAGTACATATATGGTATGTCCGGGTGCTTCTCACTGCCTCCTTCCCTCTCTGTCCTCAGTGTCACAGCCATTGTTCAGCCAGCAGCCTCATAACTATTCAGAAGTTTCTTTACTGGTCTTCCTGATTCTGGTCCTTCCATTCTATTCCCCATGCAGCTACCCAAGCGATCTTCCTGATTATATCACCCCCCTTACCAAAATTTTTTAGAGGCTTCCATTACTAATAACTCTTAGCAAGGCATTCAAGGAATGCCAATCTCACACTCCTGGCTACTTCTTTAGTTTTATCTCTTGGTGATACATGGTCACTGCTACACTCTTGCTGTTACCCACCCTCCCACCACAGCCACGACCCCACACCTCATGCCCCAGTCATGCTGAGCAACTTGCTCCTTTATTTTTTTTTTATTTTTATATTAAAAATTTTTTTAATGTTTGTATTTATTTTTGAGAGAGAGACAGAGTGCAAGCTGGGGAGGGGTAGAGAGAGAGAGGGAGACACAGAATCTGAAGCAGGCTCCAGGCTCCAAGCTGTCAGCACAGAGCCCGTGGGGCTTGAACTCACAAACTGTGAGATTATGATCTGAGCTGAAGTCAAACGCTTAACCAACTGAGCCACCCAGGTGTCCCTCCTTTATTTTTAAAAAATGTTTACATATTTGAGAGAGAGAGAGAGAGAGAGAGAGAGAGAGAAAGAGACAGAGAGAGAGACAGAGAGACAGAGAGGGAGAATGTGTGCAACAGCAGGGGAGGGACAGAGAGAGAAGGAGACAGAGGATCTGAAGATGGCTTTGCACCGACAGCATTAAGCTCGATGTGGGGCTTGAACTCAGGAACCGTGAGATCATGACCTGAGCCGACGTCAGATGCTTCATCAGCTGAGCCACCCAGATACCCCACAACTTGCTCCTTTAAGGGCCCCTGAAGTTGTTTCTGAACTTGTAGCCTTTGTTTATTCAATTCCCTTAAAATTTTTTTAAATGTTTATTTATTTTTGAGAGAGAAAGAGCATGAGTGGAGAGGGGCAGAGAGAGAGAGCGGGACATAGGATCTGAAGCAGGCTCCAGGCTCTGAGCTGTCAGCACAGAGCCTGACGTGGGGCTCAAACCCACAAGCAGTGACATCACGACCTGAGCTGAAGTCAGATGCTTAACTGACTGAGCCACCCGGGTGCCCCTATTTAGTTCCTTTAAAAGAAAATGTTTATTTTTGAGAGAGAGAGGCAGAAAGAGATGGGGACAGGGGATGTGAAGCAGGCTCTGCGCTGAGAATGGAAACTCCACTACGGGGCTTGAACCCACCAGCTGTGAGATCATGACCTGAGCAGAAGCAGGGTGCTTAACTGACTGAGCCAGCCAGGCACCCCTCAGTTCCCTTTTTTGGGGGTTCCCTCTGCTTGCAGAATCAACCACAAGCCTTTCACTTGACGTGTGGCACTGAGGAAGCCTTCCTGTATAACCGGGACAGAGTCCTCACTTCTCCTTGTGTCTCTCGCATACTCTGTGCGGCTGCCCAGCACACTGCTTCAGCCCCTCCTTCCCCTTATGGGTACACGTCTCTTTGTAAGAAACAGAAGTCCATTGGCCGTGGGGATCGCTAGCTAGCTAGTCCTTGCTCAGTATTGTTCGATGAGTGGATGAATTATTACCAAATTGCTGTGTTAAGGAAATAAGGAAACTGGTTTGGAGAAACCAAAAATGAAAAAGCAGCACGTTCCACACAGAGCAGAAACATTAGGCTCTAAACCAGGAGCGTGTTTCAAGAGTTAATCATCAATTTTAAACAAGAATCTACTGGACACTGTATTATTACTAAGCACTTAGTCAAGCATTAGGTGATAGAAACTGGGCTGCCAGAGTTTTAGAAACTGTCTGAGACTTAGTATGAACGTGACATTTTTGAGATATAGGTAGCATCGACTAACCCAGAAGGATGCTCCACCCAAGTGCCTCACATTTTGGAGCCATGTAGATTAAACTGTAGTACAGAAAAAGACTCAAAGCGGGAATATATTATAGAAAAATGACAAAACCCCGGAGGTACAAAAATGATTTGGGAGAAGTAATTTTATGTTTGAACACAGTTTGATTCATCTCCTGGGCAACAAACAAGTATATTCACCACTTAAATAATAAAATACGGTTTATGTGGCTGAATTAATCACGGACTTTCCACTTCTAAAACCCAGTAGGTCCTGTAGTTGAACAAGCTGAGGGTACAGAAAAACATACTGGAAAAATTAAAGAGTCCTTTTCAAAGTGTCTGTTAATTAGCCTAATTTGTGATTTATATTTATGTCCAAGCAAGCAATGGGTCTGTGAAAAGCGACACGGAGATTGAGGCAAGCTTTTGAAAATGAAAATAACCATGATATTAAACTGAAATACATCTGTAAGTTGCAAGGGCACTTTGGCTCCATCTATCAAAGACAGAAAAGACCATTCCACAATCATTTCATGCTTGTTAGATATGTGAGAGACGATACCTGAGTTTGACAAGAAGTTTGTAACACGTCAGAGAATTTTAGAGAAACACCACAGCAACCCAATGGATAATCAGGAAAATTCTTACGATTTTGTAAGTATTTAGAAAAGTCCACCTATAATAATGTTAACCAATAGTTTGAGGACATTAACACACTACATCTGAAACTTTCCTTAAAGAAACATCTCCGAAATTTCCTATTTACTCATTCAATTTCTTTATAGGATCTGTGGATGTGTTTCCTGAGAACAAGGGCAGGGAGAGATGGGAGGATTAGACCCAGAAGTCATTCAATCAACACAACACAACGACTTTACAAAATCACCAGCTAAGCAGCATATTTCCCTGATGAGTTGTTGATATTCGAAATAATTTGAAACAACTGAGTGATTAATAGGAAATGCAAAAATCCATGTTCATCAAGATGCAGAACGATAACAAGACCCCTAATCAGGATCTAAACAGGGATGGTGCCTGGTCATCAAAGGACTTTAAGCAGATACTGGGTTCAGTTTTCACTTTGGCACAACCCAAGGTCACCCAGCACTGGGAAGAGAAAAATGCAATTTGATGAATAGAATCCTATGCACCTAAAACATACTCCTATTTTATTTCCAGCATCTGAGAAAATAAAGTCTCTTTGGTTGACAAAATTCTTAAGAGTAACATTTTGCTAAAGGTACTGGTTTAGAAATGGACATGCTGATTTATATGGAGGAGGGGAGGAAATCATAGGAAATTCAAAGACACCTGGAAATGAGCAAACCAAAGATCAGCAGAAAGTGATATTCAAATTTTTTTGTGAGAAAATTAATATCAAATAAGTATAATTATTTGTTATGGAGTTTCTTATAAACTATATATTGACTTTCTATGTAATCTTCTTGAGCAAGACTCATAGTCTCATATTGAAGCGTGTGAATAAGAAATGATGCTCTGGAGATAGAAATCAGATGAAATTAATATAAGTCTAGTGGGTCTTACTTTTAAAAGACTCAGATGTATGAGTTGTCACATTGGATAAAATACACAATTATTTGACTTTGAAAGGATATTTTATTATACATTGGATTTGCCAGTGGATCGACTGATCCAATTTGCTGGTTTATTTTATTCATTTCATTTCATTTCATTTCATTTCATTTCATTTCATTTCATTTCATATTTTTAATGTTTATTTATTTTTGAGAGAGAAAGAGAGGGGCACAGAGTCCAAAGCAGGCTCCAGACTCTGAGCTGACAGCACAGAGCCCAGTGCAGGGCTCGAACTGCAAGATCATGACCTGAGCTGAAGTTGGATGCTTAACTGACTGAGCCACCCAGGCACCCCTGCTGATTTATTTTAAAGGAGTCTTCTCAAGTCTTGGGACACAATTCAGTTCAGGTTGCTTTCAGTAGTTTAAAGCACACCGACAGTACCATAACCTCATGCTTTCTCAAGGGACCTTCATGCACAACTGGGCAATTACCAGGGTGCCAGAAAATCGAGGAGGTTTTGCTTTTTCGACTCTAATCTTTGACTCTCCTTTCTCTTTTTCCCAGTGTAATTAAGAACACTAGGGTTTGTTTCTCCCTTCAAGAAATGCAAATCAGAGGTCAGAAGCCTTCTGGTTCCAACATAAGAAATATTTTTTTCTTATTATAAAAGCAGTGCATGACTGATATGAAAAAAATCATAAAAAGTTTAGAAACAGTCAAATGAGAAATAATTTCAAAGTCCCAAATCCTAGCCAAAGACAACTACTAATAATATCTTGGCATATTTCCTTTGAGACTCTCTCTCTTTTTTTCTCTTCTTTCTTTTTAAAAAAATGTTCATAGGCATAGTGTATATGTGTGTGTGGGGGGGGGGTGGGCATATTTGTGAAGTACAATTTTTGTGTTCTCATTTTCTTTTCCATTAGCATTATAACTATTATAAGCATTTTCCTGTATTATTGGGAGCTCTTCAAAAGCATAACGCTCAATATCTACAGAATACTGTGTACAAGAGATGTGAATAGCTCACTCAATACCTCCATTGTTGGACATTCATATTATGTCTAAACATCTGATATAAATAACGATGTGATGAATATCTTTGCATTTAAATCCTGTTCTGTATTTGGCATTCTGTCCTTAGGAGAGATTCCCCAAAGTTGGGGCCTCTTGTCACAAATTGTCTCATAGCTAGAAATGCATATTTTAGTACATAATAATTTAGTTAAAGTTTAAAAACAAAACAAAACAAAACAAAACAAAAAAGCTTGTGCTGTCCTTGAACTATATTTGCATAATGGCCTCCAACCTGGTTAGTCAAAGTGCTAGAAAGGGGGAGGCAGCTCTCTTTAAGCTGGTTGTACCAAAATGGCAGTGGAAAACAGGCACACAGAATGGTCGGAGGGCAGCTCTCACTGCTGGAGACACGGGAGCATTGAGCAGGATCAGCTCTGTTTCCACCACCACCACCAACAAGGACGAGTTTAGGCTCTTGTTTTTGGCAAAAGGGGTCTTGAAAAACAGGCCAACCTCCTCACTTTCTCCTACTTTCACTGTCTGATTTTTCTTTTTAGCCCTTTGCATGCTGCATAGGTCCCAGGGCAGTGCTGACTTAAATACCTGGAGAGGGCAAATGAAATCATTTGGTGAACCTGAGCTTAGGAGACTTTTGTTTTGTTTTGTTTTTTGTTTTTTGCTTTTTAGCATGTTAAGTCATGTCACGGTAAGGAAAGTGTTAAATATGGGTCAGGAACTCAACCGAGGCTCCCTGCATCATGATTGACATATCCTTCACAGTCTGAAGAACACTTTGAGATCCTAAGGTGACACATCGGGAGGACAGAAAAAGCAGCCCAGCTGATTTTGTGATGAGAGCAAAAAATGGGAACAGGCTAAACCCCTCATTTATTAATTCTTTGGAGAAATTTCAGCAGGGTTCTTTAGGGGGCTGGAACTATATGACAACCTGTCATCTACTGCCTCCTGGTTTCAGTTCTTTTCCTGACAATTGATGTTACCTCTTTCATTTGTTATATAACTATGTGATGTACCTCACTGCCTGCCAACATGACAGATCCTACAGGTCCAACAATAAGATTTCTAGAAGCTTCTTTGGATACCTCATGGCCTTGGCTAGCAGAATCAAGAATATTTGTCATCTACCATCTTGTCAGCCAGACGAATGTGCGAAAATTCAATTTGACCCTAAGTATTATTTTCTATCTCAGGAAGGACATTCCTGGATTCATGTGCATTCTTGTATATATTTTTAAAAAATAATTAGACATCTCTCTAAGGAGAATATAGAGGACCACAGATGGTTCTCATAGGCCAACACCATATGGGCTTCTTATCGGGGCTGTAATGATTTTTAGGGGTTATTTTGGTGGTTTTGTTTTTTTCATCATTACAAGATAGAATTATATCTTTTTCTGACTTCCCTATTATGTTTATCAAGACATCACATACTTCTGTGATCTCTCCAGGAGAGAGACTGCCAAGAAAGCATCATAAGGTGTTACAGATGGTGGGGTTCTCGCGCTTCCCTTCTCAAGCCAGTCTAGTTCCCCTGGCAATGATCTTGTTGTCAGATTCCAAGGTTGGTAGACAGATGCCTTGGTCCAGCCCTCTGAACGTCTTGGGCAGGGCAACTGTACGGCTGAGCCAGTGAGAGAGGGCTTTGAGGGTAAGGAGACTAACATTTTGGATTCCCTTCTCCCATTCAGAAAAGATACATCTTGCTTCTACTTCCCTTCCTGTCCAACCATACGAAAAAATACCAGAGACAAACATCTTGAAGGCAGGGCATGTAAGCTCACTGAGGACTGGGGATCTGATTCTCCAGGCTGGATTTCTATACCTTGCCTGGTGGAGCAGTCAGAGAGAGTTGTTTAAGTAGCACTCACTTCAGAGCCTGTGAAACATTTTGCTGGGGAGGGTTGGGGGAAATGATTTGGAGAATACCCACTTCAGCCTGTGTGCATGCTTTCAGATTCCTGGGATTTCTCTGTACGGCTGACAGGATGAGGTTAGTATCATATGGCAGATATCACATTGTCAAAAGGATCTTGGCCAAATCACCTCACTTCTCTGAATCTTGGTTTTATCATCTACAAAAAAAAAAACCCTCAACTTTGACTAGATGATCATTGGGGCTCCTTTTAGCCTTAGAGATCACAGAATTTCTCTCTTCATGCTCAAAATGGCCAAAAATCTGCACTGGGGGGGGGGCATCTAATCGGTTTGGCTTCCTACCTGATACATTAATTTCCTCAACAGCATCCCTAAGAAGGGACCTTGATTCTTGTGGATGGTATCATATGAAAACCTTGTTTCTGTTTGCTGTTACATTTTCATCTGTTCATTAGCTTAGGGGAAATTCCATTTTTTTTTATTAAGATGTAATTAATATATAATGGTTTATACATGTAAGGTGCACAGTGGTTGATTTGATACATTTATATATTGCAATATGATTACCAACATAGCATTAGCTAATCCAGCAATCCCACTTCTGGGTACACATCCAAGGAAATGAAAACAAGAGGTCAAAAAGATATCTTCACTCCCATGTTTACTGCAGCACAATTCACAATAGCTAAGATATGGAACAACCAAAGTGCCTGTCAACAGATGAATGGCCAACACACACAATGGAATATTATTCAGCCTTGAGAATGAAGAAAACCCTGCCATGTGTGACATGGGTGGGCCTTGAGGGTATTATGCTCAGTGAGGTGAGTCAGACAGAGAAAGACATATATTGCATGATCTCACTCACTTTGGGGATCTAAAAAAGCCAAACTCATAGAAACAAATTATCCCTTCTAAAACATCTCCCTTTTATGTTGTTGAGCCATGGCACTATGATCCCTGTTCCATGCCATGAATACCATATTGGTGACACAGATACACCCCAATCTTACACCTCTGGAATTAGTGATAACCCTTCCTCTGTTCAGGAAGGGCTGTTAACTCCCAGGGTGACACTCAGACCCCTTAGTGTGAACACTGGGATTTTCCTGGTCTAGCCCCTGAGTTATCTCCCACAACCCTCCTGACACTGGCACAATGCATGCTCTGGCTCAGAGAGGACGGATTGTGTCCAAAACCTGGGCTTTAGAATCCTGCGAGCTCAGAAGTGAATCATGGCAGCTAATAGGTATGTAACCTTAGGCTACTACTTATGTTATTACAGCTCTCTGAGCCTCAGTTCCTTTCTGTGTCAAATAGGTATAGCTCATTGTCTGAGGATTATTGCAAAGCTTTCTGTGGGATCATCTTTTAAAATATGGCACAGTTTTTAGTATCTCCTATGGGCTTAATAATTGTTCATTCCCTTCCTATTTGCTAACCTCGGCATGTTCCCTGGGCCAACTCCCTCTCTCGCTGCTGTGACTTTGTCCTGTCTGTTCTCTCTGATGATGTGTCTTTCCCCTTTAGCTTTGCCTGACTGTCTCCCCATCTCCTCTCAGGCACAGTTGAAGCATCACCTCTGGGGTGCCCCTGTTGATTCAAAGCAACCTTCACTGGGGTTGGGTGTCTGTCCTCTGGAGTTTTACCTCTATCACAGCACTGCCACCACACTACAAAACCATGCCACCATCTGTGACAGCAATATTCCTAACGTTGTCTGTTGTGTATTTACAATGTGCCAGCCACTGTGCAAGCAGTTCACAAACAGATTTCGGCCAACCCCAGAAAAATCTATCATCTAGTTTCTGTGATTCTTCCCATTTCACAGCTCAAGAGCAGGAGGCCAGGGAAATTGGATACCGTCTGGAAGGCCATGCAGTCAGGGAAAGCTGAGGTGCGTTCACACAGGGACAGTCTGGTTTGAGGGCACAGTCTCCTGTTTGCTTGTCTCCCTCCTTCGACAGTCTCTGATTTCTCAGAAGGCAAAGACACTTCTTCATCTCTACCTTCCTGTCACCCAGTAGTGTGCTTGGCATGTCGTGGGCGCCTGATGAATGTGGAATGAATCCTTCGTTCCAAGTTCAAATCTGGCCTGTGGTTTTCAGATGGGGGACTGTGTATGACAAAGGCTCTCTCCTTGACCCAAATTTAGGCTGGATTCTCTGGACCCTCTTCTTTACTAGGCTCCAGGCTTTAGGCTTCCAAGTGGCATTGTCCTGTTTTAGCAAGAATCCTCCACCCCTCAATATCTGGTGACCCTCTATATTTGACTGAATTCCTCATTCTCCACACCCCTCTCTCCCAGGGATATCTGGTCACCCTGGCCTGCCTTTAGCAAGAATCTTGTTAGGTCTACTTTGCAAGAATCCTCGTACCCTCTTAATCATTTTCCATCTGCTGACCCCTTCCCTCTACTCTTTGACTTTTCTTCCCCTCCCACTTTTCTTTCTTTCTATTCAGAGTTGAGCCCAATCTCTCTCTCACTACAAACACCCAATGCATAGTTCCGTGAATAAAGCCTTCCTTACTGTATTTTACAAGTGTCAGAATAATGTTTTCTTTAACATATCTGAGACTGAACTGTCCTAATTAGATTCAGGGAAGGCAGGCCTGGGGTCTTAGATGCTCAGTGTCTGGGTTTGGGTGTCTGTGTAGCTCTGCAATGTTTCTTATCCAGAGACCAGTCAGGTTTCCACCTGACCATCCCCAGTCTCACCATCAAAGACAGGGTGAGCTCAGTGCTATATTTTGAGGGTGCTCAGACCCTAAGGGATTAAAACTCACTTCAGGTGTACCCTTGCATGCTAATCATAAGCAAACTAGGTGCTGCCATTTGGTCAAGAACACTCCCTGTGGTCATAAAAACCAATATTAAAATAAATTCCTAGCCTGAGAGAGGGTAAAGGAAGAAAGCCTTCCAGGTTGTTTTGTGGATGAGGACACAGACCCATGTTGGAAGGACATGTTGGACCAATGCTGGGATGTCCTTGAGCATGTGTCTGACCCAAGACAATCCTGGATTTAATGTGTTTGAGTGAATGTATTTGAAAGCATTTGTAAGTGGAGATGGAAAATTATATTTTAGTGTGATGATTAATGTCTCAAACAATGGCAATTCAGAGAGAAAATCACGGGCGCCTGGGTGGCCTAGCCAGTTAAGCATCTGACTCTTGATCTTGGCTCAGGTCATGATCTCATGGTTCATGAGACTGAGCCCCAAGACGGGCCCTGCACTGAGTGCGGAGCCTGCTTGGGATTTCCTCTTTCCCTCTCTCTCTGCCCCTCCCCCATGCATGTATACTCTCCCTGTCTCTCTCTCAAAAGAAATAAATATACATTGAGAGAGAGAGAGAGACAGACAGACAGACAGACAGAGAGAGAGAGGAAATCACAAAGACCATTTACTGAGAATCAGACCTTCCCCCAGACCCTCCCTGCTTTGAAGCTTGTGTGCCTGGCAGGGCTCCTCTCCTGTCCTCTTTCCTGGCAGACTGTCCCAGGGGCAAAGACAATCCCTTGTTTGTGTACACAATACCCAGCCTGGAGATGCAGCTTTTTTTTTTCTTCTCTTCCTTTTTGAAGTTTTTGATTTCAGTTTGTGCTTTTGCTGCAGTTTTCTAGGGCCCCTCAAGACGAGTAAGAAGCAAGAGCTCCCTTTGTCACACAACAAGAATGAAAATACAAAGGGAAACATAAAGCACCTCCGGCAGGTTTTCCCCTCAAACCAGCTTTTGGCAAATTAAAAATAAAGCTGGTGGGAGAATGGAAGTCTTTGTCTGAAACTGCATTTTCTGACCCAACAGTGGCAGAACGTGACATTTGTTAAATGGTAAAAGGGAGTGTTATACTCCTATCTACTGTCATATTATTCTGCCTTACAATGAACCTCATTTTGAAGGGTCTTCTATGTTTTCAACCTCAGGTGGGATTGATTCAAGGAAAGTACAATTCAGTTTATCAGCTCCATCGTTTCTCTCTAAACCCTAGCTAGAGTAATAATCCTTTTCTTCTCCTTGGGCCAATATGGACACACAGCCCTGTATCATCCCATTGAATGGCTGAGTTTATTATCCTCATTGTTCATGGCACAAGCCATAGCTGCTAACTATCCCAGGGTCAAAACTCTAGGCATGAAAAATTGCAGGCCAAGGGAGGGCCTGACCACCCCCTACTGAGCCACCAGCATTATAAGAAAACACCATCAGAAACTCAACTGGCTTGCAAAAAAAAAAAAAAAAAAAAAAAAAAAAAAGAAATGTAGGCCAAGATTTTGAGACTGTTGACTTTTTGGAGTATGACTGTTTAGGAGGGATAGTTTTGTCTCAGGTGAAGCAATTCTTTCCTCCCTGACTCCCTTAAGTTGCTTTACCGTTCCCCGTCATATGTTCCAGATCATACACCCATATGTCAAATATGAAAACATTTGGGGAGAAATAGCGATTCAAACATGATCAAAACCAGGAAGCTGTAATGAAAGCCATGAGAAAATTCTAACTAGGCTAAGAAGGTAGGGGCTAAGGAGACAAAGGTCATCTCTGGCTGGGATGACCCAAGAAGACTCAAAGGAATAAGCCAGGATTTGATCTGAACATGGTGGGGTAGTTCGAATTTCAATAGGGAGGTTTGGTGGTGGGGAGGAGCAGGAGGAAGAAAATGGTAAGAGAAAGTAAGAGAAAAGTAAACATTAAAATATTATATGCAAATATCCAATTTGGCTAGGGCACTAGGTAAAGGGAAGGTGACTCATGAAGCAAGCCTAGGAAGGAAGGTTGAGGCCAAGCTGTGAATGATCTGGCTTAAGGAATTTGGACAGAATTCAGTATACACTGGCCTGGTGCCAAGCACTTTAAACATGTTACCTCGTTAATCCTCAGGCCAGCCCTATGAGGCTCAGAGATTGAATTAATTACCCAAGAGCGCCTAGCTGGAACATGACAGTCAGGACTGGATGTCAGGTTTGTGCAGCTCTACGGGCTGTGCCCACAGCCTCTCTAAGCTGAAGTCAAACGCTATCAGATACAAATTAATCTCGGGGTGGGGATTAGAGTTGGGGCTCCGATTCAGAGCTGTTGCAGCAGGCTTGAGATGGATAACAAGGGCCTGGATTAGCAGGTGGCTGTGTGATGGAGAGGAAGCACTTATCGGGGCGTCAAGGAGAATCACATGGTGGGTTGACACTCAGGGGCCAAGAGTCAGGCAGGAATCAAAGATGGCTCTTAGTTTTTCAGCCTTGGTGCTGACAGCACGAACTCTGTTAAAGTGCCTCTCACTAGAGCTATCTCACAGCCCTGGGGGAGGTTTGGGGGAGTGGGGAAGGGGAAGAATTTGGCAAACCTTAGAGGCCGCCAATAGCTTTGAAGGGTATAATTGCCCCAGAGCAATGTGTGTGTATGTGGAGAACCCCAAGACTAAGAAAGCAGAATCTCTCATCAAATTGCTCTCTTTCGCGCTGCAAACCCGGAGGGAGGTTTTACACGTATCGGCTTGCCTATCATGGCAGTAGGAAGATACGTGTGCATGCACCCACATACACACATACAGTGGTTTTACGAGTCATGTGACTGGGAGATGTTAACTCGCTAACCATCGTCCCACAAGGCAACTCTGTAGTGAGTGTGTTTCTCTTGGATGGCAGAATGTACATTTCAACCAGCACTGCCTTTCCCACAAAAAACCCTCAGAAAAATGTTCGACTTTGTGTTTACCACATCAATCAAATGCCAGCATTTTTTTCACATACCCCTATGACACTGATTGTACAGTCATACAATGATGTCTATCCTATCAAGAGATATAAAGAATAGAAATGTTCTAAAGAAGTGAATTTTCTCATTAAGTATGGGTTATCCCTTATTGCCAAGTGAAAACACATTAATTCTCTTGGATAGAAACTTTTCTAAAACAGAATAGACCCAATAGTCTTCTTAGACAACATGAAATAAAATGAAAATTCGTTCTTTTTTCTAGCATGATTTACTGATGCTCTCACTGACCAGCAAGGTAGGCCTATTTGGCCCTAGCTAAAGGGCCTAGCCTGCTCACGTTTAGAGATCTTATACCTGCTATTAATAGATTCCCAAAACTCAGTCTAACTTTTCTGACAATGCTCATTCATTATGCCTCCCTGCTTTCTGACTGCAAAGGGCAAGAAAACCAGGCCAAACTCGAGCAGAAGAGTCGTGATTTCTTTTTCTTTTTTTTTCAACGTTTGTTTATTTTTGGGACAGAGAGAGACAGAGCATGAACGGGGGAGGGGCAGAGAGAGAGGGAGACACAGAATCGGAAACAGGCTCCAGGCTCGGAGCCGTCAGCCCAGAGCCCGACGCGGGGCTCGAACTCACGGACCGCGAGATCGTGACCTGGCTGAAGTCGGACGCTTAACTGACTGCGCCACCCAGGCGCCCCGAAGAGTCGTGATTTCTATGGCATTTAGTGCCTATGACCGTGTGGGATTTAGTGCACAGATTGTCTGATATCAATGCTGACATTCAGATAAGTCTTTTTTTTTTCACTTCTTATTTCCTGGTTTAGAGTGTTGAGGTTTCTGAATAAGAGATCTTTAGATAAATTAGGTATTGTCATGTCTTTTTAGCAGGAAAATTTTCTAATTAATTTTATTTCAGCTCTTTCTGCTAATCCCTGCTTGGAGAGGAAAGAATGGAACATTTCTAGACCCTTAAGGAGAGCAGCAGCTAGGTGAAATAAGCATGTCCTGACCAAGGTGGGAATAGATGTGAGCTCTCTCTAATAATAATAGCAGCTGTGGCATGCAGGTGTGCGTCTAACCATTGTGCATGTATGACTCTCATGGAATCTGTGCCCTATGACCCTTACCGTCAATACCTGTTTTCCAGTAAAGATGGCTGAGGCTTGAAAAAGTAAAGTAACTAATTCAAAGTCACAGAGCTGGCGTTCCCAGCTGTGCTCTCTGAGATGACCTGGCTAAAGGCCTCCCCACTCATTCTGCCAGATGGCCCATTAGAAATTCCCAGATCCTATGGAAGGACAGAAGAAGAATGAATGGCAGCCACAGTGAGGGCAAAGGGAATGTTTCATAGGTGATGTCCTGGCCACTGCTTCCAACCAGATAAAGGTCTGCTGGAAGAAGGGGTGGGGCAGGCAGACTCCTGTGGGTCACACTGGAGGCCCAGGGGCTCTCAGGCCTCCTGACCAGCCGCTCTATCACAGGAGTCTCATTTCTCCTTGTTGTGTGCAGTGGGGGCCTCTACAATGTGTGCTGGAAGGAAAAAAAAGCCCAACAGAAAGAAAGAATCATGATGGTAGGCCCATTTCCCTTGTGTTCTCTAAAGGTCAGAATTTATCTCCTCGTATTTCCTGGAAAACCATCAACTCAGAGGAGAGGGTAAGAAGAACCTGGTTACAAAGAAAGGCATGGTTACCACCCAGCCCTGAGCTTCCTCTCCGCTGCTTTGGCAAGAGCGCCTGCTGATCGGTCAGATGATCCAAACAGATTTTATCACTGATCCGCAGCTCCTTTGGACTCTGCTTTTTGAATAGAGAATTCCCTAGGTGCCCAGCAGGAGACCCAGCCTGGAATAAAGCAAGCCACTAAAGAAAGTCAAATTCCCAAAAATAGGCACGGGAGAATGGCATGAAAAGGGGATATTTTTAGCTAGCAATGATAAAGCTTCTGCACTTAATTGAGGTGACTGTAGTGCAAAGTAGAATGTAATTATTTTCCGCTCAGCACCTGTCTTGGAGTCTGCTGCTTTGCTCTCCACTTCTGGACGTTGGTGAGGGACGCTTCTCTGCTTTTTCACCTCTTCCTTATCAGCCCATTGTGGCAAACGTCACTTAGTTTGAAAGTACGTACGCATGGATGCCTGGGAACATTCAAGAAACACTCAAATGCAGTGTCCCTCTTAAACCCTGCATTTCTTTTGGTTATATTTTCAGACTTCCTCTCTCTTTCTCTCTTCATTCCTTCTCTCCTTCCTTCCAAAAATATGAAGGCACTGTGCAACAACCTATATATATTTAAAGGCTCCTAGTTAATATAGGCACACATTTAATATATTAATATTTAACACATTGAATATATTATATAGTATTAAATTCTACCAAAATATATCAATAATATAATTATTTATTAATTCTCAGCAATTAATTTGCATGTCTATACACATATTTACTAGGAGCCTTTAGTTAAAATATTAACTAGGAACCTTGGAAGTACCAGTGCACAGTCACCTGCATGGTGATATACTTAAAGGCTACTAGTTAATAGGTGTGTATTAGCTATACACACACAGATATTATATATGATATATTCACGCACACCTATATATACCTAGGAATATATTTATTATCTGTATCTGTTTATGTTTATGTCCTATGCCTGCCTTTAGGATTACTTGCTCTTTACCTCACATGTTGGATCATTGGGTAGGCACCACTTAATCAACACTTTACTAAAGGTTAGTGATACTGTGATGCTAGATAGATATTTGTTGCTATGGAATAGGAACTAGAGGTAGGTAAAGCTCAGTTCCAAGTTTTATAACTCTGCGATTTTATTACTTAAAAGAATAACTATAGTTTTCACAAGATGAGAAAAATATACCTGAGAGGCATTTTTTCTGGCCACAGTGGTACAGAACAAGAAAACAATGGAACATATTAGCAGCTAAGCAAAGCTAAATTTAGCCATGGCGAAAAATTATAAAATCAGGGGCTACTCAGCGAGTCCCTGGAATTCTGAACAAGAAGACAATTAGTGGGCTTATACTATGGACAATGGACAATTCTAATTCCTTGAAGGGAAACCAGGTTTTATATTTGTTTGTTGTTTAGTTTTTTATTAGGCAGGAGAGTCTGTTTGAGACCATGACACCATTAGCATCTCTTCATAATTATACTGTCAATCTGAAAGGGCAGAGAAGGCCAAGTTCATGGATACCATAATTCCACGAGCCTAAGACCTGATAGAAGTGAGGCAGTCCCTACAATAAGTTAGGCAATGGGGAAAATAATTTTTTTCCCCAAAAGAAGATATATCATGTGAAGGACAAATCCTTTTCTTACTCAAGATACTATCTTATCAAGTATGACTTATCAACTTTTAAAAAAGGCTACCTGAAGCATGACCACCATGCCACCAGGAACGAACAAGAAAGACAACATATAGGCACCAGCATCCCTGATGCTGCGAAGAAAGGACAAGGCCTGTGAACATTATCCAGGTTGCTTGGATTTTTGAATCCATCTGTCAGGCTATTTCAATTTCTCTAAGAATTCCCAGATGTGACAGGCAGTCAACAGCTTTCCTGGGCATGACAAGTTTCATTTCAGGGTCCAGCTTGTAATTTCAAATAGACTGGCTGCTGGTAGAGGTCCCATCAACTCAAGGTTTCGATTGCTTTCAAGCACTGCTTCACTGAGCACATTCCGCAATGACAGAATCACCCAGGCCAATGTGATAAAGTCTGGGAAAGAACTCAAAAGTTCCTTAAAGGAATAGGATATTTTAGCAGCTTTTTGAAACAAGCATTCTAAATGTACATTTTAATAGCGATGGGTCCCCTACTTTCTGATATGCAAGAAAGGAGGTATTTCTGGAACTGGGGTGGAATCCACAGGGAAGATTTGATCTTTATCACTGGTAACTGACTTCTGGTGACTTGTGAAAGAATAGTGGATGTTCCTGCTTTGACCCTGACTCAAATTTTTATTGCATTTTTCTTAAAATTTTTAAAATATCAGGTTTTTAACTTTTACAGATATATTTGACTAGATGGCAAACCAAAGAAGTGAAAAACTGGCATTCCACATTTTACACGGACACACATCAAATACATACATTACACACACACATGAAACACATACATTAACTACACCCATGGAATTTTCCAGAATCGTTCCAATTTCAAATATTCTGCCCAGGGGGTAGCTCATATCCAAGGCCATCTAGTCTAGATTTTAGTTTTGAAAATCTGATTTTGGGACCTATATGATCCACACTATTTTGACTCTAAGGGTGAAATTCAGATTTTGGTTCAGTAGATATTTTCTTCATACCTTCTGCAAGGTCAGTGTTTCAATTCAATATCTAGTGAAATCGGAGGACATCTATTATATGGGCTATGGCATATTATTTTTTCCTGATGGTTCTCACCAACACATGAAGGACTGATTGCAACATTCTTGAATCAAATATTTGATGCACAGAACCTTTTAGAAAAATGGATTTTTATAAGTTTCAATATATAATATTTATCCTATGACAATTTTATCATAATATTATATTTTATCATAAAATAACATGTTATAGGTAATATAATAATATATAAGCATATAATATATTGGGCCACTTAACTGGCTCTGTGGCCTTGAGCGTATCTATTTTACAGATGATGACACTAACAAGATTGCCTTCACAGGTTGTTGTGAGAAGTGAATTAATATGTGTAATACATTCAGAAAAGACCATGACATATTCTTGGAGAAGCTTACCTAGCTTGATAGATGGGCTCAAAAAAACCAAGCCACCTTGTGTCCAGTAAGTGCTGTTGCTATTACTGTTATTATTTCAAATCCTAATTTCCTCATCAGTATGCTGAATGGGTAGATTTCACCTTGATGATCCCTGAAGGTTCTTCCTCTTGTTGCCATGTCCTTTAATTTTCTTTTTTTATAATTAATTTTTTATTATTTTTCAATGTTTATTTACTTTTGAGAGAGAGAGAGAGAGAGAGAGCGCGCGAGAGAGCGCACGAACAGCATGAGTGGGGGAGGGGCAGAAAGACAGGGAGACACAGAATCCAAAGCAGGCTCCAGGCTCTCAGCTGTCAGCACAGAGCCCGATGTGGGGCTCGAACTCATGGACCACGAGATCACGACCTGAGCTGAAATTGGATGCTCAACCGACTGAGCTGCCCAGGTGCCCTTATCCTTAACTTTCTATGGAGTGACCCATATCCTGGCTGAGTGGATCCAGTTAACATTTAACACAAAGGAAAATTCACCCTGAGGTGTTAAGAACCCATGATAGCAAACAGAAGCATAAGAATAACTGCTCTGTCTCCACGTAAATCATTTTCCTGTGCTTATGTATTTATTTATTTATTTTATAGTGACAGAATGATGAAATGACCAGACGCAGGTAATTTCCCCTGGGGGAATAAATACTTGGCCTAACTTATATGCTTTGAGATCCAAGAAGGAATGAGACCTGGCTCAGCCTTTTCAGGGAGGAGAACAGCTTGTCAATTGGTTGTTTTAGCTCCCTGGAGGCTCATTCTAACACGGCAATTTTAGGTTATAAATTCGGGAGAATGTTTGGACAGGCTGAGGGCCAGTTGTTTGGGCAACCGCTACTGTAAATCATTCATTCCCCAAGTAGTTGCTCTCTTTCTCAAGTATCCTCCTCTGCAAATTAAACGCTAGCCATGGGGGCTGTAAATGGCTTAAAATTAGGCTTCGAGCTAGTGAGTATGTCCTCTCCTAAAAAAGATATTTTTTTCCTTACATTTCCCAGTATTTGGGCTCCACCAAACTTTAAGTGCTATATTTCTTGCTCCCAAATGCATAGAAAAAGTATTTTAAAAAAATACTGGTGAGAGACAAAGCAGTTAAAAAGATATGGACTTTTTTGTCCAGAACAGAAAAAAAACACAATGATTCATCAATAGTGCAATTTCAGTGGTGTTTTACAAAACTGCTCACAAAACAATTTAAGAGGAAAAGAAAGACAAAAAGAGACACAGAGCATATGTGAGACGAACAATAAGGAGGGATTCTCTTTGGTGGTTCTAGCTGGTTTCTACCACTGTCCCTGACCTAGCCTTCATTGCTTGTAAAGAAAATGCCATATGGTGACTACTCAATAATAGGTCATTGTTTCCTTAGTCAACTGCTAGTATGGAGGTAACCTTGCTAGTTGTATTAAGCTCAGGAAATAGGAGACTTACAGTGGGACTTTCACCAGGGCCAGCATCAGAGCCATGTTTGTGGAGAATGCAAATTCAATCAAGGCAAGACGGCAGGAATCTATCTGTGAAAGGCTGCATTCATCACAGGTGTCAAGTCTAGGCTGAGTCTTCATATTTCTTTCTGTCATGTAATTTCTTCTTATCTGTGGCTCCTTCACATGGACTGCATATTCAGGAGACAAAGTTGTCTCATAGGGTTTGACTAAGGTCAAGTCCACCATGTCTGACAATCTGTGACACTCTCCCACTTGGCAAATTGCCCAAGAAAATGTTTGGACATTACGTGAATTAAAATTAATTGAAATTAATTACATAAACTTGATGAGCTAAAAGGACCCAGTAGTAAGGGCCATTTCTGCATCATCATATTTGACAATCGTCCTTTGTTCAAATGCTGGAACATTGTGCCGTTTTCAGTAGGTGCTCAGAAAGTGCGTTAATGTGCAATTTTAATGGTTAGGAAGGCTTTGCTGAGGCAGATATGGGCTTGGCATGCTACTAAATCCAAAGTGTTTTCAATAGGGTCATAACATTGATAATTCATAATATTGATACTAGGATGACCACAAACTTTATTCTTGCCCAGGGAGACCCCTTACAGAAAGCGGGTTTGAGAATCATGGTGGAAATTGGGAAAGAAACTGTTGGCGGCACTGACTCTGGTATCCTTACAACCAGGCCCCTACTCCTGTCTAAAGGTATGGGGAGGTGGGGTTAGGTACACAATCCATGTCTTTTCCAGAGTTTAAAACTCAACCTAATGTTTGTAGTGGGGGACTCCTACTGTGAAATAATGAATGATTTTACTTTAAAAATATATGTTTATGAGTTATATGAAACAATGCAAGTGTTTTAATGCTAAGTGAAAAATCTCATTGTACAAATATATACGTGGTTATGATGGTACTTAAAACAAATCTCAAAATTTACACATAGAGGGGCGCCTGGGTGGCGCAGTCGGTTAAGCGTCTGACTTCAGCCAGGTCACGATCTCGCGGTCCGTGAGTTCGAGCCCCGCGTCGGGCTCTGGGCTGATGGCTCAGAGCCTGGAGCCTGTTTCCGATTCTGTGTCTCCCTCTCTCTCTGCCCCTCCCCCGTTCATGCTCTGTCTCTCTCTGTCCCAAAAATAAATAAATGTTGAAAAAAAAATTAAAAAAAAATTTACACATAGAAAAAAAATAAACACCTTAGAAGTAAATTCAACAAAAGTCATTGGTGCTTGTGGGGCTATAGGTGAGTATTTTCCCTCCTTTTAGTTTGTGGTAGTCTCTAAATCCATAATAAACATATTTTTAATCAATGTGTATTACTTTCACATGGAAAAAATGAACTGGATCAAAGCTACGTTCATAGTCAAGTTCAAGAGGATTGTTCACTGAGAGATGTGAAATTAACCTAAAATATGGAAGAAGACTCTTACAAGTAAATGAATCATGGAATCCAAGAAAAGCAGTGCCTACTGGGACCCAGAGGTCATTTAGATTGTGTATTCCATTTAATCAGGTCATTTGAAGGTAAGATCTTTAGTCTGGAGAGCTAAAAGCCAGTCAGTCCTTCTTACATTAGTAGAGAAAAGTGGAAAGCACTCAAGATGTTTTTCAAACAAGTCTGGATTCAAATCTTGAGGCTGCTACTTAACCTCCCCTCCCTCCCCCTGCCCAATGTCCCTTGGGCAAATCACTTAACCTCTCTAAGCTTTAAAGAGGAGAGATGGTAATAATATTTTGAGAGAGAGAGAGACAGAGAGACAGAGACAGAGACAGAGAGATCATGAGTGGGGGAGGGGCAGAGAGATAGGGAGAGAGGGAGAATCCTAAGCAGGCTCCAGGTGGTCAGGGTGAAGCTCCTGATGCAGGGCTTGAACCCATGAAAATGCAAGGACACGACCTGACCAGAAATCAAGAGTCAGATGCTTAACCAACTCACCTACCCAGGTGCCCCAGAAATACTTTAATGCCATTTCTCTTAGGCTTAGAAGAGAATGAAGATAATTACTAAAATCTCTGTCCTGCATCTTCCAGTACTGAATAAGGTAAATATTTAAGGTCATGGAATTTTATTATGGTCACGAGTTATTGTGGTATCCCTTGATCTCTGTTCTCCCTAGCTTCCCCATTTTTTCTTTCCTTTTGTTATTGAAGAATTTCCCCAAAACATTTTTTTATTCTTCCTTGTTTCTGCTCCTTGCAAATCTCATTCTCTCTTGAAGGCACTGCATTCAGGACTTTCTCCCACAACACCAACGAAACTGAACTTCACAAGGTCACCGAAAAAAATCCATCTTGCTAAATCTGGTGCATGCCTTTCATCCTGGTAGTAGTTGATATATTAGCACAAGATCATTCCCTCCTTCATTCCATATATTTATTATTTCTTTACTATCTCTTCCCCACTGGAATGTAGACTGTATGAAGATTAGTACAGCTGTAACCCCAGCCCCTTAAATACTGCTGGTCATGTGGCAGGCACTCAAGAAATGAACAAAAACCTGCAAAACTGGTGTGAACAGAAGGCTACTGCAGGTAACAGACTTTGGCTTGCCGTGTGTGACTTAGAACAGAACCTTAAATGGAATATAAATGAATGTGCCAACCTGAAGCCCATCCCGTGGATGCCACTAGCATTTCCTGAATACATTCTTAACTTCTGCTCATAATTTTTTGGCACATGTGATGGTTTGGCTTTAAAGAGGATGCATTTCCTGCTTGGCTTTTCCCGCAGTGAGCTTTCTGTATATGCCCGTGTTTATTTGTGTACAATGTGTGCCTTGCCTGGCATCTGCTCTGCTTCCCGCCCCTTCGTGCACCCGTGCCCACAGGGCATCTGGGAGTTTGCCGGCATGTTATAAGGAGGTTTGGAAAATTCCCCTCTCTGAGCCCTCTGGCTTATCTTATTGGGGCTGAGAAAGCTACCAAGTACCGCTAGGCTGGCAGAGTGACAAAATCAACCCACACAAGGAGATGAAACAGCTGCAGTGGGGAGGGAGAACTTCCGAGGACCAATGAAAGAGAAAGACAGAGATTGCGGCTCATGGATGGCAGATGGTTGAGGTCTGAGTAGAAATCGGGTTGTCGAGAAACATTTTGTCTTAGGCAGAGCTGGAACATCGGCATTTAAAGCCACACGCGGGCCAGTGACAAAGCCTGGCAATCTCAGGCTCTATTGGTGTCAGGATGGGGTTCTCTGCTTCATCGTCCTGCCCTCATTTTTGTCCATAATGGAACTTACAAGTTGGCTCTTGTGAGCCCTGAGTTTTGGGATGCTGGCAGGCGTGTTATCCGGACACTGTGCCCTTTTCCAGAGCACTCAGCCACTGAAGGGACATTTCTCTGAACATGCCGGGAGAGGACGGTGCAGTGAAGCACTAGAAATACGGGTATTAACAGATTTCCATGAGAGTCATGGAAAAGGAGCTTGTGCTTCAAAGCGACTTCCTGATTTCACTGTTTCCAGAAAGCACTGTCTCAGATGGGGATCACTTCTATATTTCCTGCCAGTGAACGTGCATGTTTTTGGGGATGTGAAATGGGGACACGGGGAGAAGGAGTGAACAAATATAAGGCAAGGAAGAAAGATAAACGAGAAGCATTGTTGTTCGAGTCTTTGGAAAGATGACTCATCCTCCCCAATACTCTGTCTTTTTTTCCACAGAGAAAGTGTCACTGGGTGAGAAAAGCAAAAGCTTTGGAATTAGACACATCTGTGCTTGAATCCTGGCTGTTGCAGTTATGATGTTGGCTTAGGCAAGAAACCTAATTTCTCAAGCCTTAGCTTCTTAATCTGTGAAACTGGAGACATAACACCTATCACATAGTGTTGTTTTGAGTTTTAAGTGAAAAAATATGTGCAAAGTGCCTAGCAAAGGGCCTGAAATAGAGTCTTCCCTAAATAGTATTAAAAAAAAGGGCAGGGTGGGGTGGTGCCTGGCTGTCTCAGTCAGTTAAGCCCCTAACTTCACCTCAGGTCGTGATCTCACAGTTTGTGAGTTTGAGCCTCTCTTTGGGCTCTGTGCTGACAGTCACAACCTGGAGGCTGCTTGGGATTCTGTGTCTCCCTCTATCTCTGCCTCTCCCCCACTTACACTCTGTCTCTCTCTCTCTCAAAAATAAACATAAAAACATTTTTTAAAGGGTAGGGGAAGAAAATATAGCATCAGATACACTAGACCTGGGCTTCATTGATCAATTTATTCAGCAGATATTTAAATGGAGGATTTACTTTGTATCTCGAGATGTGTGACATGCTGGACAAGACATATGTCTTCATAGAGGCTAAAAGTGCAGACAGACAAATACACATGCGAACACAGATAAATGCGAGAAGTACAACGTGTGGCAGGTGCCATCACAAAACAAACGGTGGAGTGAAAGGGGGAAGGCTTCCTGGGGGAGGAGATGTTGATGCTAAGAATGAAGAATGACAAGGAGCCAGCCATGTCAAGAGTGGAGGGAAAGAGTTTCAGGCAGAAGGAAGGGGACGAGCAAATGTCCAAGACCGAAGAAGCCCACAGTGGCTGAGATGAGAGACTATGGCCAGAGCAAGGAGAGACCTACAGGTGTAAGCACTGGCAGTCATTCCCAGGGAAATCTTCTCTTGAGAGTCTACCATTTCCCCCTGCCCCCCGAAAATGCCATCTTGTAACGAGATCTCTCCCTCTGGTTACCAGCCTGTCCTCTACCGTTTGGGAAACAAGGTGATGCCACTTTGTTGAAATGGAAGTAGTCTGCCTGTATTCGAATCGTTGGCCTTTGATCGTTTGTTGGTGTTGTTAGAGGACAGAATGGTGCAGATTTGTGAATGTTTAGTTCTCCACGAGAACCAGACTGTGCCGCCATTGGCTCCCTGGTGGAAGTCTCCCGGCCCTCTCCATGGGGAAGCCTGATGAAAGGACTCCCACTCTGCTCTTGGCATTCCTGCAGCATGTGCTGGAAACTGCTGGTGGGATTTATGCTTTTCCCCAGACCCAGGTGCCTGTGGAGGTTAACACGCTGCCAGGAAAACGGACACTTTATTTCTTCAGCTCCAAGTCAGCCCGCCTCCCCCTGAGGCTGAGAGCTGCAAGCTTCCTTGCCTCTGGGTAGAAACTCCTCTTCCCACCTGGAAAGAGGTGGCGGGACATGGCAAGGGAACTTTGTTGCACTCACATGAGATCTAGGGCAGTTGTCTTTGGTTTTTGTTTGTTCATGTTTTTGTAGGCTTTAATTCACTTTGTTTTTCTTGTAGAAAACTACATCGTGAACACAAGTGGAGCCTGGGTCTTCTGCACGGAGACTCTGGTGTGGGCTTTACAAGATGGCCAGTGAATTCCTGATAGGGAGACTTGATGAACACAGTATCTTTCCAGAGGTGGGGAAGAGACAGGTGTAGGTCTTGGGAATCAAAAGTGGCCTTGGTGAAGTTGCCTGGGGGGCAGGGCAGTCCCTGGCTGACGTGTAGCAGTCGTCAGTACTGTCATCGTCTGTATCTTCTTGGGCTCAGGGACTGAGACAGTGCCAGTGCCCCTGGGGCTGAGGATGAGACTGACCAGCACAGAGCGACAGCGGCTGCTCACCCTGCATGGGACAGTGTGGGGCCTGATGATCTTGTTCCCCGAGTCACCTCGCCACACAGGTCACTGGAAAGCTTGGCAGGGACCATGGCCTCACGGACGGCAGTGGCTACCTCTCTGGAGCACTTAACACCCAGACCGATGTGTCCATTGTCCTCTTTGATGGCAACAAATGCCTAGAACCTGGTGCGCTGGTCAGCATGGGTTTGCTTTTGTGCCAGCATAGTCTTCAAAACCTTATCCTTGAGGGATGCTCCCAGGAAAGTCAGTGATCTCAGATTCCTTGATAGGCAGGGAGAAGAGATAGATCTCCAGGATATGACCTTCATGTCCTAAACCAGGTGGCCCAGCTTGGTGATGAGACCCACTCCTTGTCCTCAGCCTTGCCTCTGCAAGCTCTGTGGTCTTGGCAGCTCTAACTCCTGCTATGACCCTGACCCTGGATACTGCTGCGGAAGCCACCTCCTCGGCCTCCCATCGCAGGGCCCCCCAGCGGCACTAGTGTCCTCTGCTGTTTGATGTTTTCTCAGAGAAGCAGGGCCGTTGTCTTTGAATGGACGATGGTAGTAGGCGGGAGGGTAGGAGGAGGCCGGATCACACCATTTACTAGATGAGTGATCTCAAGTCAGTAAAAATAGGGCCGATATTCTCGGTCTTTTAGTGTTGTGGGGAAGATAAAATTACAAAGCAACTGGCAAGCTAGGGATTAATTTACCCTTCTTCTTCTACTTTCTTCCTTTTCTTCTCTTCTCCTCACAGTCCACCACACCTTTTTCCTCCTGTCTGCCTCTGATCATTGAATGGCTCATCGTGGGCAGGTGCAGAGTCCTTGGGGTGGTAGTAAAGCCCCCGCGGTCATTCTCGTCACTTGTTGGAAGTCATGGCCAAATGCTTGGAGAAAAATGTGGTCATAATACAGATGGTCCCCAACTGATGATGGCTCCAACTGCAATTTTTCAGCTTTACTCTGGTGTGAAAGTGATTTGCATTCAGACTTTAAATTTTGAAACTGGATCATTCCTGGCTAGTGATATGTGTTAGGACAGTCTCACATGATGCCGGGGCAGTGACAGCCACAGCTGCCCATCAGCCCCATATTCACAAGGGTCAACAACCGATGCACTGACAATCATTCTGTAGCCATACAGCCATTGTTTTTCACTATCAGTACAGTATTCCAGAAATTACATGTGATATGCATTTACTATAAAATAAATAGGTTTGTGTTGGATAACTTGGTCCAACTATAGGCTAATGCATTCTGAGCACACAGAAGATAGGGCTCCACTAAGCTATGAATATTTAGCTGTATGAAATGTATTTTCAACTTAACACTGTTTTCATTTTATGATGGGTTTATTGGGACATAACCCCACTGTAAGTTGAGGAAGATCTGTATTTAAATTTTTTTTTTCTTTTCCACGTTTTTATTTATTTTTGGGACAGAGAGAGACAGAGCATGAACGGGGGAGGGGCAGAGAGGGAGACACAGAATTGGAAACAGGATCCAGGCTCCGAACCATCAGCCCAGAGCCTGACGCGGGGCTCGAACTCACGGACCGCGAGATCGTCACCTGGCTGAAGTTGGACGCTTAACCGACTGCCACCCAGGTGCCCCGGAAGATCTGTATTTAAAATCAAGTTGGTTGTGGCCAATTTCATTTAATTATGCTTTTTCTCTGCTCCAGCCCCCACCAGTCCTGTTCTCAATATATAGTGACATTTCCTTTGGTGGCATCTTTGGAAAATGAGGAGTTTCATATAAGTGAAATTTCAATTTGTTTTCCAGAAAAATTAAGTTCACCTCCTTGTGACAAATCATACCAGACCTTCTCTAGGCTCAAAGGCACAGAAGGAACTAGACTGTATAGGTGGTAATGGTGCAGAATCAAGAATTTTCTTACATGAGAAAGTCGCACCTGGAGAGCTTTTAACATCCTTCACACTCAGGCCACATCCCAGACCAAGGACACTAGAGACTCCAGGGCTGGGATCCAGGCGTCAGTTGTTTTTAAAGCTCCAGGTGATTGTAATGTATAACCAGTGTTGAAGCCACAGCAGTATGGTTTCTCAACACCTTGAACCTCTATGTGTCTATGTGTGTATGAATTAAAAAGAAGGAGGAGGAGGAGAAGGAGAAAAATTCAATCATGTGGTCACCAGAGGCCAATGCTAAGTTCCATAAGAATGGGGGTGAGTGGAGTGTTAGTCACATCATTATGGAAATGAAGAAGATAGACCAGCTCCAGAGTGAGCCTGAGCACTGGCCGTAGCTGGTCACAAATCATGGAACTGGGCAGGAGAATAAAGAAAATACAGGAGAGGAAAAGACCAGATGAGAAGGAGAAAAAAGGCAAATCATATGTAAAATAAAGGAAGAGATTGGCAGGCATGACATTTAAATTCTCTTTGAGGGAGGAAATAGCCAAGTAAAGCAGATAAAAATCGAAGATGAATGATGGAGACGATGGTGACAGTGATCATCTTATGCAGTCTATTTTTGTCCTCCTGAATAATTTTCTCCAGTCAAGGTTTGGGTTTGGTGAAGGCACATAATGAATTAGGAGAATGGTAGATTGGGGGACACATGATCAGCATTAGGCTAATGGCCTGGTCTGAAACCTTGGGATTTGATGAATGTATTCATTTACTGGACATCACACCTAATAAGAAGAAGCATAAATACTAATATAGATGGAAATGTGGGTGAATGAGTTCAAATGACAGGAGGTATTGTGTACACATTGATTAGCATGGAAGAGAAAGCAGAAAGTATCTGGCTTTTAGACACCTGGTTTACAAATAATCCACGCATGTCAGTGGCCTCTCCAGTTCCTTTCCATTTAATTTCCCCTTGCCCCTCCTGTAAACTTCCCTCTTCCTCCTGCAAACACTATGGATCAAAATCACAACAAAACATACAGGTTTGAAAACATTCTGTAGGATCCAAGTGGTGGAAGGAATATGACGGGAAATGCCTGTGTCCTTTGGAGCCGTGATTTTCAAACTTTAATTCTATAGCTTTTGGTCAAATGAAATGTTACCAGGAAGGGTTAGAGAACTAAGATATATTTAAAACAGAGAGAGGGTAAGCCAGCATCTGTTACGCTTTTTCTCCTCACATTAGCCATGAAGGAGATGCTGGAGGAAGCAGAGTTTGGAAATGATTTGAAAATGAGAGTTGACATGAGATTTTCAAATAAGACTGGACAATCTCTGTGACAGCTCAAGACCTTCCAACTCCACCCCACCCCCACCAGATTTTCCCCTTCACTCATTATACTGCCCTAGAGACCCCTGATCAATAATTCCTTTTGTTCTATATGTATCCATCAGAGGCTCAAGTCAGTTACAGGTCAAAGGACTCTCAGTCCTGCATCTATAAATATGAATTCAATTATACTGGCCTCCAGATTCTCAGGTAAACTCCTCTTCAGTGAGGATATGGCATGGTGTGAGTTAGGAGATGGGTAACACTGGAGGAATGAGGTGGGGGAAATTCTATTAGGGTGTCCAAAAAGGGTTGGGGGGGGGGTGCTCTGGGAGCAATGCTGCAGAGAAAGAGGAAACAGGTTCTCAAATTCTAATACATAAATAGTTTTGTCTGGAGTCAGTCCCAGAGAAGGGGATGCCAATCTTTTTCTTCTTTCCACCTATACTTCTTGGTTTCTTGTTTTTAGTCTCTTCACAGCAAACCAGAATTTTGCTGAATTATTATTATTTTTTAAATGTTTGTATTTAGTTTTGAGAAAGAGAGAGAGAGAGACAGAGCACAAGTGGTGGTAGGGGGAGGGGTGAGAGGGGCAGAGAAGAAGGGAGACACAGAATCCAAAGCAGGCTCCAGGCTCTGAGCTGTCAGCACAGAGACTGATGTGGGGCTCAAACTCGTGAACTGTGAGATCATGACCTGAGCTGAAATCAGATGCTTAACCGACTGAGCCACCGAAGTGCCCCTTGCTGAATTATTTACATTGCTTTATGAGACAGTGGGTTCTGGGTTGTAAATAGATCTTTGGGTCATAGCCCATTTACAAGCTAATGGTCCTGAAATGCATGATTGACTGTTGATCATGGAAGAGATTACATGTACTAAAACTGTTAATGAGAAATGTGGAGGTACACACATTTAAAAATTGTTCAGAGATTAAACGTTTATCCAGATGGGACATCTCTGAGGGACTAGAAGGAATGTAAGGCAGTGTTTATGGCTCCTGTGTTCCAAACTTAGTTGTTGCCATAGAAAGGCCTCTACTACAGTGGTTCTTAACTCTTCAGAGTTATTCATACCTGGGGAATCTAAGAACGAATGCATTCTTTCCATAATATGCTTATACATACAAATTCTTGCATATGTTTTCAGAGGGTTCGCAGAACTTACTGAAGACTTCTAGTTGCTCTTGGACACTAGGCTGAGAAGTTTTACTCTACCGAATTTGAGGAAAGCACTCATCCACGTATTCCTCTTTGGATAGAAATATTCCTATCTGGGAATAGGCTATAAGGTAGGGGTAAGAGAATCCATCCCAGTGCTTCTAGGATCTAGTGCATTTGAAGACAGCATTCAAGAGTTTGCACAAAATACAGAAAGGTGTATAAGACACGGTCTTTTTCCTGAAGGAAAATTAGATTTGGTTAGACTAGATTATAAGGGATACAGTGGTAGTAGTAGTAGTTGTGGCAGGAGAGGTAGACTAGATCTGGACCAGAAGGGGCCTTGAATGCCACATTAAGGAACTGAAATTTAACTCTGAAGGCCAGTGTCTTCCAACCGAACAGTCTTTGTTATAGAATCTTCATCGTTTTGCCATATCTATATGACAACACTACAATCAGATCTTTTTCAAAAGGATCCTCCCTTAAAATTTGTGTTTATTTAGGCTTAATATTCATGGTTTTGTGTTTTCTTGTTATTAGTTATAATATCCATGCAAATTAGAACATGCCTCTTAAAATAAAAATATTAATTTGCCTTCTTCCTGAAAAAGCCTCATATGCAATCGGCATTCCTCGCTTTGGGAAACACTGTCTAGGGCAGTAGGGATTTCTGATTGGGTGGGAGGTTATGTTATAAAAGTGTCTCCTCAAAAGGTGTCATTTGGCAGTTGAGTGTCAGTGGGGAGTGGACAGACTGGTGGTGGTGAGGCCAAGCAGAGACCATTGATCAAGGCAAACATGGTGAGACCCTGGCCTAAGAGGCAGAGTGGAGGCAAGATGTGGAGTCTCTGAAACCATGTCTCTAGAAAGACCACCTTAGAATTGAAACCCAAACCAATTGTCAGGGAAATTATTTAGTAATTACGTCAGCCCTTAGAGGGAGTACAAGAATATGTTTATTTCTTGTGTATTTACATTTTATTTATATTATTTTAATTCATTTTTCTTCATAAAGAGAGTATTTTCTGTGCTTTTCTATAGCCTCTAATCCACTGACAATTTTTGATAAATATGGCTGGGAAAGGTCAGTGGCATTTCTGTTGTTTATGAGTGTCTGAGACCTTGACAGTGAGGATGAAAATCAAGTGGGATATTTCTGTACACTCCTGTAGTCTTCTCTGATTTGTTTAATTTTTCTTGTTAACTGAAACATAGACATAATTCTTGCCCCATTGTTGTGGGCAGCTCAAATGATACAAGGAATGCAACAGAACTTTGTCTACTATAAGGTGTTATTATACATTATGTAAGATGAAAGGTATTAGCATTGTTATTAGCTGTCTTGGCAAGGAGTTGGGTTAATGACATTTCCTTCAAATTTCTTTTTCATTTCAATGAATATTTGGTGAGAAGAACATAGTGTGAGTTGATCTCTAATTGAGGGGCTTCTAGTTAGTCTGACTACAATACTACCCTGGAAAAGAATAACTTCAGTTTGCCCTTGATGCAGAAGTACTGAATGGCCTGGATGTGCTTACAGTTTCCTTGTAAGCATATGATGACTGCTACATAAGGGCAGAGAACCTTCCAGGAACACCAACCAACAATGTATTCTTTTTGTTCCGGGAATCATGAAGTCTAATAAATATTTGTTCAGATTATTCCAGAAATGAGAGAGAAAATGGGTTCCGACTTCAAAGTCATTTTTAACTTGGTCATACCTGATATTTGGAATATGGAATCAGCTGAACTATGGTGGAAACTGCTTGGGCCTTGCAGAAAGAGGCTCCTGGTTCAAGTCTTGTTGCCCCTAACTAGCTACATGACTGTGGGGCTGTCATGTGAGTCTCTGAGTCTTGGTTTCCCTCCATAAAATGGAAATAGTAATCGTGACCCTAGCAAGGTTCATTGTAGTATCAAACAGGGTGACATGAAGATGATCTTTGTTAAATATGAAGTGCCCTATAGACATCATCACCATTGTCATCATCATTGTTACAATAAAAGTATCTATTGAGTGCTTATTATGTTATCTGTATATATTAACTTACTTGATTCTTATAATTAATCTCAAAATATAAATGCAATTATTATCCCAGTTTTCTGGAAAAAACAAAGGCATCTAGAGATTAAAGTGCCGTGTATTGAATGGAAAATCTGGGATTTGAAGCCAAGCAAGCTGATTCCAAAACCTGCATCATCTTTATTCCCCAATAGTGATATTCTAATCACCTAAAAGAGTTTCCGAACCTTCAAAAATCAACCTGCAACCTCCTGTGTGTTGAGAACACAGTACGGAGAGCAACTTTAGGGGAGCGATATTTCTTCTGCATCCTCTTCCCACCATCTCATTTAAAATATTTAGACTTCAGTTATGTTAAGATTACATTTGAACGCACTTAAAAGGAGTTAGGTACAATTCAGCATCTATCTCAAAGAGCATTTCCATTTCTCCGTAAACACTGTGTTGGAGAGAACTGTTTTCTGCACTTGATACATGACTCTATGACCTTCAGCCATTTGGCCTAAAAAGCCCCTTTTCAGCTCTAAGAGTTTTTCTTTCCTTGTGACCATAGGAGTCTACTGTGCTTGTTTGGTCATTGGCGTTCAACAGGGAAGACCCTGGGAGGTTACGTATGTTTTCTCGTCTGTACTCTCCATCCATCAAGATGAGCAAAAGGAGGGAATCTGGGTTGTGAAGGCAGGGTGACAGGTCCTTGAGGTCAAACTGTGCCTCACTGACAACTTTAGCCAGCACTAAGAATTAGTTCTGTCTTATTAGGATTTATTAGCTTATTTCAAATTAGTACCTATCATTACTCGTAGAATAAATGTAATTATAGCGACAGTTATCGAGTCCTACTTGGGAGCCACACACTGTGCCAGCATTCTTTATATGTGCTAAAATGCTTAATTGTCTCGGTAACTTAGGGCCATAGGGTCACGGGGGTCTTCAGGAATACCTCTTAACCTGCCAAGTAATACTCACCAACCTGCCCATGGTATTAACAGTCTTAACAGTCTGACATGCATCTATTTTTTTTCTTTCTTTCTTTCTTTCTTTCTTTCTTTCTTTCTTTCTTTCTTTCTTTCTTTCTTTCTTTCTTTCTTTTTAGATGTTTACTTATTTTTGAGAAAGAGTGAGCAGTGTAGGGGCAGAGAGAGAGAGGGAGACAGAGGATCCAACAGCACAGAGCCCGATGCCGGGCTTGAACTCATGAGCAGTGAGATCATGATCTGAGTTCAATGCTTAACCAAATGAGCCACCCAGGTGCCCTAAGCTTCTATTTTTCTAAGCAAGGAACATCTTGGACTTTGTGATCCTTTCCTGCATATAAGAGGCCTGTCCCCAAAAAGAGAAGAAACCTCTTTGTTTAGAAGTCATGTTTGCTTGGTTTTTATGAATCTGTGAAAAGGTGGAGTTGTCCCTCAGTTTCCTAAATGTGGCAGAAGTTGTAATGGGATATCGGCATACACTTTAAATAAGTGCTCATTAAGAAACGCATCTCCCTGTGTTGGAAGGTAGCAGACTTGGGGCTCCAGAGACTCATTGGTCAGGCACAGACAACACCCCTCTGCTACCTTCCCGAGCATCTCGGAGAGATTCATCAGCTCTGGAGCTCGGGACGTCAAGCAAGAATAGTAAGCTATGTGAGTGACATGTGCATGCTGCTTAGACTTGGACTTGGACTTGGCATATAAAACCCTTGAATCAGTCTTGACCTTTTGGTATTGTGAGATTTATCTTGTGTGTGTGTGTGTGTGTGTGTGTGTGTGTGTGTGTGTTTTAAAGAATCACAGTATAATCTGTATGAATAAGGAAGAAGTGGCAAATCCTAGAATAGATGGGTATTATTATCACTCCCTTTTAAAGTGGACAGTCCTGGGGCTTAATGGAGTTAAAACACTTGAATGATGAAGCCAGAATTAGAATCCAAGTTTGTCTGCTTCTAGAGCTTGCTCCTCATAACCACCACATTAGAATACCACCCATAACTTAAGCAGGTGGCCCTGAATCAAACTTAAGTTCATAAACCAAATCTATGACTCCCTAAGGAGATGTGACAGCGCATAAGTGGAGATTTTAAGGCACTTTACGGATACTAAATACGTATCTCTCCCCACTAATGCATATTCATCTGAATTCATTCATTTACTCATCCATTAAGCAAAGATTTATTGAGTGTCTGCTACATATATGCTCTACTACTAAAGGATAAGGGATAAGTGAATGCAGGAAAACCAGAATAATGAATTAGATACAGATTCTGTTCCTAAGGTCTCACATAAGTCAGAGATATATATAAATAACTTAAGGTATAAATGATAAGTACTACAAGAGAGTTGCAATAATGGAGTGACGTGTATTCTAGGTGTTTGTGTGTGTGTGTATGTGTGTGTGCTGTGCACCTATGCATTCGTGTGCAAGTATGTATTTGGCAATTGGTTATGGCTAATGAGAGAGGTCTAAGTTGAACAAATGCAGGGAAGCAGGCAATAAAATAATAATTGCAAGCAGACTGGTTTAGTTAGCATGAGGGGTCCATAAAAAAGAAATAGAATTTAAGACTAGAAATTTCAGCAGAATATTACACTTTGCATTCAGAGGAGTGGTGTTATTGATTCTGTGCTTCAAAAGAAGTATCTGGCATCACTATGCTGTAGGGGCCAGCAAACCACAGCTTACGGGTCAAATATGACCCATAACCTGTTTTCCGGTGGCCAGTACGTGGAGAATGGCTTTTTAGATTTGAAAGTGTTGTTTAAAAATAAATAAGCAAATAAACAAAGAAAATACGTGACGGAGACTTTATGCAGCACAGAAACCCTGAAAGTTTGCCAACACCTCAGTGCATAGAATGGATTCATGGAGGGTACTGGATTAGGGAAGACCAGCCTTCCCCAGGGAATAGGCATAGTCCAGGCAAGAAAGAATGAGGGCACGGGTGGGAGCATGGAGTCTGAAAATGCAGGAGACTGGAGGAAGACAAGGACCGGATATTTGTGCATTTGGGAATTTTCTCAAAATGATAACTGAAGTCAGAACAGTGAATGAAAGGGGAAAGAACCAAGAATTGATTTTTGATAAACATCTGTTGATAGAGCGGGGAGTAAGAAGAGGGACAAGCAAACCCAATGACCCAATATCATTGCTTCCATTGGTTCCATTAGCACAAGCTCTTAGGTCCTTGGCTTTCTCTGTACCTCCCCAAGTGAGAATGTGATGATATCGAGATGCCGCAGCTTCAGCTGTTAGGACGAAACGGTGACCTATTCCTTAAGTTTAACTTCTCAAGTTACGTGTCCATCATCTTTCAAATACAAGCAGATCCCAGGTCCCTTCAAGTTCTCCCCAAGCCACCTCTTCTCTGTGGCATCCCTGGAAGCTTCTTGGCTGATGAGGTTTACAGACACATCAGTTTATTTTCCTTCCTGCACATCCAGAATTGATGGACTGGATAAGCATACTTAATAGCCCGGTTGCAGTGTTGGCTTCTAGACTCCAGAATCACTACTGTACGTGAAAACTGCTGCTGGAAAGGAAGCAGGATGCTCATGCAGCCATACCATAAAGACTGTGAAATGCAATGCAAAGGTTCTCATGAGGCAGTCAGGAGATGACAACGATAAAGGTTTACAGCGATTGTAAGGGACAGAAGAGGCTTTCAACTGAAGATAAATAAAAGAAGGTTGGTAAGAACTGAATGATTTGCTTTGGGAATGGTACCAAGAAGGACCAGGCCCACAGGCAGAGGGCAGAGGGGTGGCTAAGTGAGAGGACCCAGGGAAGGGAAGGGAAGGGTAGAAATAGTCTGGACTCTCAACTAGGCACCGGGCAGAGAAAACCTCATGTCCCTACACTTATGCTTTCATGTAGATCATCTCAGGAGTTTGGCCTCAGATTAGCAAATTACAGAGAAGCTGGGTATTCAAGTTCCATAGGAATGAAATAACAGTGGTGAGTGCAGGAGGGAGGGTGGTTGTGTTTGGAGTGGGGAGCGGATGTTAAAGTCTCAGGTTTTGGAGCAGTGTCAGTTTTGAATGCAGATGTGTCTCCCACATGTGACTGGGGGGAGGTGGTGCTGAAATGGACAGCCTTGGCCCCTGTGAGGTCCAGCAGCTGAGAGAGGAGGACAGCAGATGGAAGGAGCTGTCGGTGTGAAAACAGAAGGTGGTGAACAGGTCCCGGAGTGGGTGCCCTCCTCCACTGCGACTTGGTTAGGGCCACACATACCGTGGGGCTTATACTGCTGAATGCTGAGTGTGGGAAGCAAATGCGAGGGAGCTTGGCTCAAAGGTAGGGCTGTGGGGGGACAGAGCTTCTCAAAAGGTGACAGTTTTTTGAGATGTTGTTTGGGCCCAAGAAGAGAAATAAATCTCTCCAAGAACAATATGAAATGAATAGAAAGTACCAACACAAGAGGCCCATCAAGAAATGTTTTCCATGAGGCCACACCGCCCAGAGACCCAAGCTGCACAAGCTGACTACGCATGCCTAGAACACTTGTTTATTATAGAAGCTTTTAGGATGCCGGGATGAGAAAGATGTCAGATCAGCTCTGGGGCCAAATCCCTTTGCTGAACTTGGCCAGGGTTAGATTGACTTCAGAATATTACATCCCACTTCATTTGCTAAGGGAATAAAGGAAACTTGAAGGATTCAAGAGTGAACAGGAGCTCCATGTGAACGTCTGTGCTGTGTGTGTGAAGCAAGGCAGAGTGCAGAGCAGAAGCCTCTCGGGCTCTGCATCAGGACAGCCCCAGTGTGGCTCTTCCCGGCTGTGTGCACCCCTCCTCTCCTCTCCCACCTCACTTCCCTCCCCTGCTCCCCTCCAAAGGAGGAAAAGAAATGCCTACCTCAGGTCCACATCCTTTATAAAGCATCTAGTACTGTCTATGCACATAAACAGCCTCTCCAAAATGAAAATTCTTTTAATTACATTTATGATTTTTAAAATCCTGATTTCTGCCCAGATGTGCAGATAAGGGCAATTTATTTCTCGTTAAGATTGCATTGCCTTCGCCTACAGCGAGGGACACCTCACACATTTTGCAGGAAATATCTGTCACTAAAATACGGTCGACCTTTTCAGCAGGAGTCATGATGAAGCGACATAGTGATTATTGGGCAGAATCCTGGTGAACAGTCCTATGAAATATCCAGAGAAGCATATTCACCCCCATTTGGTTTTATGACTTCCAAGTGGTTCCTTGAATTTTAATCCTAACTGCATCTCTAGGAAATTTATAGGACTGCTGAAATAGCTAGTTCTGGTAAGATTTCACAGCTGGCATTGGAAAACTGATAGCCACAGTCAGCAGGAAAACCATCTTCCATGACTCAGGCAGGAGCTCAGTGGTACATGCACCTCCTTGAGGCTAGAGGAAGTGTTTGAACTGAACCTCCTTGAGCAGCCACGTCCAAGATGGGAGATTGCCAGTAGTCAGTTGACAGAGGCTCTCCTAGGGGATCAGTCATCATGGCTATGAACCCCATCTGTGTATTGGCTTCTCTATACAAGATGGCCAGACTACCTGGGTCTATGCATACTCAAGGATTAGAGGTGGAAACTTTCACCCCAAACCTGTAAGGCACTGAAAGTTCTCACAAAGGTCATGTGGATGCTTTCCAGCAATGTGTCTTGCTTACTTGAATCAAGTACTGTTCTTCTAAATGTTTGGTTTCTCATACTCAGAAACTGCCTCCTTCCCTCACCTCCCTCCCTCCTGGCAGTCTCTGTGAGCCTGTGTGTGTGCCAGCCACTGTCCTAGGCATAGGGATACCATCGTGAGCAAGATTGCTCCAGCTCATGCCTCAAGGAGCTTGTGGTCTAGTTGGGGAGCTGGCTGAAAGTGGCTCACTCCAGCCCCTCCCCACCCTATCTGCCTCCAGATGGTTGAACCCTTCAGGGTCTGGCCCTGATGTCCCTCTGGAGAAGAAGTGCCACCATGGTGTCCCCAGAGATAATCAGCCCAGGATGCCCACATGGCCATGAGGTGGTTCAAATTGTGAGTGAGGCTTCTGTTCAGGTTTAAGATGCTCCTTGACCTCCCCTGTAAGCAGGTGGGTTTAAATGACCTCTCAGGACAGTCTCTGCTTGCTGAGGCTTGTAGGGAATCTTCTCAGAGTGGGCGATCCACTACCCTGGCTTCAATGAGACAGCTTCTGATACAAGCATTTCCCACAGAGATGAAATACCACTGGTGTTGAGTCCTGGTTCCTCATTTATTAATCAGGTGAGTTTGCATTTCCTCATTTGTAAGGTAAGGATAATAATCATACTTCTCTTATTGGGACAGTCGTAAAGATCACAGGCATTGAAACATGTAAAGATTTAGCATGCTGCCTGGCACATAGCAAGTGCTCGTTAAATGTTAGCTCATGTTATTTCTGTTCACTCTAACAGAAGGTCTCTGTGATTATACCACATTTGCAAGACACTTTTACCAGATGTAAGAAAGGTTTCAGTAGCTATTGGAGGACACTTCAGAAGCTACGGAAGTTTCCAACATTCCATGGGTACATCCCTCCCTTTTCTACCTGTATAAGTTAGCCTATTAGCCTGGATCCTGTGTCACTAAGATATTTGACAATAAGCACATCAGTGGTTCCCTACTCACAAGCAAAGTGAAACCCCAAAGAGAAGCATTTTCCAGAAGGAAACCTATTTTCTCTCTTCAACTCATTTGGTTGAGGCAATCAGAAGCATTCGGATGAGCTTCAGTAGGATGTTGAAACCCTGCTGCACACACTTCATTAAATCTGGGCAGAAAAAATAGTGTCTTAGCTACTGAGGGAAGGAGGCTACAGGAGCCAATGAAGCCTGAGGAACATTGTGAGCTTGGCTGGAAATAAAAAACAGTTGGTGTGTGATTCAAGAAAATGGTTAAACAGACGAAGGGAATATGGAGAGGGCTCTGCCACTCATGGGGGAACACTGTTTACATACCAATTCCTTCTTCTTCATGCACTCCATGAGGATGATGAACAGATGCTGAGCTTGGGTTCGAGTGTAGGTGAAAGTCTTCTGGATGGTCACTAGCAGCTGGTCCCTCAGAGATTCATTGATAAGTCTGTAATTAAAAACAATGTCAACAACAGGTCAACCCGGCTCCTGTTCAGTACATGTTTCTGAGAAATATTCTAAAACACAAGAAAGCATTGTGAAGACTGACTTTAGAGATGAGTTATTTGTTCCTCTATTTTTCTTGCAATAGTTATTTCGACTGTGATAATTAAAAAAAAAGCAGTGCACTTAAAAATAAATCTATTTGAATGTCTCAGAACCTAAAATAGTAAAGCAAGAAGATTAATTTGGTTCTATTTTTGTCTGTCTTTTTCTTTCTTTTATAGGGCATGTGTCTAATACCCTCTTCCTCAAGTGCCATTATCAAAAAAAGCCTTACTCATTAGCATCTTAGTAAAAATTTACTGTGTGACTTATATGAAGATTTAAACTTCATCTCTAATTGTGAGGGAAAAAGCTTACATCTAAGTAATTTGAGCACCAATGAGCAGAAATAGGACTCATGATTTCTCTAAAATCATTTCATGTAGGTAGCTTATCTGGCCTATGATTCAGATCATCATTTATGTCGAGCATTGGCTCTGTTATATCCAAGAAGAGCATGATCTACAGGAGGTTTTATATGGACACTTTATTAAGAGATACTTTTCAGGCTATCGAAGAATGAGTGAGAGCAAGCGAGGTACATCATACCCAATCACTGCTTTGTTACCTCTTGAAGATGAACCTGTTGTAACTTTATCTCCGCTCATACTAGCCTGGTGAGAACTGGGCTATCTTTACCAGCCATCAGATGGCAGGGAATAAAAAAAATCACTCTACTGTTAATAGAATCTGTCCAAAATCAGGAAGATAATACTGCTTTCAAGGAACAATGACAAAATTATCATACTTTGCCTAGAATTCTACAGCTTTATAATTTTCCCCATAATTGAAGTACCAGAAAATCCTATATACGATAGTAAATATAATGATCTCATTTGGTGCTTATGGAAACCCTGTAGGCTAAAGGTCTGTACAATTTTTTTTTTTGAGAGAGAACTCACATGTGCAAGCAGGGGGGGGGGGCAGGGAGGGAGGGAGAGAGAACTTCAAGCAGGCTCCACACCCAGCATGGAGTGGAGCTCAACATGGGGCTCCATGTGGGGCTTGATCCCATGACTGTGAGATCATGACCTGAGCTGAAATCAGGAGTTGGACACTCAACTGACTGAGCCACCCAGGTGTCCCAAGTCAATACAATTTAAAAGGGAAGGATATTTAAGTCAGAAAGAGCCAGACGCTTAGGGTCACTCAGCAAATAAGTGGCAAAGCCAGAACCAGAATCTAGTTCTTCTGATTCCTTGTCCATTACTTTTTCCATCACACCATGCTGTCTCTTATTACACCAAGTGTACTATACCTTGGACTCTCTTCATCACTGTGGCTACTCGGGAAGCAAATTGTAAAATTTTCTCTTACGTGAAAGCATAACAAATTTTGTTGCTTAAAAGAAACCAAGATGGGAGGCTTGAGGATATTTCATATCAGTGGCCTTTTGTGCCCCAGGATTGTGTGAGGATCACCTAAGCCCACTAGGTTGGACATTATGGTGCCCTACATTGAGGAGGGTGCATGCCTCATGACAGGATTATACCAAGGATCCTGGAACGTCACTTAGCTCAATGGAAGATTGGGTTACCCCTTCTGCCCCCCCATGAACATTTTTTAAAAAAAGAGAATTGTCCACAAGAAGATGAAAAATAATACCAGGTCCTCTCAAGATTACTAGATCATTCTGGAGGACTCTGTGGCCTTAGGTGTACACCAATCTGAAACCATTCATTAATTGATTCACTCATTCATTCAACAATTGCCTAGTGATGTCTATATAGTGCCAGATATTGTGGTATATGCCAGGGCTACAGGGATAGACGAGATATATACACTTCTAGCCTTCAATGAGCTTACACACAGGTAGAATAGAAAGACACGAATCAGCAATTCAAGTGTGATTGGCAGTGGTAAAGAAGTAAAGAAGTTGTGACAGCTGAATGTAATCGAACCTAGGGGGTACAAGGAAGACCCCTCTGAGGCAGTGCTGTTTAAGCTAAGACGTGAAAAATAAATTAACATTAGGATGATCAGGGATGTGGTGGAGCTGGGTAAGAGCATTCTTGGCAGTATGAACAGCCTGGACAGGAAACAGCATTAACAAGCCCAGTTTTGAGAAAATAAAGGTGAGTATGGCTAGAACTTGGAGAGCAAAAGAAAGAGTGAAACAAAATGGTGCTGCAAAAGGGGTGAGAATGAGATCATGGGGAACTTTTGGGATAGTGCTAGAGATTTTGGATTGTATCCACAGGCAATGAGAAGCCATTGGAGAGTGACACGATCACATTTGTGTTGCCGATTTCCTTGAAGAGTCAAGGAGCAATCATAACTGGGTATGTATCTGCTTGACAGGCAACCCATGCGGATGGGTCTAGAGGGTTCTGCAGTATCAAGTGTACATAAATGTTGTACACGATTAACAACAGAGGAAGAGACTCTCCTGATTAGCCACTTGATAGATCTAATCATTCATTTGCAGGTGTTTAATTTTGATAACAACTCAAAATTTGTTTTCCACTGCTAACCACCTGTAGTGAATTCCCAGTTCCCTGAGGTCATTAACTGTTTGAGGGATCTGTCATCTGTATCTAATATATCATTTTGTAAACACTGAGAAATGCTGTGCAACTTAGCTAATTGTGGGTTTTAGTGGTGAGGAGAGCTGAAAGATGCTAAGCATCTTATCTTTTTTTTTTTTAGCTCAATTTTGCAATTGAATCAAGTTGTGGCTTTGGTTAAATCCTATAGCAACAAGAGCTCAGAATTCTACTACTAGAACTATAAAGATTCTCCAGGTTGGTTTTCCAAAGTGTGGGATGCCTGTCACTGATGGAACAGAGTGAGTGGTTTTAGGTGGGACAAAGATGATTTGGTCATTCCAAAACATTAAGTTTTACTCATTAAACATTAAATAACTGTTATTTTGGCTTTAGTTCTTTTTCCATCAAGAGGAAAATCACATTTTTGATGCTTCTTTGACTTTAAAAGCTCACAAACATTTGCAAACCACCCCCTTTTGACAAAGAAATAATATGTATCAGGTCCTAAGCTTTTTGCAGAAAGAGTTTAATAACTTTTCAAAACAAGATCCTGTATAACATTTGATGTGTTCAGAGCATATCGTGGTTTATGACACATGATGGGCTACAGAGATAATATCACTTGATTTTCATAAGAATCTGAGAGAGAAGCAGGTGGTAATTCCATTTTGCAGAAGAGGAGGCTGTGGTCCAGAGAGGCTAAATGATTTGTACCAAGTCACATAGCTTGAGTCAAGTCTGCTGAATTCAGCCTTCTTTCATGGTGCTGCTTTTACAGTTTGCAACCTATAAATATGTTTTCCGGTTTCCTAATCATCTGCACTGGAAGTAGACATTTAAATATATTTGTTGTAGGAAATTTGCTTTTCTTTTTTCTGATAGAGCATCTGAGGGAAACCAGAAGAGTTTGGAGAAGATAGGGAGAAAACAGAGGACAATGGCAAAGTGCATTTAGGATGCTGAAGATTCTATTTGCTTCTAATTTTTCACAAGTATTTGCTTTGCTGAATGAGATGTTTTGTATTTGGCACAAAGGCTGCCTCTGTCTTCTCTGAGGACCCTTTCTTACTTTGTGGCCATATTCTGTAGGATACTGGGAAGCCTGCTTTCTTGAAATTATTGCTTTCCTAACTCTTCCCATGTTTTTTTTCTTCTGCACAACACTGGAATGATTTAAAAATCTTGATTGTGATATTTAAAAAAATAGCAAAAAATAGCAAAAAATAGAAATAAGCCCATTTTTAGATTTCTTTTTATGGAACCTGAATAGTGGTTGAAAATTTCTTGACATCAAAACATAGTCATAGTATTATATAAAATTTTAGTTTTAGAATTGGGTCTTTGACAAAGTGGTGCCTATTTATAGAAGCTGTTAATTTGTGTTTCCATATGTCCCAATGCTATTTTTGGTATACCTCAAATTAGAATGTTTCTTGATTTAGAAGGGTAGTCATTGAAGTGAGGAAAATCTCCATACTATGGCATTTGTGTCTCCATTTAAATGCTGAACTTGTGATCTGGAGCTTTTTGGATGAGTCACAGAAGTATCTGAAATAGGTCAACGTTCATCCAGGGCTGGAAGTAACCAAAGGAACTTCCCATACTTTGCTATTAGCATTCTGTTCAGATGCTAGCAATACAACCCACGTGTTCACACTTTTCTCAGAATGACTTTAATTACCTGCAATATCAGAGTCTCATTCCTAGATTGAAAAATTAGAAAATGCATTTAGAATTCAGTGGGACACAAAGAGCTAGACTTAGGTTAATGGCTTTGGAGGAGTGAAGCCCTTTTCCTGCCCTCCAAAGACACCCTCGGTTAATTTATTCAGACACAATATGAGAAAATTTTACCTATATAAATAAAAAAAAAGATCATTAATAATACCACAATTTGGTACTTAAAAGGCATCATTTTCCAGACAATCTCTAATGCTCTAAAGAAAAATGAAATTTTGTCATTTGCTAAAGCCAAAGCAAATCATTAAATGTAACCTTAGGACACAAAAGTTTACATTTTTTGCCTAAGTTTACAGAGACTGGCATTTTTCTTTTCTTCTCCTTCTCTCCTATCCCCCTCCCCCCTTCTCTTCCTCTTCCTCCTTTTTCTTTTTCTTCTTTGTTAGTAGACATCACCCCTTCCACCCAAATGCCACGACTCGGGGGTCACAAGCAGTAGCACGATTCTTCCCAGAGAGGAAGGACAACATTGTAAACAAATAAGCACCATAGTTGCCAGGGTCAGGGTGTCTGGAGTGAAGCTGTCACTTGCTACCCATATGATCGTGTGCAAGCTATTCAGTCTTTCTGTGTCATTTTTTTCATACATGTAAAATGAATATTATGAGTGCTTATCTCATAGACTTGTGAATAGTAAATTAGTAACAGTTCATCTTTGTAGAGGGCGTGATACATAGCAAGGCCTATGTAAGCATTTGCTATTATTAACACACAGTCCCACATGGCTCCTTGGTCACTGACATTCATTATTGTTAAGTAGCATGGCCTGTGCTGGGCCCTTTGTGTGCAATACAGAGCTCCCTCCTGAGACCAACAGTGTTCTGCATCCTTGGGTGAGCCCAACAGTATGAGGCCACTCCCAATCCAAGCTGGAGAAAGAACTTTCCCACTTCAGGGAAGTCAGAGATCACCAGTACTTTCTTACATGTGGGAAATGAAGACACATAGCAGATTTAGGAGGCTTTACTATTGCGGGGTCTTGCAAATATTCCATGCAAACATCTATACATCTATTTATTTATTCATTCAACAAACAATACTGGTGCCTACTGCATGTCAGGCACTATGCTAGAAGTAGACAGATGAATATATTTAGTCCTAACCTCCAGGAACTCTTGGGTTGTATGCCATATATTCTGGTAATCTATTAATACGTACCACCCCCCCCCCCCAATTTAGTGATGTAAAAGACCATTTTTTATTGTGTTGATAATTTTATGGGTTGGGAATTTAGGCAGAGTGGCGAGGGACTCATGTCTATTCCATGATATCTCGGTCCTCTCGGGAGAGGATAGAATGGCTATAATGGCTCAACCGATCATGTCTGGGGCTCCATTCTTTTTCCACAAGGCATCTGCTGCAGATGCAATGTCCATGATGACTTCTTCACTCCTTTGTCTGGTACCGAGTCTAGGATGGCTGAAAGAACTGAGGACTGGCTGGCATTGCTCTCTCTGGTGGTTGCACGGTGGATGGACTTCTTACACAGCAGCTGGCTTCTCTCAAATGAAGGATTCCAAGAGAGTGTTTGAAGAGACCCAGGCAAAAACTTTAAAACTTCTTCTGATTTAACCTCAAAAGTCCCAGAATGTCATTTCCTTACATTCAATTAATCAAGCAAGTCACTAAGAGCAACCCAGATTTAAGAGGAGGGAAGAAATGGACTCCATCTCTTGGTGGAAGGAAAGCATGAATATACAGAGAAGGAATGGTGATCATCTTGGAGACAAGCAAATCCATCAAGTGATTCTGTTCAGATGAGACATTAAAAAGCATCAATCTCCCCCACATCTTAATGATAAACATCTTCAGTGGTCTTACTTTGCATTTTCTTCTTTTAATAGCTGATTATGCGAACAAGCATTTTCCTTAAAAGTGACAGTCTAACCACTCAGAAGTATTTTCAAAATGTTTACTACTGACTCACAGCATGGAGCTTGCAAATATTTCCTCTTTTGACTCAGCTGCCTATTTTTGTTTATGTAGTGTGTACTATGTACTAGCTATTTCTTTGGGGCCTTGGGCACATGGCTGGAGCCTTTTTTCCATGGACATATGTCATCATACTTTGCCCCTGTTAAATGCAGTATGCAAGGCACATCTTCAGTAAAATGTGTGCATACTTGGGTCAACCTTAATGCCCAGGTTAAGTCACACCAAAAACAGGGGGGTATTTTCTTGGTGCCCTCATCGCACTTCGTGGTTTGGAGAGGAAAAACAACAGCAGCACCTGCCAAAAGCTAGAGAGAAGTCTGACTTCCTAGAGTATTGTTTCAGTTTACCTTATTTCTCCATCTACCTTCGTTTTGGCCCTCCTCCTATCTTACTCAGTTGGTACTAACAGACCACTAACTGGTTTCTTCTCTGTCCTCTTCTAATGCACTCCACACAGTTGGTTGAATGGTTGTTCTACAAAGCAGACATGATTCCAGCACATCCTTCTTAAAACCCCACAATACTTTCTCATCACCAGTAAGATAACATCTCAACTTTTGATATTTCGGTTTCTGTATATTGCTAATCTGAAAATCCAGCTGAGGGATTTGAGCTTTGGGATAAAGCGATGATACAGTTTAGGAGCCGCAGTTTTATAGATGAAGAGTCTGGAGCCTGCAGAGGGAAACTAACTTGTTAAAGAAACATCAGAGCCAAACTTAGAGGAGAAGAGAATCAGGAAGAATCTCTGATAATGAACTATACTAGCATAAACATGTAGGCTCAGCTCAGTGTGGTTATGCAAAGTTAGTGAATTGTTGTTTGATGACTGGATACAAGTGGGGATTTCCTCTGTTTTTATCCCTGATACAGGATGTTCTATATCTTTTTTATTTTTTTATTTTTTTTATTTTTCTTGGGACAGAGAGAGACAGAGCATGAACGGGGGAGGGGCAGAGAGAGAGGGAGACACAGAATCAGAAACAGGCTCCAGGCTCTGAGCCATCAGCCCAGAGCCTGATGCGGGGCTCGAACTCACAGACCTCGAGATTGTGACCTGGTTGAAGTCGGACGCTTAACCAACTGCGCCACCCAGGCGCCCCAGGATGTTCTATATCTTATGTGTAAGAAGACTGAGCCTGAATAATGTGGTTTCAAGGATCCACTACCTCCCCAGAGTTACTCCCCAGCTTCTCAGAAGCCCAAAGTTCCTTTTATTTAGTTAAAAGGCAAACAAATATTTTGTTCAACAATTAGAAGGCCTAAGAGTAACTCTTAGGTTAAGTGATGTTTTATGTGAAACTCACATCTAACTGTAGCTGATTGATGCTGATGGTTTTTAGGAAGTACTAGTTGGATAGAAAGTTGGGGGAAGATACAAAAGGGACATTGGGAAGGGACCAATAAGTGGGTAGGGAATGACTTTGTCCAACTTTTTCCTGAGGATTAACTCCAGATCCAAATGGCTTCTACCAGCTAACACCAGTGAAAATAGTACCCCTAATCTTATTTTCATAAGTACCCTAGACAAGTGGTTCACCTGGGCTTTTCCTGAGGGTTCTATCTAGTCACGTGAGGCAGTTAGAATGATCCTAGAGAAGCTGCCTACAATTGGGAAGGACGCACACTGGAGGATGCAGTCTGTTAAAAAAATTTCATTTACTGCCACCCACAGAGGGAGCATTTCTTACTTTTGTTCTTTACTTTTATTTATTTATTTTTTTATTTTACTTTTTAAAAATCCACTCTAGAATCTTGAGCTATATATGGTAAAACAGAAGGCACAGATACACATACAAAAGGAAACAGAAGGGGGGTGGTACAGTGGGGTTGAGGGTTGTAAGAGAGGCACACAGTATCTATTCTAAGATAAGATTTGTGCTAGGCATTTTATGTGTGGCATTTCATAAAGTCAGATTAATCTAAGAAAATCCTAGCTGGCCTAACTCCTTGGATGCATGAACTGTACACAATATTACTTATGTGTTCTCTTCTCTCAATCTTCATGAAGGTGCTGAAGACAGATTTTCCACCACCCCCTTACCTTGATTCCCTTACCCTTCCCTTTCCCCATAGCATATCACTTTCTAAAACATTATAAAATGTGTTTATTTATTATGTTCATTACTTACTATCTATCTAACCCTGCTAAAATGTAAGTTCTGTAATCACAAAAATTTTTGTTTATTCTGTAGACAGATGTGTTTTTGCCAGGGCCTAAAACAGTGCCTGGAACAGAGTAGGTGTTCAAAAAATACTTGTTGAATTATGGAATACATAATGTTGGTTGGATGAAGAATGTAATTTCAAAACAAAAGGAAGGGGTACCTGGGTGGCTCAGTTGGTTGAGCATCCAACTTCAGCTCAGGTCATGATCTCACAGTCTGTGAGTTCGAGCCCCTCATTGGGCTCTGTGCTGACAGCTCAGAGCCTGGAGCCTGCTTCAGATTCTGTGTCTCCTCTCTCTGCCCTCCCCCCACTCATGCTGTCTCTCTTTTTCAAAAATAATTAAACTTCAAAATTTTTTTTAATTTTAATTAAAAAAAAACAAAGAGAAAATGTCAATATTGAAAATCTATCAGACATTCAAGGGTTCCCAGTTTGGTGGAAATACTAGAGCTATGTTATCCAATGTGGTAGCTGTTGGCAATTTGAATTAGAATGAATTACAGCTAGATAAATTTAAAATTCAAATCCTTAGTCACACTAGTCACAGTTCAAGTGCTCAGTGGCTATCTGATTACGCACAGAATATTTCCATCATCACAGATATTTCTATTGGACAGCACAGAGAACAATTCCATCATCACAGAAAGTTCTATTTGACAGAACTGCTGTTGAGGCAGACAGGACTGCCAAGCACTTTACCCTGGGCAGAAACTAGCAGGACGCTCAGGTGAAAAATCCTCAACAGTATTGGCTATGCATCTGTAATTTCTCTCCTTTCTTTTGCTATTGTTTATGACTATGGCTAAGAGTAGAAATTGTTAAGTGTTGCCAAAGAATACAGGGACTGACACATGGTCAGGCAGCTTCTCTGCTTCCAAAATTAAAGGGAAAGACACATCTTCTGTGTTCATTCCAAGTGAAATCCCATCAACGATAATTGCACGTGGCCAGGAAAGAGGAATAATCAGACTTTTACTGGTTTAGACCCTCTACAAAAGAGAGAATCAGAGCTGGAATTAGATGTATGAGGTTCTTGGGCAGGCAAAGACCCTGGCATCTCTTTCACGGATATGCTTTAAAGGTTGGTCCAACATTTATTCAAAGGAGAAGTTAACCAGCATGTGACACAAAGTGGGGGAGGGGGGAGATGGAAGCTGTTGTTCAGAATAACTCAGCCCTGGAGCACCTGGATGACTCAGGCAGTTAAGTGTCCTGCTCCTGATTTTGGCTCAGGTCATGATTTCATGGTTCATGAGTTTGAGTCCGGCATCAGGCTCCACACTCTTAGTGTGGAGCCTGCTTGGGATACTTTTTCTCTCTTTCTCTCTGCCCCTCCCATGCATGCACTCTCTCAAGATATATAAATAAACTTAAAAAAATAATAACAGCTCTGGGGCAAGCAAACTTCCTGCCGTTACTGGTCTCACCTTCCTAGAGGTGATATGGTGTAGCTGCTAGGAGTGTAGGTTCCGGCCCCCATTTGCCTGGGCGGACCACTCCCTACCGGTGAGATGTTGAGGAAACTCTGTAATCCTTCCGTCCTCAATTTCCTCATTTATATAATGGGGATAATTATCCTACCTACACCATAGAGTTTAATGAAAGACAGTGTTTAGACCAGGTTCTTGCATGCAGAAGCTTTAAAAAATAGTAACTTCACTTTTGCAAGTATGCTTTTGGGAAGGGGGTCAGAGGTATGGGGAAAAGGGTGGGGTAAATCTCAATTCTCGCTCAAGGCAGTTTGTCAAAGATTCCTTCTACCCCCATATCCTACTCTGTGAGATGCTGGAACAAGTATAATTTTCTTTCTTGTTTTTTTTTTTTAGATGGATTAGTGATGGATTAATTCCTCACTGTTTTAAAATTAGTCTTTCTTGGGGCCTCTGAGTGGCTCAGTCAGTTAAGCATCTGACTCTTGATTTTGGCTCAGATCACAATCTCAAGTTTGGTGAGTTCAAGTCCTGAATCAGGCTTTGACAGCACAGAGCCTGCTTGGGATTCTCTCTCTCTCCCTCTCTCTTAGCTCTTCCCCTGCTTGTGCATTCTCTCTCTCTCTCTCTCTCTCTCTCTCTCAAAATAAAAAATAATAATAAATTAGTGTTTCTTATTAATTATCCATAGACAACTGCTGAATTAACTTGTCCCTCAATCCAGCTTCAAACAGTATCCCACAACAAAGAGCCTCTTGTTTTTGATATCCTATGTATTATGCCTGTAGGGAAAGCCTCATATTGTCAGACAGTTTAGACTGATGCACTTCACAGGGTTGATTAAAGATGGACTATTTCCCAGGTATCTTTTAGGCAGATAAATTTCTTATTTTTCGCTTGGCTTCATAATCTAATGTGCTATTTGATGATTGCCTGATGGTGATATATGGGGCTATCTATAAGATGTTGTCTCCACTCTAGAACAAAAGTAGACATCCATGGCATGTTGAGTGTACCTTTCCTTCTTTGCATCATTGTTAATCTATCACAATAATCTCTCCCCTGAGCACCAGTGTGGCCTCAGAATAATTCTCAACACATTATTCTAGGACGCCGGTACCAGTAGATTGTTGTTGACACTCAAGATGAAAACCATTTGTCATCCCTGCACTAGAGATAAGAAAATCTCAAATATACTATCAAATGGTGAATACCAGGGATATCATAGGGTTAAAGAACTGTAAATTTTAGGTCTGTCTCCAAGACGCTGAATGAACTGTGGCTTTCATGAATTTAAAAAAACTGATTTTTTACCACTTACGTTAGGGATCACTGCTTATGGACACTTGATTTGCATGGAATAACTCCAGATAATACCATAAATATGTATATCAACTAGAGGACAGCTGTCCAGCAATTAGGACAATTAAAGAAAAAGTGTATTGAAGCTGAGTGGAGCCTCTCCTAGTGCAGTAGTGCAGACTTGAGTTAACCTTGGAATACTACTTTAATGCATCTTTAGTGTGTCTCTGGTGGAAGAAGCTTTTATAGCAGGTGGTCACTGTTGTATCTAGTTTTTATGAATCCTGTAGTCCATAATCAACAAGGAGAATTGCATGGGGAATCTAATGGAAATCCATTAAGGACGCTGCAAACATTATCTATTATTAATGATACCACAGGGTGAGATGTTAATCCACTCTATTTCTAGCAGCTGCAGGTTCTAATATCAGCCAGGATGATTCAGAATTCATCTCCTCTAAGGTAGAGGAATTAAATACCAGGACATTTTATTATCTAAGGCTCCCTCAAATACATTTTAAATGTCATTGTGGATTTTAAAGTCCTCACTGCTTCTTTTCATAAGAGAAAGAGGATGTGTCGTAGAAGTGGGTAAAGAAATGTACATGTACATCTCACACTAAGGCAGAGAGGTGTATGGCAGCAATGGGAAGTACAATTCAGTTCTGTTGTCTGGTGAATGGAAGGTTCATTGACGTGACTGTAGAGAGAGCTGGGGCCAGAATGCAAAGGGTCTTCAGTCCAAGCCAAGGAATTTGGACTTGTCTTGTGGATTAATGGTCAACTGGTTTCCACAAAGAAGCCCCAAGAATTCTGAGGAGGTGCCCCAAAGATGCCTCAGAGCTGCATTAGTGGGTGAGAGCCAGGCACAGAAAGGAGGCCTATAGACCAGTGGTTCTCAAATTATGGTCCCTGGACCCACAGCATCAGCATCTCCTGGGTATTTCTTAGAAATGCAAATCACCTGGCCAATCAGACTTACTGAATTAGAAAATCTAAGATGGGGCCCAGCTATTTGATTTTTGATAAGCCCTTTGATTCTGATGCAAGATAAAAACTTGAGAACCACTGGTCTAGGCCTTCCACCCCAGTTTCAACAGAGTGAACATGTATCCTGTGTTTTATATATTGCGCTTCTATCTGAGATTTCATATGAGAAAGGACTTACAGACTTTAAAAAAGCGAAAATCAATGCTGCAGGCAAGTGGGAAATTGGGACTCTTAAATGGTTGCCTATCGCAATTGTAAAGTCAAAGGAAAATGAGCTAAGACCTTCTAATGCTGAACGTAATGTCCTTGATGACTGTCAATGGTGTCTCCAACAGCAGAGACCCATCATTCAGTTTTAAATATTTTCAAGTTTCTCATCCTCTTTTTTTTTTCCTCTTTGGAAATGGGTCATATATTTTGAACTAGTTGGACAATCATTTTTGAAAGAAATAAAATGAACTGAACGCCCTTAAGAAATCCATGTAAATAAAAATGTGAACAGAAAAATTTACCAGTCCTGTCAAAATGAGTATTTTTATGGTATAGCTTTCTCTTCAAGGGAGGAATTTTCAAGTCTAACAGATGTTTGAAACCAAGAACAGCTGTGATAAAGAAATAAATGAGGTGATTCATGCTAAATCAACTTCTCAAGCCAACTGGGTTCCAGGGACAAAATTTGGCAGAGGGTGCAAAGTGCTTGCAGCAACAGTGCCATGACTGGTGTGAGGAGAATGCACGCCAAGCACAGGAAGTGAGGAGGCTCTTTCTGAAAACATCAGAAGGCTAATTTGTATACATTTAAAAGGAGTTTCCGAAAGCGTGGTCTATGGATCATTCTGGTTGGAATCACCTCAAGTTTGTTTTCACATAGAGTTTCCTGTACCTTAGCCCAGGTACACCGAATCAGGATACTTAGGGGAACCTGTGTCTCCTAACGCTTTCTGGGTGATTCTCAGGCATGCTAAAGTGTGATAACCACCTGCCTATTTTGAATGTATTCTGTGTAACAAGTGGCCAAGAAGTGAGCTGAGCAAATCTCAGAGAAGCATGGTTGATCCATCCTGTGCAATCTTCACTTGATATTGATGGGCTGTCTAAAAGTCATGGGCAGTGGTTCTCCGAAAAGGATTTCTTTACCATGATGGCTTATGCAGCTCTGTGTTCTTTCTAATGTTTGCTGTTGATGTTCAAGGCCACACTTTCCCAGCCTGGAGCTGAGCAATTCTAAAGCAAATTTAATCAATTTAGAGAACTGATTGACTGATAGAGATCAATAGAACTTTTCCCCTCACTAGTACTTTCCTCCATGAACTCTACGTAATTGTTTTTTAGTCAATGCTTTATTCTTTCCATGCTGACACAACATGGAGGGACCAAACAGCAAACTGGAAGACGGAGTATTTTCTTTTGAACTTTCCTAAATAAATGAAGCTACTCCAGCCTTGAGGAACTTAGATACGATGGCACAGGTATCTATATATCAATATCTTTAATATATTCCACAGAGGGGAAAATTGCAATATAAAAATTGCAATTCAATAATTATAGGCATTAGTATATTTATAAATTATATATAATTTAATTGATTTTGTTGGATTAAATTAATTTGTCAATTAACTTGATTTCATTAAACTGAAATATATAAATTCAATATATAAATATATATTATATATAAATAACATGCAAATGTATTTAAATATATATTTGGGTATATATAAATTCAACATAATAGTATGTATGTACACATACAAACACACTATCTCTTTTATTGGCTTTCTTTCAATACTCTTGAAACTGATTTTTTTTTTCTGTGTTGAGCTACACAAAAGAGGGTCAAATATTAGCTTTTCTTGTCTTCCAGGCTGATCCTCAGTTTGGATCCAGTTTTTGATGGAAAAGGGGAACAGGAGCAATAGAGACTATTATGCCATTATGTGAGTAATTAACACTCAACGTGGGGCTGGAACTCATGACCTTGAGATCAAAAGTCGCATGCTCTACCAGCTAAGCCAGTCAGGCACCCCTGAAGAGATTCTTGGGGGAAATGCCACACTCAAGTACTTTGTCCTCTGGCCTCTTGTACGTTTATCACAGCACATGTGACCTTCTAGTTATCTGTATTCATGGCTGTGTTTTAACCTCCATTATAAAATCTCCGCCAGCACCATGTCTTGCTCATTCTCTAACAGTTACGTTGAGGGCATAGAGTAGGCACTCAATAAAGGTTAACTTAGAAAATGGTTTACAAAAACAACACCCCTTTTTAAATAAAGCTCCTGGTATGCTTTGTCTATACAAGATGTTTCCAACTTTCTTCCCGTCCCTTCTGAGAAAGTTACAAAACAGAATCAAGTTTTGACATGCTTTCTTATAGAAAATTCTAGAAAAGAGACAAGGTAAGATGAAATTAATGGAAACTAAAATAGACACTGGAAGTCAGCATGCTTGATATTTGTTTCCTTCTTTCTCACTTGACATTCCAATTATGTCTAAATCATATTGGGATACAGACTACTGAGATCAATTACTTCCTTTCAGCAGATCTTATAGAGAAAAATGATAGGGCTGTGACATCCTTCAGCCTTAGATGGAAATCTCTCAAGCAGAAGAAAACATTAGTAACCACTGCATGGAGTGATATGCCCTAGGGAATATAGACTGCACCTGGATTTCTAAAATGGCTAGTTTTCTGGTGACTTCCTCCTGACTTTGGTCACTTTGATGTATATTTGGAGAGAAGCAAACTTTCGTTACATCCATGCTAGGACACAGTGATATAATTTGAAGCCATGCAATGGATTTTTCCTTTCTCATCTCTACTTTGTGTTCCATTTATGCCTTTACCTCAGCTAATCAGAAAATAAAGGGATCTTTATTAAGTCCCCTTTAAACAGGAAAATCAGATTTTTTTTCCTTGAAATATATTATCTATTCTCTTCCTCAAGAACAAGCCATTAGTGGCTCAGTGTTTCTCCATGATATCTAATACAAATTCCAGACAAATACGAATGTGAACAGTCTATTGGCGTCTGCCCCTTGGTGCCGTCCCCAGAGTTATCAACAGTCTATGTAAGAGCTTTAAGGCTTTCTGTTACCACAAGCTCTACTTCTTGTCCCTGGCTCTCTGAAAATGGTAAGTCCACATAATTATTTGTGGGAAGAAGACACCAAAATAAATGTAAGACTTAGTAATAAAATCCAGATAAATGAGGAGCATCACCTTAGAGTACACATTCGTTCGGGATGCCTTTTTCACGCTGACATCTTTCATCTGTGTGGCATTTTCTCAATGGCTGATAAATGAGGAGCTACACCATATTTCTCTGCAACCTGAGACTTAGTTACTTTCCAAGCAAACTAATCTCTGACTTTAACTGCAGGCAGCTACTACCTGAAAGGTGTTCTGACTGTAAGCAAAGTTGGTCAGCTTGCTTCCTCAACACAGCAAAATGTGGAATCTTCCTATTTGAAAACTTAGGTAAGTGAATCTAATGCCACTTGGGTAGCATCAATCTGTTTGTTGGCAGTGTTTAGTCAGTTGTGATTCAGAAAAGAAAAATTTGATAATATTTTTATGGAATGAAATTAGTCCAGGAAAGTGAGTTGTGACTCATTTTAAAACTATGACAGATGAGAAATAGGATGATCTAGTTCGACATTAAGGGAAAAAGAGAGTTTGGCCATTTCTTTCTGGTAGCACCTGCTGCAGGGCAGAGAGGGAGAAGAAGGCAAATGAATTCAATTGCAGTTGCCCTCCTAGTGTATCCAAACCCATTTACTTTGGGATGGATACGCTCTGTCTTCCTTTACCTCAAGTAATCTCATCGACACAAGTTAGTTTTGCCAATTCCAATTTGCTTCCTAAGTGATGACCTTTCAAATTCATATTCTTAGAAGTTGGTTAACAATAGGGAATTTAAGGGCAAAATACCAAGTTCATAAAAGTTAAAATACAAGGTGTGTAAATTTCATTCACTCCTTTAAGATTATAAAGTGAAAAGCTTTATAGCTAAATATACACATTTACAGTCCTTGGACCTGTGTGATTTAACAACCTATAAATGAGTTTAAAAATGCTTACATCATATTTAAATCACCAAAGGGGCACCTGGATGGCACAGTCAGTTAAGTGTCTGACTCTTTGTCTGGGCTCAGGTCATGATCTCACAGTTTGTGAGTTTGAGCCCCACATCTACATTGATGGTGCAGAGCCTGCTTGGGATTCTATCTCTCCTTTTTCTTTTTCTTTTTAGCATAAAGCAAACACACTACTGCAAAATAATGTTTTTTGGAAATGTTTTTTTAAATTTTTTCTAACATTTATTCTTTTTTGAGAGACAGAGAGAAACAGAGTGCAAGTGGGAGTGGGGCAGAGAGAGAGGGAGACACAGAGTCCAAAGCGGGCTCCAGGCTCCCAGCTGTCAGCACAGAGCCTGACGTGGGGCTTGAACTCATGAACCATGAGATGATGACTGAGCTAAAGTTGGATGCTTAACCGACTGAGCCACTCAGGAGCCCTTGGAAATGTTCTTTTTAAATTGGTTGCGTATGTGTGGCCAGACTACTTTTTATCAAGCTAAATAAACATGATTCTGGCAGTTATTCAGATGACACAGACAAACATCTGAATTCATTTGATCATGATAAATTTATAATTGCTTTCCTGGAGCAAGAGCACACATTTATTATAACACCATATAAAATAAATAAATATAGATCTATATATTTGGATTGGCAAATACAAAGCTTCTCTTGAAGCTTCTATTTTCTTAATAAGTGTTTCTAAACGGTTCTTAAAATTTTTTAAGTTTTAATCTTAATAATTCCCAAGGTATGAAATCATATCTTAATTCTTTATCTCCACGCGGGTTATGTGCATGACTTCATACTCTTTGATAATCAACCATGGTTTACATGTTTGCATAGATCCCATATAGATTATGCTTTTGCATATTTTGGTCATAAAATAATCAGAACTAAAACTCAACTTTGGTTTTAAAACTAAAATTTCCAATTAAAGTTAAAAAGGCATGGTATTTCTGCCTCCTAATTTGGATCTAGGTCAGGGGGAAGAAAAGAATCCCCGTGTTGTAGGGTTGGTCGGCTTGGACCAACAAGTAGGTTTACATGTAGGAATGCATTGATTTTATCTTTGGGGATACATGCAATAATACAAAAAATTAAGAAATTCTAATGTAAAGGGGAAGCTGAAGGGAACTTAAGTTACTTAAGAGACAGTGCCGTTGAGGTAATATATAAGAAACAACCAAGGCACAGGCCACAAAAATCCATTTCAGTGTACTTTTTAAAAGAGCAGAAAGAATCCTGACCTGGGATCGTGGGCTATGCGACCTTAGGAAACCACGTAATTGCTCTGTGTATCTGTCCCCTAGGTTAAAAAATACAGAGTTCCACTCCCCCAGCTCTAAAATGTGTAACATTTCCCCTACATATAAAACAGAATCAGGAAGAGCAACTTATCAAAAATTGTAACGTTTTCACACTATACAACCCATGACAATGGCAAAAAGTAGGCCCTGGGTCCAGACCTTCATTGTGTACAGACTTTAAAAACCTGAAATGTTAGGATGAACAGCTCACTCTTCCATGAATTTTCTGAAAGGGAAATGTGCCTTCTGAATGCAAACTGGCATTTACTTTGTGGAAATACAATAAAATAATTGCAAGAATTAGGAAGAAAAAAAGTTAGTGAAGCTAAAAACTGTATAAAGTCTTTAGTTCTCTCTGAAAAAGAAACACGTTGCTATATTTAAATCGATGAGAACGATGGCTACATTTTTAATAAAAGCAAAGCACAGTTGAGGATCCTGAATTCTGGTTGGTAACAGACCTGGAGGTGTTCAGGCAAATGTTCTTTTTAGTTTCTTAGCTATAAAATGGACCAATATTTACAACGAAAGGAGAAGACAGAATTTAAATTTGCCAGGAAGCAAACTCCAACTTCATGCTCATGAATATTGTTTTCTTTTTCTTTTTCACATCAGAAGCTTTAAGGCACCCCCAAATCACTGTCAGTGTTTGCAACATTAGTGGGAAGCCTGTAACTCTCCTATGTGTGTCTCCTTTCTTTCCCATATTTAGGCTCACACACTTATCAGGGAAGGGGGCTGGGTTAACGCTCATCTGGAGCACTGCTGGGCCTCGGGCAAAGACAAGGAAAGGAATGGGAGAGAAAACACACTACTGGGCTGCCAGGAGGAGCCTGTTGTAAGGAAGGCTACATGGCAGACAGGTGGAGAAGGGAGTGTCCTGAGCCTGAGCAGCCAAGCTCGCCACTTACTACTAATCATTACATGCTTATCTACTTACTAGACTTACTATGAGCTCTTTGATGCAGGAAGAGTTGTTATTCTTTTTTCCCATCTCTGTGTGTGGCACCCAGTAAACACTCGATGTATGTTTGTAAAAGGGATGAACAAAAGACCCCATCTCCTTTGGGGCTCCTTTCGCCCACCAGTTTCATGTGTTAGGAGAACTGTTTCGGTTAGCAAGTTCCTTATTTAAAAATTCAATGATTTAGGGGCGCCTGGCTGGGTCTGTCAGAGGGGTATGTGATCCTTAATCTCGGGGTCATGGGTTTGAGCCCCACGTTGGGTATAGAGATTACTTAAATAAATAAAAACTTTAAAAATTTGAATGAAATAAAAATTCAGTGATGCCCCCCTGAGTTTTCCTCCTTAAACCCCTTTATACCTTGGGGCGAGTCACTTTAATCTAATAATACCCAAGACTGCTTGGATGTCACCATTCCCTGGGTGGGACCTCAGATTGACAGGGAAGGCTGTGGAGGGAAGTCTTCCTTGTGGTGAGGGGTGGGGTTTGTGGACTGTTGAGAGTAGCATTAGGGGGTAGACAGACCAAGGAAAGTTCGCGGTGGCGGGGAGTCCAGGAGGGGCTTAATGAGGAACAGAGTGTTTACAGACTCTGCTTTCTGAGCCAATCTACAGGGATCTGACAGCACAGGCCACCGAAAGTTTTCATTAAGGTGTCGCCTTTGTGAACACACAGCAGTCTGGTGAAGCTGGTGTTCGGAGGCTGAGCCTGGAGGCTGCACATCCCAGCTTTTCCCAAGGTACTAACCCGACCTATATGGTCCAGGTTAGCTGTGCCGTGTGTGTGAAAACCCAGTTCCTGTTTCTCCTTAGTGAGAGGGGCAAAAGAGAGAAGAAATCAATAGAAGAGAAAGGCTACCGAGTCCTATGACCCTTCCTTTCCCTTTGTCCTCTTTATTGGGCTAGTCCAGTGTAGATTTCATGGAATGTCTCAGTTCCCAGGACATTTAGAATACGTTCCCCTGCTCTTCCCCACCACCTTTCCAAACCAAACATCTTAATCGACTAATACCATCTTTCCAAGTTTGGAACATAGGCTTCATACTCATTACCTACCCGCCTTCTTCTGAATATTTATGCCCAAAGGCCAGGATGTCAGATGCCCGTCCACTCCCATCGCAGACAACAACTGGCACGGGAGGGGTGTCTCGAAGGTACTCCAAGACAATGGAGATCACATTGGGTCCTCCTTCCACAATGAGTGCCACCACCGGAACGCCTTGACCGATTCCTGCATTAAAAAAGGAAAAGAAAAGGAAAAAAAGAGAAAAGAACACAAAGCCAGCAAACCAAAGAAACAAAAAGAGAAACAAAAAGCACAAACTAAAATTACTGAGCCTGGGGGAGATAACAGATGAAGGGATAAAATACGTAGCAAAATTTTACAGACTCCTGTAGCAGAAGCTTCCCACCAGGGGGTCTATTTGGCTTTGCCCTCTCCCCAGAGCTCCTGGGATGTTGGGGTCAGTGAAGGCACCGATTGCCATACGTTCATAGGAGGGGGTGCATAGGGCGAGGAGGGAGAGAAAGGAATCGGTTAGTAGATGAAACACTGAGCCAGCAACCAGAAGATTGGAAGTGAAACGTGACCTTAAGCAAGTCTCATATGTACCCAGTTGTTCAGTTTCCTACCTGAAAAATGGGAATTTAAAACAGGCCAGGGGCGCCTGGGTGGCGCAGTCGGTTAAGCGTCCGACTTCAGCCAGGTCACGATCTCGCGGTCTGGGAGTTCGAGCCCCGCGTCAGGCTCTGGGCTGATGGCTCAGAGCCTGGAGCCTGTTTCTGATTCTGTGTCTCCCTCTCTCTCTGCCCCTACCCCGTTCATGCTCTGTCTCTCTCTGTCCCAAAAATAAATAAACGTTGAAAAAAAAAAAATTTAAAACAGGCCAGATCCCTGAAGTCATCAGAGGCACTGAGAAAATGCCTGAATGGTTCTCTTTATTGAAGACTCAACAAATCAAAATCAGCTGGAGGCACATTTTCACTTGTTGAGTTAACTACTAGCTACATTAGGGGTCTATCTATGTCTGACCATAAATGATAAGCTTGATTATTGATTCTTAATAGAGTAACAGTCACAATAAAGTACCCAGGAGACATATCATCTGCCATCTGCTACTGCTTTGTCCTTAGCCACCGAGCAAGGTGCCAGGCTCATGATGGGTCGCCTGGAAACATTTGTTGAATTCAGTTGAATTCAGGGGGGGGGTGTGCGGGGACGTGTCACAGACTTTTTCTAAAGTATTTAAGCTATTATCGGTGAGCTATAAGATGTAAAAAGTGCCCTAACATCAGCACTCACATATGGTTCAACTTGACATTTTAAAGAGAAGTATTAAAAATGAATGTCCATGAGAGACATGATGAAAAAGATTTGAAGTTCATTTTCAAGAGTTCTCTCAAGTGCCATCATTGTTCATTGAATAACTTCTTTTGCTCATTTTGGTATCACACTATATTTTCTCACTTTACCTTCCCAGAATAGTTAAGGAATTGAGCAGTACCATAAAAATGAGATGGTTTTGTACAGAGCAGTTATCTTAAAAAAGAAATAATCAAGATTCTGTGCCACTTCTGTAAATATGAACTAAAAAAAGCCTTCAATCATCTCCATTTCCCCCCTTCTCCTGCCTGCTATGTTTTTTTTTTTCTTTTATCAAGAAACTGCTGCCCTGTGAGAAATAATAGTTTGAGGTTTGGTTCCTTGCTCCATTAATAAGAGACTGTATTTGACTTGTGTGACCTATTATACTTCTAAAGTGTATCAGTGTCCTGGGGCCTTCTCTTTTCTAAGTCAGTGTTTTTCATGGTTTGATTTTCATCTTAAAGGAAATGTCCAAAATGTCAGTTACACAAAGATGGGTGCCATTTTTATATCAACATTTAAAAACTGTAAGAAAATGACAATTGTTGTCCCCGAATTTCTTTTTGTGCTCCAGAGGGTATGAGGAGGGAGGGATAACCCATGGTCCCATCTGATTCTTCTGTGGATGGAGAACTTTTGAGAATTACTCCTTCAAATCCAAGGAGAGGGAAGCAAAAGATTATGCTTTTGACCAAAAGGCCCTTAACGATTGAGACAAAAGGGCACTTAAAAACTTTAAAACTATTTACGTGTCTGTAGAGGAGACATCTTCCTCACTGCTGATGAGGAGGATTAAGTAACTTCCTACTGAAAGGCACTTTGAAGATTAAGGGCTAACTTGAAATGTTAATACAGCACACTTCTTTTGGAGGAGAACTTGCTGACATAAGAAATATCCACCCCCATATGGGTTTGTATGTTTTTTAAAGTTTATTTCTTTATTTTCAGAGCGTGGAGGGGAGGGGCAGAGAGGGAAGGAGAAAGAGAATCCCAAGGAGGCTCAGTGCTGTCAGTGTAAAGCCCAATGTGGGGCTCAGACTCACAAATGGTGAGATGATGAGCTGAGCCGGAATCAAGAGTCAGATGCTTAACTGGCTGAGCCACCCAGGCGCCCCGGGTTTTTATTTTAATGCCTTAAAAAAGAGTCTCTTTTCCAATGTTTAAAATTATTTTATGAGGTATTTGCCAAAGTACTATGCTATTTAATTTTTCCCTTTGCCTTGGTTTAGCACATGCTACCACATTGCTTCATGTCAAGGAACAATTATATGCCATACCTGCTGTTTTTTATACCTAATGATATGTTTAGACTCATTCTAGGATCTTCCAAGAGAAGCCTTTGCCAAGTTCTGATCTTGAGCACTGGTTCTGTCAGTGGGATTTTTACTTCAACTCACAGACCAGCTGTGATCCACTTAAAGTTCTCATGGAGAAAGAAGTCCTAGAATGGGCCTTCTAGAATGTTTCAGTTATCTAGAATCTACCAGACAATAGGCGAGATGGCTGGAAACCTCTCTTCCCTTTGAGAGGATATGTAGGTGCAAAGGATCAATTTACATAGGATACATTGAGAGCAATAAACAGTCAAATGATCTCATAACAACATATTTCTCAATGTACCAAAGTGTTGTAACCCCTAGAAAGACAGAAACATTTTAGATGATTAAATTTCCTAATTTCAGAATGAAGCTGTTACCAATTCAAATATGAAAACAAATATATAAATTTTTATTACTATTATTATTATATTATAATCCAGTGCTAAAAATTGGATAAAGTATCAAAGTATCATTTCCCTTTGCATAAATACTGAATATATCTGGCCTCCACATTCTCACCTATTTCCTACAGTGATAATACATGGAGATTTATTCTATAGACAATAAAAGCCCTTATAGCCTAATACAAAAGCACTTCTGAATATCTTAGTTATGAAAGGTAGAGAATCAGGCTATACCTAAAAATACCATGCTTTGTGTAAATTTAGCCTGCCAGTATATGGTAACATTGTCTTTCTGTCAGGACACACACACACACACACGTGTGCATGCGCGCACACACACACACACACACACACACACACACACACATTGCCTTTGTTTCAAAGAAAAGAAAATGGTATCAAATAATCAGTAATGAACTAACGAAGTGGTTCTTAGCCTATTTTTTTGGAGATAAGGATCTTTGAACATTTTGGACACAGGATATTAAAAATACTTAAGAGAAAGTCATAAATGTAAAAATTAGAATTTGTAGTATATGACTCCATTAGTAAAGAAAAGGCTTTTTAAAATACCATGAATACCATTTTCTATTAATGACATAAAGAAAACATTTTTCTTTATGGAATCCACTGCATGTTCAGCTGAATTTACATGGCACATTTCTATTTTCTTTATGCCCATTACAAAATTAGTATAAATTCCTTTGAAGATAATCACAAATCTATACCTTGCTCAGCAAACCTACTAGCCATTCACACACACAGACACACAAAATAGCTGTTTAGATCTATAGTTTTAAAAAATATAACCTCTATTATTCAGGAAGCTTTTCATTTTATTGAGAGCCCTCAGAGACTTGTGTGTGTGTGAATATTTTTCCTGTGCTTTTGGGGAAAAATAGGTTAATTCGTTAGTCGATTGCAATAATTTTACATGTTTCACCATAACCAAAGACTTTCAGCAGTTCTCAGAGATTTCCATTAGAATTTAATTTTAGACCAATGTGGAGATGCTTAAGCAGGAAGAGGCTTTGCCACACTCTTTAGCTTTTGCAGTGTTGGAACTGGAGGCCTAGCCTTCAAAAATGTGGGCTTGGATAATGGATTTAACAGCTACATTCTACAATGTTCCAGGCTGACCTACGGCTTTCAAATTACAGACCCCACCCCAATTAATTGTTCTTTGCAGAAGATATTCTCTTGGACTTGTGTCACATTTTGTTCTGACTGCTATGTACCTTAGCTTGGGTTCCCAATAAGGCAGAAAGTGTCAAAATTGGCTTAACCAAAGACTGGGTTGGGCGTTGGGAGGAAGGAAGGTGGCAGGAATAGAAGAATGTCTTCAAACTCCAAAAGCATCCTTTTTCTTTCTCCCTCTCTTCTCTCCCTCTCTGCTGACATGCGATAATAATCTGTGATCAGTTCAGGCACTTGTAAAAACATTCAGTCTGTTGTACGTGAAATGCCTGGATAATGTGAGAATTCTGATCAAAGTAAATTAACACTTTGGTTTCATGTCACATCACCGTATATGATCTAAAATCCCTATGGTCCTAAGGAATAATTTGCTATTGGACAATGGTTCATATTTATATGGAGATGGAGTATAGAAGGTTGATCTTAGGTAGGTTGTAATGACCTAGGCCACAGATCATGTGATCTGTGAAAGGAGGGCTCAAACTTTATGTGAGAAATGACTTCCCAAAGGTTTTAATGCATTCAAGACTGAGACTGTTAATGGTGGGTGGGCATTTCTCTCAACCCCTAACGTTGCGTAGCAATAACATGAACATAACTAATTCACTGGCCTTGTCAGCTGTGGGAGTATGTGATTCTTGATGATTTAGAAGTTTGTGTGGAGAATTCACATGCTTGGAAACTATGCATATAGTAAGACTTTACCAGTATATTTTATGTTTCACAATTTTTAATTTGCATAATTAAAATTTGCTTAAAATTATAAAACATTGAATGTGCCCCCTTCATCCAACTTCCCACTTGAACAGCCTGGTCTTTGGTTCAGTGGCTGACTCTACCAACAGAACATTGGCCATTATCTCCTGTATTTGGACTACATAATGAGGTCATAAAAACTCAGCAACTTCCTAAGGTCTTGCACTTTTCCAAACAGAACCTTGCACAGACTTCGGGGACATTAGCAATTAATATAGTGATGGGAAGAGAAGCAGTAAGCTATTTTCCTCATTTTAATGGACACTAATTTGCTACCTACTTGAGAAATAATGGCTGAAGTTTGCATAATACTGCATAATACCACAACTTTCAACAGATACTTTCAGATTGAGATTCTTCATGTTGTCGATTTAGTGCATCTTTTCTATGGCCTGAGAAATTGGAGATAGATTTGTGAAAAGTATGTAAATCTGGTAATCACTTGTGTTCAAGTGACAACACTTAAAACTATTCTTGTTTGTTAAGTTTAATTAGGAAGACTCATAACACATGAATATTCAGGTACAATGATAGGATATTATTATCCAGAAAGAGAATATTTTTATATGCTGTATTTTATAAAAGGAAAAATGATTGGAAATCTTTAAGCTACCAAGGAACAGAGCAAGACCAAGAAAATATCTAGGGGCTGACAAGAAAAGAGTACGTTTCATTTTAAGTAGAATATCTTTGCAGTTCTTCTATGGAGGAAGATGTTTTGGATATTGCCTTCATGTTTTAGAGGTAGAATATGCTATCTATTCCAGACAACAGAACTATAACTGGAGTGAGTCTGGCCTTACTTGGAAATGGGTAATGAACCCAATTATCTTTTAGCGAATCCTAGTGAGGTAACCAATTGGTGAATGCCAAACCCATTGCAAATCAATCCTGTGTGTCATTATTATTACTATACCTTTTCATCACTATAATTCTGCACCTAATGCTTAGGAAAGCATCTGGGAATATCAAGTACCACACAAACTATTAGGCAGTAGAAATAAAGCCACATGCAACAAGACGCTTCACTTCTGGATACTTATGGTTGTCAAGTGGGAAGGAAATTCCTTGAAAGATGGCTGGGGACTTTCCTTAAGGCTGAGACTTCCCAATGTACAAATTTCCAATTCACTTTAGGACTAGGCAGGGGGAACACAATGTGAATTTCTTAAACATCCTCTCCTGTTATCAGTGATCCTTATGGCAACTCCCTTACTGATATTTAGCTTAATGGACCCCCTCCATGCAGTCCTTCCATATTTACAGCTAATAAACACACCAGTATACCAGAATAAACACACATGTATATTTTATCTTGCCATCTAAAATCTCAGCAAATTTGTCTGGAGATAGGCAGTTGTTAAAACCCTGAAGATACAGAGTTTGAATTAACGGCAATGCCTTTCCTGGTGATAAAAGATTAAAAACCTATGGTGTACCATTTCTTCTCCTGGGGACAGTGAATGCAAAAGCTATTGATGAATACTGCAAACCCCTTTTTGTCCAGCTTGTTTTCAATACTGTTGAACTCATCTATTTTGCGTATTATCAATGCATATTTTCACAGGAATCCTGTACTAGCTCCTACCACCTGGCTTTCATTTTATTTTATTTATTATTTTTTTTTAATTTTTTTTTCAACGTTTATTTATTTTTGGGACAGAGAGAGACAGAGCATGAACGGGGGAGGGGCAGAGAGAGAGGGAGACACAGAATCGGAAACAGGCTCCAGGCTCCGAGCCATCAGCCCAGAGCCTGACGTGGGGCTCGAACTCACAGACCGCGAGATCGTGACCTGGCTGAAGTCGGACGCTTAACCGACTGCGCCACCCAGGCGCCCCACCTGGCTTTCATTTTAGAGATTGCCTTGCTTCGATTTTCTGTCTGGTAACCAGAGGACCAAGGACAGACGGAGAGAGTGGATGAGTGGATGAAATGTGGATCCTGTAAGTCATGCAAAGGCGTCACTGTGGCACGCGTACTGGAAACACTGGTCATGCCCTCCCTGTCCACACTCCCCTTCCGAAGAGTTGACCTGTCCACAGGTCTGCCTTGTTTGGCTTCTTTTAAAGCTGGTTGGACTAGAGGTGGGTTCCAGACCTGCAACGGGTCACATTTGCCTTTCTGGAATTGGAGTGGAAACCCAAGGCCTGAAGTGATTTTCTGGAAAGTGGGTTGGTGGAGAGTGAAGCTTCTCTATTAGCTGAGGCTCTGGTAGGACAATGGGTGGGTGATTAAACAAGGGAAGAAGACCATGAGAAAGGAAGAAAGGGGGCAGAGGATACCACAGAGAAGGGATCATGTGGCCTGAGTGAGAGGGAAGGAAGGGTGTGTGTGTGTAAGAGAGAAAGACAGAGAGATCATTTATTTAAATATATATTTAAATGTATATTATATATGTTATTTATTTGTAATTTATATATAAATTATCTAAGTCATATAAACTATAATTTATAATTATATTCATATAAATATATTTTATATAAACTTATATAATATTACATGTTATAAAATAATATATGAATATTATAATTATTTATAAAACACACAGAACAGAGTCTGGCATTTAAGAACTACATGGTTAAACAAACACAAATATAAAGATTCTTATTTACGGGCACCTGGGGGGCTCAGTCAGTTGAGTGTCTGACTTCTGCTCAGGTCATGGTCTCACAGCTCACGGGTTCAAGCCCCGTATGGGGCTCTGTGCTGACAGCTTGGAGCCTGGAGCCTGATTCAGATTCTGCATCTCTGTCTCTCTCTCTCTCTCTCTCAAAAATAAATAAACATTAAAAAAATTTAAAAGATTCTTATTTATATTTATTAAGCTTATAAAAGATTTCCCATTTAAATGTGTATAAATATTCATGAGGATAACAGAAAAATAAATGCACTTCATATACTTAAACCAAAAGGAGGAGTTGACAAATAATTTGAAACATGTTTTTCCAAAGTTTGAATGTCCTCTCATGCAGACCAATAATAATATGCTGAGGAAGACAAATTTTTTTTTTTTTATCCTGTATCCAAAAAGCTAAAACTATTTGTTTTGGGGTAGGTGATTCTTTCTGGCGGGGGGGGGTGGCGGGGGGGCGGTTAGGTGACTTTTTGTATCACTCCCCAAATGCCTTTTACCGTGGCCTCTTCTGGGTGCTTCAATCAGCTTGTTAAGCCATTTGAGTTTTGTGGTTTGGACAAAGATGTAAATGCCAAATAACAAAATCCATAAACTGACTCCAAGTATATTATATGCTAATAAACTAACTTGGCTTTTGACTTAGTCAATGGGAAACAGTTATTCCCTTACGGCAAGCCAGTTCTGATTGAAATATCCTGCTATTAATGTTCATATATTACCGGGACATCCAAGTAACATTCTATGTGAATCATTTCAATAGAAAAGGAACAACCGATCCCATGGGCTGTGGTGCAAGTATTACTTTCATAAAAGGAAAGAGCCAGCGTTTTCTTTGAGGCTATTGTTTGCAGGCTGAATGTTTTAATGTAATTGATCTAAGTCTACAAGAAAACTCGCCCAAACAAAGCCAAAGTCTTCTTAGTTTCTACTCTGTTCAAACCCACATCAAAAGGCATCCTTTGCCTTCTCAGATGTAAGGTAATCAGAGTGGTTCTAACTCCTTTGACTTTATAATACTATGCCCATCCTCCCCTTATAACAATTATGTCTTCCTCCCCCAAATGTGAAAAGTTCTTTTCTCTCTTCAAGGAATGTTCTTTTTGACTTACTCTCTGTGAGGAACTTACACTCATCCTGCAGTTTCCAGGTTCAAAGACAAGCCTTCCTGAGCCCCTTCCCCCCTTTTACCCACCAGGCAGAATTAATAATTCTCACTTGTGTTGCCTCATAGCATTTTCTTTTTTTTAAAGCCCATGCCAATGAAGAGATTTTTAAAATTTGTCTATCAATTACTTTGGCATAAAAGGCATTAAAACTTTCTCATAGTGCCTTTCCTATCTCTTGAAGTTTTCTCTCATTAATTATATGTTTGGACACCTCTTTTCTCTATTAGGTGGGTTTATCTTTGTATTCCCTACATGGCATGCACATAGTCGTTGCTACTACACATAGTAGTTGCTCACTAAAACTTGGGGTATAAAAGGCAGGATACTGAATTACTATCAAGTATACCCTGATTTCTTTTTTCTTTATTTTCTTATTTTTGTTTTTGAGAGAGAGAGAGAGAGAGAGAGAGAGAAGCAGGCAGAAGGAGAGGGAGAAAGAGAGAATATTAAGCAGGCTCCATACCCAGCAAGGAGCCCGAAGCAGGGCTCCATGTCACAACTGTGAGATCGTGACCTTAGCCAAAATCAAGAATCAGCCACTAATCCGACTGAACCACCTAGGTGCCCCAATCCTGATTTCTTATAGGTTAAATGACAATGTAATTATTTCCACAGAAATTTTTAGATATTTTCTGACGTGAGCCACTTCCCCTCAATCAACTGGCCTGAGATCCAGGGCACTGAGATCTGATTTAAATTTTCATGAAATCGGGAATTTTCCCAGATGCCTAGGGTTTTATGTTCATTCATTGGCTCATTCCCAAAGTGCTTCCTGCCTTATTTCCCTGCCTCCACAGCAATCACCACCGGCTAGTTATCATCATAAATACAGTCTTCTCTGTAGCCATCTTTAGTGGGTTCTCCTTGCTTACAGACAAAAGTCCACACTTTTCACGTGATAGGCGAGGCTCCCCGTGTTCTAGCCCAACCTTCATCTGTAGCCTCATCTCCCTCCAGATCTTCTGTTCACCTTAATTCTGGTCTCATCAGACTATCTTCATGATCTGCCAGCTAGGATTCTGCTTTAACTTCCTCCTAGCCATCCAAATTTTCAGAGGGGAGTATCTCTCCCCACTCCCAGTTTTATGAGGAAGAGTGAGGTCTCCCAGCTTCTCCGGGGGCTCTGCCCCTAAAGGTATGTTGGTGAGGCATGAGGGGTGGGGTAAAGGCTCACTATGGGATTCTGCCAGATCTGGGGGAGCCATTAAACCCACTTGGCCATACCTTGGTCTTAAAGCCATACCTGCTAACTTGTCCAACAAAAACTGGTATTGTGAGTTTCATCAAGTACTTTTTTTTATTTCTGAGATTGTTCAGAATTTCGATGAGAAAGGCAGGTACTCTTTATTGTGGCCTCTCAGAGACCCCAATGCAATCTTCAGAGTCTACTTTAAATGTTACTAATTGCTGAGGTATTTCTTAACTCCCTTAGGTAGTATTAATCATTCATTCCTTTGTAGCCTGTTGCTGATTTTTTTTTCTTTTATCTATGTTTTGGCAGTTATTTTATTCTGCCTTGCTTTAATGAAAGTTTCATCCACTAAATTTAAACTTCTTGAACAGACCCCTGCCCCCCTCCCCCCCCCCCCCCCCCCCGCCTTTAGGCAACATCCTGGTGTCAAAAGTGCCTCACATGTAGAAGGTGGTTTCGATAATTGTGAAATAAAACAAAATTAAAATGTACAGAGCCTCAGGTACAGTGCCTTGGGACTAGCACAGTTGAAGGGACAGGAATAAATTGGTGGTTATACAGGGACCGAGTACCATATCTCAATGCTATCGATGTGTATTTCTGACAGTTGACACGACAGCCATTTAAGTGGCCCCATCGTGTCCTTTCACACGCCTTAACTACCCGGCCTCAGCAGTGGTCAGAGACCTAGAGAAGGAGCTGCTGAGTCACCTGGGCCGGTGCTCACATTTCACTTGTCCATTTGGATTAGGTCTGGAAGAGTCCAGATTCTTAGCGACTCAAATAGCCAATTTCGGTTCAGCTGTCTTGTCCTTTTAAATTGAAGTCTCATTGTTTCTCAGAATTGGACCCAGCTGGAGTGACAACGTGTCCTGGCCACTGGGAGGGGAAAGACGTAAACAAAGGTTTACATTCTTCCCTTTGCTGGAACGATATCCATGAAAGCTATTACTTCCTCCACATGAAATGAACAGGGAACTACGTGACTGAAATGGAAACATAATTCTGTTCTCTCTGAGGTGATTGATATGATTCAGCAGCAGCTACGGTGCTGTTGGCTAGAAGTGACCTTCATTCACCACCAAGGTTATTAAACTAACTGACTGCCATTATCCTATATGAGACAAAGGAAGGATACTAATTGTTTGACATCTAGTAATAGTATTTAGTCCAATTTCTGACCAGGAGTGGGGAGAAGTGGTAAATTTTTATTTGACTGTCTGGGCATCTTTTCTAAAAGACAATGTGTCAAGCCCAGTCTGTTCAAATCTTTATCATGACTAAATACTCAGTGGGAAATATGGATGACAACATGAGGAACCTTCTTTCCTCTGGTTTCAAGTTCCGTGTGGATGGAGCTCCATTAGTGGAACATATCTAGCCCCTTGTCCTTCCCTTACTCCTCTCCACATGTAAAACTGAGCAACTTGATTGGGGGTGACTAATGTCTATGTTTCTTGGTGAGATAGAACAAATCCACTACTAGTCTCCCACTGAAGAGAGCTGAGTTCTTTCTTCCTTGTCCTCCATGGACCAATGTCAGTCAATGCTATTAGTAAAGGTGTCTTTTGTAGACACAGATTTTTTTCTGGTTGGCTGTCTGGAGGCTGAAAAAGGCAAACCCATTTGGCCCTCACACTAAGTCATTATTTCCAATAACTTCACCATTAATAAAAATTATGTTTTGATCTCCATCTGCCTGACTCTGGTGTCCAACTCTCAGTCAGTTTCAATCTTGTTCCATCAAGGGTGAAGTATAATGTATTAGACTTTCTCAAGCTCTAACACCATGAATTATAATACTGTTATTTCTCTTGCTTGTATTCACTTAGCATCAGAACATCCAACAAACTTGAGCCTCTGGTTCAAATTTGTGATGTGAGATCATTTTTCAAGTGCAAAGATGGCCTTCTCTAGCAGACATTTTTTAAATGTTTTTTAAAAAACTTTTTAATGTTTATTTTTGAGAGAGAGAGAGAGAGCAAGAGCATGAGCAGGGGAGGGGCAGGGAGAGAGGGGTCACAGAATCTGAAGCAGGCTCCAGGCTCTGAGCTGTCAGCACAAGAGTCCAACGTGGGATTCAAACTCATGAACCATTGAGAATATGACCTGAGCAGAGGTCAGACGCTTCATGGATTGAGCCACCCAGGCACCCCTTCTTTATGTTTTTATAGCTCCTCACAAGGAAATGACAATTCCAATATGTTAAAAAACCTAGTTACAAATGGTGCCAAAACAAGACTGCTTATGAATTTCTGGGTTGCAGTGAATGATCTCTCATAGTGAAGTCCACTCCGCCAACTGGCTGAAGGCAGTTTTTTTTTTTTTCTCTTCAGGGAACAAGCAGTTGCTGAGCACCTGCCAGGTGTTGGGCAGCAGCCAGGCGGGTTGCACATGCTTACGCAACATGCTCAACAATCCTATGATAGAAAGATTTTAAATCTCAGTTTACACTTAAATAAACTGAGGCACAGAGAGTAAACTGAGTATCGAAACTGGGTCTACACTATTTGCACTCTTACTGGGTCCTCTCACTAAGGTGACCATTTGTTTTATCATACAAATACCAGGACACTTTTGCAAATGAAAGGGTCGTCAATCGTTAATAGTTATTCTGGGATGACTAGTGTAAACCAGATCTAGTCCTGGACAAACTAGTACAATGGTCGCTCTATCTTTCTCATGCCTCAGAGTTCCAAATTCATTTCTGAAAAATTTTAAAAATGGATGCCAACGTCAGATATTTAGAAAGGGGCCTGAGTTTGTTCACTGTCCCCTTTTTGCCTCTCTTCCTGGCTTACTAAGGCCAAGACTCAATGCTACCCCTCTCTGATTCCCTGGGAGCAGGTTTCCAGATCCATCTAAACCACAGCTATTCATTATCAGAGATATTCCTTCCCTTAGGTACTCAAAAGGATGAAGCTCCAGGGAGGGATTAGATCATTAAGCAAAGGAAAACAGCAACTATAACACAGCAGCACCTGCATAAATCCTGTAGGGGGAGAATATTGATTTAAAGTTTTTCTCATTCTAGCATATCCTTGATGGTGCTGAAAATAAATCCCTTCTACTTTTCTCTCTTATAAGTAAATGCCTCGTTACATTCTATCACTTAAACATACTGGAGGGCCACAATGAGGAATCAGCAGACAGTCATGGCCCAAGGGCATCCAATGGTACTTTGGGTCCTTAATCACTCAGTCATTATCCTACTCTGTCATGTTCATGTGAAAACAGACACTTGGCTTATTCCTACTCTGCCACCAAGAACCATTTGACCGCAATGATAAGTGCTAATACCATCATTCTAGAAGATGGGCTCTCCTAATGTTATATATAAGAAAGTGGCAATCTAAGGACTGTTCTCAAAACCCTAATTCTAATGTGCAAAGACCTAGTTTGTGCATTGAAAACTATCACTGGAAGGGGTGTGCAGAAATAACCATATCAAGGTCTCAGCTTTTCTGATCAGAGTCTGCTGTAGCACACAGCTCTTGAGTTTAGCATGTATCAGAATTTCCTGGGGAGCAGTTCGAGAACACCCCGCTGCACACCTTCCCGGAGCTTCTGACAAGTAGGTCTAAAATGGGACTTGAGAATGTGCATTTCTAACAAGTTCCCAGGTGATGCTATTGCCAGTGGCCCAATGGACCAGAACCGCTGCCCCAGCATTAAGCTATAAGTAGAGGAGACTTCCAACTATGAAAAGAAGTGGAATCTAAGATGTGTCCCTTGCAGTAAATTAAGATGAGAGCCCATGGAGTAGGACTGAAACATCTATGTTTTGTTCCCTGGAACAAATCTAAATCTAAATCAGGAGACTGCAAACTTTTTCTGCAAAAGGCCAGATAGTATTTTCAGTTTTGCAGGACAGACAACCTCTGCTGTAAGTCCTCAACTCTGTCACTGTTGGTTGAAGGCAGCCATAGATGGTACATAAAAGAATGAGCATGGACATGGCCGTGTTCCAATAAAGCTTTATTTACAAAGACAGATGGCAGGCTGGATTTGGCCCATGGGCTGTAGTTTGCCAACCTTTGGGTCTAACTACTGTGATAAAAATGATTCCTATGAAGCAACATCTGTTAGTCTGCCAAGCTTGAGTACATCTATGATCAATGAGAAGCTAACCAAGCTGGAAAGCTGTGTAAGCCAAGCGGTGACATCCAGTTCAGTTGTATGTGACTGATGTAGCATTGCCCTTACTGGAAGTTATGTGCTCTTCTTCCCCTAGAACCAGTTCCCCTAGTTCATCCCCTAGAACCATCTCTTTAAAAATGAATAGCTTCCCACTTCATCCTATTTCAGTAGGGGATTCACTGTACTGCTGAAAATTATTTACCTATATTGAATATACCCTCTACTTGGTATGTGGCTTAAAAGCAAATAATGTATTTTCTGTCTAACAGGATCATTTACTGAGTTACTAATTCATATTTTGTTTTCCATTTATTTTTCCTTCTCCTTATTTCCAAAAGGGCCCACTGGGCTGTCTTTTCTCAGGGAAAGTTGGCATTGCTGGCCTGAAGATGAGCTCTCTGGATGGCTTTTGTTAAAAACCTAAGCTCATTAATGTCTTAAAGAGAAAGAAGACAAGGCAAGTGTCTCTGATGGGTAGAGATGGGATGGGATGAGACAGGGAGAAAGGACTCGCAATATCCCGATGGTCAGTTCGCAGGTTTCATCTTACTTGACTCATCAAAAGCATTTACACGGTTAGCCATGGCTTCCTCTTGGAAATATGCTCTTCATTTGGATTCCAGAAGCTCCCTCTCCTTACTTCACTAGCTCCTCCTTCTTCATCACTGCTGGTGCCTTCTCACCTCCCTGACCTCTGGTAGAAGGACTGATTCAGTTCTTGGTCCTCTGCTGTTTCCTTGTCTCCTCTCCTCACTCACACCCTGGATGATCTCACCCACTCACACGGTTTTGTACACTGGCCAGACATGGGCGACTTCCCTATTTATATCTCCAGACCACTATCTGCACTGAGCTTCAGTCTTGCCTAACCTTGCTCCTCTCGACATGGCCGCAGTGCCATGGGATAGCTCAGATAAGACGCACCCAAAGGTAAGCTCCTGATATTGTCTCTACCTTCCACCCTCCTCCCCAGTCTTCCCCATCTGAATACATGGCAGTGCATTCTTCTAGCTGGTCAGTCCCCCAAACTGGGAGTCACCTTGGATTCATCTGTCCCTCTCACACCTTGTATCAAATGTAATGGTAAATCTTGCTTGCTCTGCCTTCAAATTATAGCCTGAATTATACACCTAGTCTAAGCACTGCCAGCTTTTGTCTGGATTCTTGCCATGGTCTCTTCACTGCTGTTTCTGCTTTCACACCTGCTCCCTATGTAGGCTACTCAACTCAGAAGGTGGGGTGATGCTGTTGAAACATACAAGAACACTTCTTCCTTTGCTCAAAACTCTGCAAGCTACTATTGCACACAGGGCAAGTGTAGAAGTCAAAGTTCTTACCCTCCTCATTGGATCTGGCCCTCATTCCTTCCCTGGACTCCTCTCCTACTCCTCTCCTCCCTTTCCTTCCACATGGCCACACAGGCTCCTCCTGATGTTCTCCGATCATGTAGTCCACATTCCTGCCTCAGTGCCTTTTCACTGCTATTCCTTCTGCCAGCAATGGTTGTCCCCAATATGTCACATACTCTGCTCCCTCACTTCCTAAAGTCTTCACTCAAGTGTCCCCTTTCCAGTGAGGCCTTCTCCACCACTCTATTTAAAAATGCAACCTCCTCCTTACACCCCCCTTTTTGGCCTCTCTGCCTTCCTTCTCTCCCTGACACTTATTCCTACCCAATACACTACATATTTTACTTATTTTTGGTTTCCTTCAACCCAAATGCAAGCTCCAGGAGGGTGGGATGAGCACAGACACCTGGCCTGAAGGGGACTGCTATGAAGTGCACCCTGGTGCTGCGCTCAGCACTGGAGCACCAGAACCTTCTGCCTGGCCTGGGGGTGGGGGCGGTGGGGTGGGGGACCACGCAGTTCCAGTACCAATGGTTACCTTGGCTGAGGGAAAATAAGAGGCCTCTTCCCAATTTCCCAGGTACACTATACCTGAGAGAGAGAGAGAGAGAGAGAGAGAGAGAGGGAGAGAGAGAGAGAGAGAGGGAGAGAGAGAGAGAGAGAGGGAGAGAGAGAGAGAGGGAGAGGGAGAGGGAGAGGGAGGGAGGGGGCAGCTGAGAGGGGGAGAAGATGGGAAAGGAAGGGGAGAAGGGGAGGGGTCAGAGGGAGGACATCAGGAGGAGTGGGAGGGAAAGAGAGACACAATAAAAACTGAGATTGAATTCACCAAAACTAGATGGAAAGGGAGCTTAGAATTGGATTTATTTAAGGAAAATTTTTATTATGCAACATTTCCTACCTACCTAAGTTTATGAACCATAATTCATACTCACTGTAACAGTTCTTATTACCTGAATAATGGAAACAAGTAAGTTGACAGGACCAAACAAATCCTGCTCCATGCACGACCTGCAAACAGAATCTAAGAACGGAAATACAAGGGAGAAGAGAACTTTCTACTTGTCCCCAGTCTCCTGATGGTGCGGGCTGGCCATGTTAGTTGTTACTTCTTTCAGAATCCCCCCTCTCCACCCCCCAACGATTTCCTAATAAATTCTGATGTGCACCCGAGTCAGAACTCACTTCCTGTGTTCTCCCTCTGGGTGGAAGAAATGTGGCTAATGAGGAAAGGTTCAGCTCAGGTTTGTTTGATGACCAGAAGAGCTGACTCTTCAATCCTCAGTCCCCCGTGTTAGCAAAGGCACACCTGTTTTTTCATCCTCCCTCATTCCAGCAGGAATTGCCCACAGAACCCCGTGTGGTCTCGAAGACGCCCAGGCTCATTAGCCAGCAAGAACTGTTGATTCCTCTGCCTGAGATCTAGGACTTCAGCATTTGCCTACAGGGCTACAGCCTGTGGAACTCAAGGCAGCTTTTGAAATCTGACCCTGCTCAAAGAACAGGAACAGCCTGTTCAGTAAGGGGAAGAGCTGCTTGCTTGTTTCAGCTCTGGATGCCAAAAAAGAAAAAAAAAAGTTCGCCTATTTGGCCGGTATTACGGAATAACGTCTCTAGTCTCCTGTTTTTGTTTTTTTTTGTTTTTTTTTCCTCAGAGGTTAATATCTTGAGCCAAGGGTTCAAGGTTAAAAGATTTTTATTCTGTTAGAATCTATGACAATTTTATTGCTGACATCTTGGGAGCACTATTTCTGGTCACTCTTCAAGCCTATATGAAATACATTTCACTTTTACAGCCATCAGTGTCACTGGTGTGAAATGATTCAAACACTATTTGAAGGCAAATTATTTTAAATTCTGGGAAAGGGGATTTGAAGGGTCTCGTGACAAATTCCCTGGCCTTAATCACCTCAAGCAAATTAAAATCGCAGCCCACTTTCTTTTAGAACCCTAGAGAGTGAGATACCTTATCCTCTCTAAATATATCCCACAGTAAAATTGTTGATTATGGCAGAAAAGTACTCAGTCAGCCAGTCAGCACAAGTTCTGCCATTTATTTTATGTTAGCCTAACTTCCTAAAGGTAGCTATGCATTTTTACTGAATGGTTGATCCTAATCTAGACTGAAAAGCAGCCATAGGCAATTATCACTTTAAATAAGTGGGGGAAGATCAATACTTACTTCTTTTTCTGTGTATATGGAAATAATGGAGCCGTGATGGCTTTGGCCACTCCAAAAAATACACATCCTTCGACTCTCTAAGTTCCTAAGATGGAAACGATTTAATAAGAATCATGATTCAACAAGAATCATGATTCAAATTTCCAGAATAAATACTTTCATGCCCATGACAGAAGTATTCATGATGGTCTTTGCCTGTACATGTTCCTGTGCATTTATCTGCCCAGAGTCTGTCTATGTGTTGTTTTACTACGTGTCTTTCCTTTGAAGCTTTTAACATCTAAGCTCGTCTATTACATTTTTATGTCGGGCTGGAAACCAGAGCTAAAAATAAGGCCAGAAAAACATTTATTGATGTTTACAATAAAAATTTATTGAGCCCCTACCTGCATATACCAGGCACTGTGCTAGGTTTGCCGGATGACAAAAATGACTAAGGCTCAGACTCTGCTCACAAGGAGCTCACAATCTACGGGTGATGGAGCATGGTGCAAGCAGATAGAGATCACCGCTTTACCAAAAGAGGCAGTTCTGTGACAGAGGCTTACACAGAGTGCTGTGGGAACACGGATTATACGGCAAATAATTGAGCCTACAAGAATATGTGTGTGTGTGTGCACGTGCATGCGTGCGTGTGTGTGTGTGTGTTGTAAGATTTCATAGAAGAGAAGATTTTCAAGCTGAGGCTTGGAGTGTAGGTTTTTGTCCTTAAGTAGAATTGGAAGAGGTTGGAATTTCAGCAAATGTCAATACAGGAGAAAAACACCTCCAATGAGGAATGTCATCATGTCGTTTACGGGGAAATTGCAAGTAGCTTAAAAGGGGTGGAACATAAGGTCTCCATGAATTATGAAAGAAGGGGAAACCAGAGAAACAACAGATGAAAACATATAGAAAGACTTTTGGTTAGCAGTGGAATAAGGAAGAGGTTGGGTCACATCAAGAGGGTCTATGCTATCATGAGAGGAACCTATTATGGGGCTGACCAATAACAGCAGATTTTGCTGACTGTTGAGACCAAAATGCCAAATATTTGCTATCCACATCTTTCTAATCTGAAAAGAGATCTCAGCATTCTTTCCTGCATGTAAAAGAACCTAAGAGATCTTGTCAGAATGGTGGATAGCTCCCCTGTTGGACTCATTCAGGAACTGCCCCAGTCCCTGAACAAAGTCATTCTAATGCAGAAAGGAGCTCTTTGCTAAAAGAGAAAGCTTTTTGCTTAGCCTGGATTGGAAAATGAGTCAGATAAACAAGGTAGGCAGACTGCGAAGACACAGGTTTCACTAACATGAGATCTACTCCCCCAACATTATTCCTTTGAGTCCATTATTGTCTTGATGGACAAAGTGACATTTTAGTACCAAGCATGACAAACATTTCAGGGACAGCCAACTTGTATCAGGCCATTGCAAAAGATAAGAGAGGGCAGATGTTTAGACTGTATTATCTTTTTCACACAATCTATTCTTTTATAGATTTATAGAGGGAAAATTCTTTAAAAAGTAGAGAAAAGTTTGAACAACACGTTCAGTTGAGGGCGTCTGAAAAATGGCAGGTCATCAGAGTCCAAAGTTAACTGATCATGAATTTGATATACATATTTTGGATGGTCTTTTACTTGCTCTGTTGAGTCTACAGGTAGTAGAAAGTCCAAATGATTGGGCTGAACAGGTTAGAGCATCCACAGAAGGCAGTGAAATGTCCCTGATATACATGTAACCCACCTAGGGGAAGTTTAACATCCTTTTCAGGTCATGTGGTTTGAACTCAGGGCTTTCAGTCTATGAGAATATAAATTCATTATTTCTTACTTCCATGTCTCCCTGGATGAAGTTCTGCTATGACCCTTAACTTATTGACTGCTATTGGTCTCATGGAACAGTTATGGGCTCAGTGATGGAAATTTTCATGTCATGGTTACCCCAATGCATTTGAACATGGTGCAATGATCAAAAAAGATGCCAGTGATGACAATTGAACGTCCCTTTGCCTTCCCAGCCTCCTTCATATATTCTCAGGCATAGGATGACAAAGGGAAGTCCACGAGTCACATGAAGAAAGACTGTAGCCATGGGTACACGATCAGGATCTCCTCTGCTTATCTTCACCCCCACCCTCCATGCCATCACCCTGCCCTACTTCCTCCTCACGTTGCTCCTGTGAATTCCTCCACCATCTTGCCACTAACCACCATCCTCTGCCCAAAGTTCTCCTGTTGAAGAATTCCAGCTGAACTGATGTTCAACCCGTGTATGATGTGGAACTTGTGTTCAAACAGTTGTTGAATGAAATAAAGACCTCTAAACCCTCCAAGGTAACAAGATGTTAGGGGAGTGCCTTTTTGAGTGAAATAATGCTTCCTTCTGTGGGGTGAAAAGAGCAAGGATTTGGGAATCACATCAGCCTGGTTTGTGCCACTAACTGGATTTACAACAAGGGCTTAGTAACTCTGAAATGCGGTTTCATCAACTGTAAAAAAGGAAGATAATAATCCCTACCTTGAAGGATCTCTGCATTGAAGGATCTCTGCTCATATATTAAGAGCAGTATATATGAAAATGCCTAGCCTAGTGCCTGGAACACACCAGCGCCTCCAGAAACGCTCATCTTTATCCTCTGTTTTATGGGGGATTTTAAGATGATAAATAATAGGGAATAATCATCATCATCATCTCGGATGTGGTTGGAAGTCTTAGAAAGAGATAAACAGCAGTCATAGGGAGAGAGAGCGTTAGGAATTTTGAAAGGAAATGAATGGTTTTATGGTTAATTTTCTTGGTTGGGGTTTAAGAGGAGATTCATGTTGTCCATTAATTATACTTACCAATTGGGTCTAATTGGCAACTACCCCAAAATGAATAAAACAAGCGGGAGTCAAGAGAGAAAAACGGCAGGCATCCTGTCAAAAAATAAAATCTTTGAAATTTCTACAACCCAATGGTTGAATATACATTTTATTAAAGCAGACGGACTCACGCACTTTATAAATTTATACATGTGATGGCAATCCAAGTTGCACACTGAGACTTTTGCAAAGCATCAAACAGCCCTCTGTAGCAGCTATACCTGGTTTTCTCATTCTTCTACTTGTTTGGGTTCTTAAAATCAGCCATCCCCTTTGCTGGATGGAGCAAGCATCCCTCATTATTCTGCGTCAGCCTAGGTGAATGTTGTGGGGCGCAAAGGGTTAAGCGAGGCAATCCGTGTTGAGTGCTTAGCCCTTGTAAATCCTCTAGAAATGTTAGCTGTTGGTACCATGATGATAATAATAATTATGAATCTTTCGATGCTGTTTTCCAAGACTGCACAAGAACTGGATTGCCCCCTCTTTCCTTTTAAAAACATTAATTTTTTCTTGTTTTTGGAGATATGTGTCCTCTTCTCAGGTGATTAGCTACTTTTGACAAGGAGTATTTTTTCCCCTCCATTGGCTAATGTACTTAATTTCTTTTCTTTTTAAAGAATAATTGAAACCAATGACAACATATCATTCAATATGCACAATATTATTTACTGAAAAGATCCCCACATTTCCTTCTTCTTTCTCTCATTGCCAAGAAAATGACTAATTAGATACACAGACATAACCATATGTATATATAGGTATTTTATATATATATATATATATATATATATATATATATCCCTTTTTTCTTCCTTCCTTCCTTCCTTCCTTCCTTCCCTTCCTTCCCTTCCTTCCCTTCCTTTCTTTCCTTCTGTGTATACATACATGTATATATCTACCTACCTATGTATCCAAAGAAAAAGTTATCAAAGCCACTTCATTATAATAGGTTTCCTTACCAATTTGTCTATAGTATCCCAAACTGGGAGGTGAATTTAAATGTAATATCAAGACTCTGGAGTTGTTAATTTACTAAACAAGCTAGGCTGGGGTGAGATGATCCAGTACCTCATTTCAAATCTAGGCCCCAGAGGAGAATCCCACCAACAGTTCTGTTTCTGCTCTTTTTTTTCTTTCCCTGGAAACATTTATGGAGGCCCCAGCTTCCTAAGATCAAGCCAGACTCCTAGAGGAGCTTCAACCGGGGGCAGTCGTTGGGCAGAGGGTAGCCAATTTGTGAGAGACACAGTAAGGTCTTAATCCACTGTTACAGAACATTGCTTGGTGATTCCTCAGTGCCCACAACCTGGCAGAGGTGCCTTGTCATAAGAACGTACTCACTGGGGGTAAGACAAAGAAATATCCCTTGAAGCACAAAATGTAAGAGTTGGTTTCTGGATTCTTAATAGTTTGTAAAATAACAAGCCAAGAGTAACTACTGTGTACTTCCCAGAAACTTACCAATTAGCATGTTCCTGAGAAATAAATTCAGCTGGGGAGCACACGCCTCCCCAGGCCGCTCTGCTGCTGTGTATGACAATTAGACTGCTTGCTAAATACTATGAGCAAAGCCCCAGACAGAGAAAAACACAAGACCTCCTGGCAAATTTAGCATGAGCGTTTGTTTATGGGACCAACTACAAAACTGGCCTGGCTATGTGTTGCCTGCAGAGTGAAGAGCACGCTGGTATTTTCAGTGTAGTTCTTTTTTGCTTCCAGTTACCAAACCCTAACGAACAAAAGTTAAAACAACATTTTAGTGAAGATTAACCAGATTTGTTGAAGATTTGTTGCATGGCTGGAAATGGAAATGTCTAAACATGTGGCGTTTGGTGACAGTGACCCCAATTGTCTCATTATTTCCTTGATCACCCTATCGGGCATGGTGTAAAAAGTGGTCTCAAGGGGGGAAATGGGGAAATAAAGGGCCACGGATTTTGCATCAAATGAGGCTGATACCCCAAGAACCCTGCTTTCATTCCTGGCTGAGGTGCATGGAGAACTTTTCCTTATTTGAGTTCCCCTGGCGTTATGTTAAATACATGAAAAGTACTTCCCAAACTAACTCAGTGACTGTGCTGAGCAGCAGACTAAGCATGTGGCATTCTCAGCTCAGCTAAGATCTGTGCCAGCAAATGCATGGTATGAAAAGAGGTAGGACACCTGACCTTTTCTAAGTGGGCTTTCCCATCTGGAAAATGAAGGCAGTGAACCTGGTGAGATACACACACACACACACACACACACGATTTCTTGTAAAGTATATATATATTATATATATAATATATAATATATTATATGTTATATATTATATATTATATGTTATATGTTATATATATAAATACATATATATTTATAATAATGTGTATTTATAATAATGTATAATATATTTATAATATAATAATAATTTATATATATATATATATATATGGTTATACAAAATCTCATGAGCATGTGTAGCTCTACACCTGCCCCATCTGTATATCTCTCTATATGTAATAATGTCTCAGTTATCATATATTATTCTATAGTGTACCTTTACTTCCCCCCTCTCAAGGAATGTCTAGAAAAAGGAAACAATGAAATATATATATCTTTTCCTCATGATTTTGATGTTTGTATTTCCTAAAAAACTAACCCCAGTTCACATGTAGACCTTGTTTATGTTTGCAGCTGAAATAATGCAATGTAGAGAGAGGATAAACAATTTAATGAAAGTAAAACAAATTCAATTAGACCACAGGATGTGCACTAAGTTTCTGGAGGTTGAAAGCTTTCACCTACATGGCTTATAATCCATTGCCCACATTCCACCCATCAAAATCTTACTTAAAATATCTCTGCCACATACCCCCCTTGAATGTTCTACGTAGAAATACTCTTTGTCTGAATTCCTGTTGTATTTTATGTCTTTAAAGGGCACTTAACACTTGCTGCTTATGATAATGCAGCTCTTTGTATCCCGAGCAGGAAGAGCACAGTAGTGGGGGCTGACACAGGCTGACTTCTTGGGTTTGCCTCTTATTACCAGCCAGATGTTGGGGCTATTGTTGACCTCTTCCTACTTCAGGTTTTTTTGTTTTGTTTTGGTTTGTTTTTTTGGTCACTGGGAATAATAAATGGTACTCACTTCACAGGGTTGTCGTAAGGAGTAAATCATGATTTCTTGTAAAGTGTTTAGCACTCAATTAAACACTAGTTATTGTTAACTTATTTGTCAAACTCTAAGTTCTTCAAGTGTGCAACTATGCCTTATTTATCTTGCAACCCCTACAGTGCTTGGTACGTTGTAGGTGCACAAGCCAATACTGGTAGAGCGATAGAAATACTGTCAAGGGGAAATATACAGCAGAACAATCACTGCTTATTTTAAATGACAGATATTTTGAGTTCTCATTTTGCTACATTTTGAAAAGCTGAAGAGCTTTAAGCCTGTGTTTTGGCTCCCTATGAAGCATCTTAAAGGTATAGTGGAACAAAGAATATAGAGGGAGCCACTTTTCCACAGTGAGCATGACAGACAACATCCAACATGAAACAGCTGTTGAATGAGCTATTGTGTGACCCAGCTCCATCCACCTTCCAGCTCCCAAGGACCCCAGGAGAGCGGAGCTGGATTTTGTGGGTGGCCAGGACCATAAGGAAGGGAAAATGAATTATTCCAGCTCTACTGAATTGTACATACGGTAGAAATATAAAAGTATGACATTTTCGAGAGTCCCATTATACTAGGGTGTTTGGTTATGGCTAAGAATTGGGGATAAATTTTGTCTCTTTTGTCATTCACTAACTCCAAGTAGGGAAGATAATTTTGTTTCTGATTTCAGCTACTATCAAATGTAAGCATCAAATCTGCTACATTGGTTTCATAATTATTATACACATTCTTTATGTATGATTGGACAGTATGATTCTCCATAACATGTTCTTAACCAGCCTCTTCCCTTAGGTTTCCTGACTTGACTCTTTCCTCTTGTCTTAGATGAAGCCGAGGATAGCCAACAGATTGAGTGGGCAAGAGAAAACGCGGCTATGCTGGCTGCTTACCCAGAGGTCAGTAATGATATATATATACTTGAGGGAGGAAGGTTCTGAACTCGTACATTACATGGATAGGCTGACTACTGACAAATGTTTTCTTCCTCCCTCCTTCTCTCCCCCATCCTTCCCCCAGCCCCTCCTTCTCTCCCTCCTTCTCTCCTTCTCTCCCTCTTTCCCTCTCTCCTTCCCTCTCTCACTCTCTCTGCTTTCTTCCTTTCCCTTTCCTTCTTCCCTTCCCTTCCCCTGTGCCTATGCCTGGCCCTTTCCATTCTTTCATTTCCTTTCTTCCCTTCCCCTTCTTTTCCTTCCTTCTTCCTTTCCTCCCTCCTTTCCACTACAAAAGCTATATTTGCTCATTGTAAAAAAACAACATTGACAAGTGTTCAAAGGTATAAGTGGAACATATCAGTTCTTATCCTACCTCCCTCACCTCAGGTTTCACTGCCTAGAAGTTACAACTAATACTTATTCACCTGTGTCTGTTCAGGTATTTTATAAGCATATACATATATTCTTTCAAATTTTTATAAACATAAATGTAATCAAAACCACACACTTGTACTGTTTTACAACGGACTTTTTAACTTAAGAAAAAAAATATACCTTTGGATATCTTTGCATATGAGCCCAAACAGAGCTAGTCCATTATTCATAGTAACTTCAGAGTATTTCACTATATGTTTACAACATAATTTGTCAATTATTCCTGAATCTTTGAGTTATTTCCATTTTATTACCGTAAACAATACTGCAATAAATATCAATAGAATAAATTCTTAGAAGTAAAAATACATGGCCAAAGGGTATGCACATTCAACATTTAATAGGGGCAAATTGTCTTTCAAATAAGGTTGCCCATATTTGTACACACACTAGTGAGTATTTCTATATACACTTACTGACAGTAGATATTTGTAAACTTTTTTTTTTTTTGCTGATAGGTTAAAAACATTTCATTGTCTTCATTTTCATTTCTTTACTTTCTAGTGAGGCTGAGTATTTGTACTTTCTTCATGTGATCTTCCTGTTCATATATTTTGCCCTTTTTCTTATAGAATTTTTCTTTTGGATTTGTGGATGCCCTTTGCTTATTATAGAAATTAGCCCTTTGTTATTGTCACAACTATTAGCTTTGCTTTACCATTTGTTTTTTGAACTAGTATTTTCTAATGGGGTTTCTTTCTTTTTTTTTTTTTTTTAAATATTTTTTTCCAACGTTTATTTATTTTTGGGACAGAGAGAGCCAGAGCATGAACAGGGGAGGGGCAGAGAGAGAGAGGGAGACACAGAATCGGAAACAGGCTCCAGGCTCTGAGCCATCAGCCCAGAGCCCGACGCAGGGCTCGAACCCACGGACCGCGAGATCGTGACCTGGCTGATGCTCAACCGACTGCGCCACCCAGGCGCCCCTCTAATGGGGTTTCTAAACATTGAATTTGTTTTCTACAGTGACATAGCTTATGTGAATGGAAAAGTCATAATAACTCTGAGTTTGGTTTATAAGAAGAAGGGAAAAGATACTAGGCAAGACAGAAACAGGGGAAAATAACTGTGCCATGTATGGAGTATCCAGAGAGGAAAGGTGAGGTTTGTTTTCAAAGCACTTGCCTGTGGTTTCATTAAATTTGTAAGGCATTAGATCTTCCTAGCTTTATTCCTTTAGCAAGACAGAAGATAAATTCCAACTGTCTATACATCTACCTTTGTGGTTTTACTGAAAAACACAAGCTAAAAAAAAAAAAAGAAAAAAGAAACCAACTAGGGTTAGATGAAGAAGGACACATGTATCCCAGTCTCTAAAGTGACCCAATTCACCATTTATTAAGAGAAGCTCCACAAATTAATCTTTTTATAACTGTCAGTGTCAGCAAATACTCTCAATTTTATATTTACTGCCATTCAAAACATTTTAAGAGCTCTTCAGTTATGTTTTGACAAGTTATTGGTTGTCACTTAGGGGTTATTAAAATGTAGGAATGTCATATTGTATAATTGGCATAAGAGGGCTTTAAATCCATAAGAAACTCATCTGCTCATCAGGTCTCCTCAAATATTTCCTCAACAGAGTTAGGAGATACTCTTATTCCCAAAGATAGCTAGCTCCCTCACCCTTTTCTCCCAACAGGACTGAAGTCCTGTTATAATGTATGGAGTTGAGAGGCTGCCCAATCCCCATCTTCCTGCTTATTGCCAAGAATATAGTCATGTGTAGGTCACATGAGAATTATTTTCCAGGGTTTATCTTTGAAACATTCATATCAAGAGTGCAGCGTCATAGAAACACAGAATCTTTTTAATTTATTTTTAATATTTTGGGATTTAAAATGTTACCAAATGATGTACAACAAAATATGTGGCTCCATCAAGGATCCATTATGGCATACACATGCAATATGAATAGCACAGCATAGGCAATTACTTTGAGGCTTAGGGGATCTGCTTGAGTTAGTTAACTTAAGGTAACTAAATGAGAATGGTCTAAAATAATCTCTATAATTTGAAACATCTCATCTCAATCCAATTTCAAGTGGAAATTACAATTTCCAGAGCCAGTGCAAGACCCTTCAACCACCTATCACTAAAAAACTCACAGGTAAAGAGTGAAAGAACATGGTACAAAGCATATGCTACAGGAGCTATTTATGGACAAGCCTTTCCAGTGAACATATTGGAACCTAGAGGCAATCTTTTTTATGAATGGCAGATATGTTCTATCTCATGTGACTGCTCTGGCCATTTCTTAACAACAATCTGGAATGCTAAGCTGAAAAGATATGACAAAAACTGTTATTTGTACCCTGATATCTATTCTTCCTTTCCCTCATAGTGATGGGATTTGAGCTAGCTATGTAATTGTACAAGATAAAGACTAAATCCCTTTTCTCTAGGTGTAAGCATGTGACCAAATATTGGTACACGGTATGTAATCCAAGATGGTGTGTATGAATTCCTCAATGTGACTTTAAAGGGAAAGGGTATGAGTTTCCCTTACTCCTTTTTCCTGTTTTTTTTCTGGCTAGAATGTAGATGTGATGGCAAACTCCCACGGGCCATGAACACAGGGATAGAAAGAGCAAAAGAAATAAGGGATCTGAGTCCTTAACACTGTGAGGCCACTACATTAAATCTGGACTCCTGCTCAGAGTATCGTATATAGAAGGAATAAACTCCGGCCTCATTTAGGCACCCATTGTTTTGGGCCATTGTTACAGCAGCAGAACCTGTGCCCTAGTGAATTCAAAATAGTTCCGAGCTGAATCAAGACTCAATAGGAAAAGTGTCATGCTAGGTTTGCAATGCCAGCTATGAGCAAGGGACCCGATGGTCTCCTGCCAACTCTAACTTCTTACTGTGTACATAGCTAACCTACTCCAAAATAGAAAACTCTCAAAAAAACCTTCTCATGTCACTCATAGGCCATATGCCTGTCTTTCTCTCTGTGCTATTGTTGACCACTTCAGGCTTAGCCTTTCTCTATTTGGCATAAATACAAAGAAATGAGACTGACTTAATCATAATAAGAATAAAATAATATGTGTAGTATTTAGGATATACCATTTATTTATATATAAATGACCTCAATCCTTTAATACAACCCCCTGAAATACTATGTGCTTATTTCAGTCATGCTGCCATTGCTAAAATATTTTTGGATTTTTTTTTGAAGCTGTAAATTCACACATTTCTTATAATAATAGGATGGGATCAAATCACTTAAACATCTTTCATGTGAAACCAGCAAGTCTTCACTGAGCACTTATTATGCATAACATTGTTAGTTTTAGTGTCAGAGAGGCTGGTAATCAATTTTAGGGATGTCAAAGGTACTCTTTAGATAATCTATGTTAAATTTCCAGGGTAAGATGGCTTCATAATTTAACATAGAAAAATAATACATATAAGGGGTCTACTACAGTCCAGGGAATGGGAAATAAATACTAGAAATGGAAGGTGAATTCTTTAAAAGCTCTGCTTCATGGGATTCTATATCACCAATCTATTCATTCACTCAAGATTTATATTACTGCCCCGCTCCCTTGCTTCCCCCCAAATTTGCAGTAATTTATAAATTAAAAATGAGATTTCTCTTTTTATTTAATTTCAAACTCTTTATTCTCCTAGCACCTTGGTTTATTAAAATATTCTCTGGGTAATGCATCTGGTGAGGAGGCTCTCCAGGGGCCCATGGGTAAATCAACATTTCTGCCTCTGTCCCCACATCAGCTAATAACTGTGGACTGTAGGGTTTCTCTGAGTATCAGGGACCCTGACAGGAGAGCTCCCAGCATTAAGCAAGTTTCTGGAGTCACCATGCCTGAAACATATAAAGCTGTGGTGCTCAGAGCGGGTGCTGCTGAATTAAAAATACTGATACGATTTACTTCATGAGTCAGTTCTGCCTGTTAAGTCGGTATGTCTCTTCAAATGAAAAACAGCTTCCTTGTAACCATTGTGGCAGAAAGGTCAACTCAAATCCATTTTCAAATATGCCGAGAGCTCAAACTTAGATAATGACTTTGGTCCTCACCCAGGAGAGAACAGATTCAGAGCAAATGAAGTCAGATATAAGGAAGAACTTCCCAATGGCACATGATGTTAGGATGTGAAGCGTGTGCTAGGGCTGACATCCAGCCTATTCTGTTGCTTTGGGAAACCAAAGTCTTCGCAGGTTGTCAAGATTTTAAATCTCACTGCTGTCTCACTATTGTGGCTTCTTCTCTACTTGTTAGACTAGAACAGAATACCTGGGCAGGGTGGGGCCTTGACAAATCAGGTGTAGGCTATTGGAAAGATTGGAAAAATTAAAAAAAAGAAAACTCAAGGAAACACATTTGGGTTAGTGTTTCATAAGTCAACTGATTGACAATTATGAAATTGACATTTCATAAGTCAAGGGATTGAAGACCTGCCAGGCAGATCTTCATGTGAAACTGCTCTGTACAAGGTAGAATATGAACATTCCTGCCTCCTTTCTCATGCCATTCAGGAGGGCCAGAAATTTTGTTAACCCCAAAGTCCCCTGATATTTTTAAATGACTCCTAGGGGACCAGTGTCACCCTAGTAGCCAACTGCTATAGTCATGTCTAAGAATTATCACCAAAAATGGTGGTAAAGGAAGTAGGCTATAAACGATGCAGTCATGAGTACTTTTTTCTGATTATGGAAATTTCACAGAAACAAAATGCTTTAAATTAGTGTGTGTCATGTCATGGAGATGAGCTATTTAAAATAAAATCTCTTGGAACCAATCGGACTTCACCAGTATTGACTCAATCTGTGCATTAGTATGTTTATGTGGCTCATGTATCGTATAACTCAGTGGAAAGGGGATATATTTGCTTCCACAATAAAGCATAATTTATTAGGGGTGACATCCTTGTACCATTGGGAGACACTATTATTATTGTTTTTGTTAGTTTGGGTGAGTAAGCCTCCAATCGTATATGGATAGGTGTGTTGGCTTAGGGACTGCATAAAAAAAACATACATCTTTCTTAGAGAATTCTAAACAGCAATATCCTCAAATACCAAATGTGATTATGTTTTATGAATTCTGCCATCATTTCTGCTACTTGTGTACTTAGAAATACCAAGCCCAATTTAATCTGCTGCTTTAGAGGAAGTACTCTTGGTATCTTCATCAGATGAGGCTACACTCAAATGTCAGTCATTACTCTGGGGCAAAGAAAATGTGGACAAATTCTCTTTCAAGCAAATGCTGACAGTAGCAAAAGTACTGGTTATGAAAATCTAAACCAACCCAGACACTCCCATTAATTAGTATCGCAAAAAATAAATGTGTCTATAATGACTCCCATGGGGACATAATCCCTTAGGCTGGATTTAGTCTGACATAGATTTCACTTTAGAGTATGGAGATGACAAAGGCAGAAATTTCTAGCCTCATAATGAAATTTCCTACAACCTAAATTGATGTTCACAATGTAAGTAGATATGCAGTCTGAACAAAACTTTGCATTTAGGCAAACTTAAAATAAAATTCAAACAGCAAAAGAGTAGCATTTTCATCAAATAGAGCCCAAAGATAACTAGATTTCTGTCCTCTTCTTTCAATCCCCTTTTTGAATAAAATGGTAACTTACAAGAAGAAAATTTAAAGTGTAAGATATATTCTGGGCCAATTCACATTTAGCGCAAGTTCTAACACCTCCACCAAATACAGTATTCAACAATCCTAACTGACATTCACCATGATTGTTCCAAGACACTGGAATAGCTCGATGTCTAAAGAAAGATTACATTTTCTCCATCCTGCTCTGTTTATTCAGGCAGGAGGAACAAGTAGGGTGCAGAATATATTCTCAACAATATAGAAAAAAAATTTTCTGGCTATTGCTGCAACGGTCAAGATTTTAAAATCAATTACTCTTTAACAAATAATGTTGAATACAGGCTTGATGATATGTTCCAGAACATAATCTGGAACCTCATTTTTCTTTCTGGATCTTTTCAGCAACTACAGAGATACAATGGCTTCTTCTTAACAAGCAGAGTCAGGCTTGATGTGTGGTAAAAACATTGTGATCAACAATACCCTTGATTCTGACAGGCTTCAAATGAGAACATCTAGTCTCAGGTTGGAATCCATCGCAGCCAGGCTCTCTAAGCATGGGACATGGTTTCCCTCTGCGGGACCGCTGTACCACCAGCAAGGTAAAAATGGAACAGTGTTTCTGAACTGCCACATGCCCAAATCCTTTCATATGTTGATTACTATGTTAACTCATTTAACCAGAGTTCACAGATAGAGAAACAAAGCCTAAGAGAAGTGCTTTCATATTGAACATTTATGGGTGACATGATATGCTGTTTGGACTTCCTCCAAAGTTATCCAGAGAAGGATGTAGGCGGGTATATAGAAAGAGATTCCAAGATTGGCCAGGGTTGATAAATGTAGAGGCTAGGTGATAGTTACGGAGGTTATCATAATATTCTCCATTTTTTTTTGTATGTGAATATTTGTAACAATAAAAATGTGTGCAAAAAATATGCTCAGGACTGTAAAGTCCCATTAGGCTGCTTATATGCTACTTTCTGGAGCAGGCCCTTGGTTGACTTTTAGCGAATACATATTTCCTGCACAGCTACTATGTTCCCAGCAATGTGCCAAGTTGCCTCCATGTACGTGACTATGTGGACAGCAATAAAATAAATATGAGTTAAGTGTTGATTATGTACCTTTGTTTATTGAAATAGTTCAAACTTAGTATATGTATTTGGAAATGTTAACCAAAGGTGTGGGTCACCTTTGATAATTCTCTTAGTCACTTCCTTGAACCTCAGTCTAATCTTTAGATGAATGATTTTATGTTCTTGTGGATCTCAGCCACAGCGTGGCTTTCATCCACAGACACTGATAACACTTCTGGGATACAGGTATACAGGATTACAGAGTACAGATGGCCTCACTCCCTTGCTCTCTCTCTCCCTCTTATTTGCCAGGCAAAATCCCAACAGGTGCCTAACCCAATTTTATGTCTGTTCCACTACTTGAGCTGAACATGGTTGCAAAGAAAACACACAGCCCTGGTGATTCATGCCTCTTGAAATTCACCACCACAAATGCTGAGTGGGACCATGGTACTGTGGGGTAAAGCCACATTTCCCTGGTCTAGTCACTCTCCCTGTCTCTACATTAACACAGTTCTTTCCTCTCCTTAATCTCCTCTATCTCCTCCCCTTCCACACTCCTTGCTGATCATCTCCTCTATGCGTTTCTTTATAAAGCAACTATCTGCAGAGAAAGTACCTGATCATCCCAGCAGAGAATGTTCTGTCCCACCCACCTCTGAGCCCATAATACTTTGCCTTCCCTCCTGCTTGGAAGGGATGGATGAAACTGTCCTTGTCCTAAGGCCGAGCTCTTTATTTGTGCATTGAATCTCATTGCCTCCTTCTCTCATAGGGACTCTGTCTCAATTCCCTAGAGATGGGTCCTTAAGTCCCTTGGTTTTCTGCAAAAGCTTACTCCTTCGGGGCTCTCACTAGTTGCCTTGTTTTAAGAATACATGTGTCTACTCCTTGCCCTGAATGCTCATTTCATTAGCAAGTCCTCTTCAATTCTGCCTTCACAGTATGTCTTAGGACTAATATTGTAGGATTTATATGAGGCACCTAAAACAGGCAAATTCATAAAGATATAAAGTGGAAGAGTAGTGACTAGGAGCGGGAGGGAGTGGGTAAAAGGGAGTTAGTGTTTGATGGGTACAGAATTTCAGTTTGCAAGGATGAAAATGTTCTGGGGATGGATAGTGGTGATGGTTACACACCATTGTATACGCACTTAATGCCATTGAACTGTATGCTTAAGAATGGTCCAAACGGTAAGTTTTACATTATGTATATTTCACATTAAAAAAAAGATCAGTTGAGAAAATATGTATACATATATTTGAATCCAACCACTTTGTACCACTTCTGTCGCTGCCATTCTATTTCAAACCACATTCAAACCACTGGGCATTTGTCCCACTTTAGCTCTCCCCAGAATGTTCTCCCCACAGTGGGCACCCTGACTTCATTCAGGTCTCTGCTTATAAGTCACCTCATCATAGAGGCCCTTCCTGACCACCTAATCTCCATCATCCTCCCAATGCGCACGTGTGCATGTGTGCAAACACGTGCTTAAAGGTCCACAGTCCTATACCTTCCTCTGCTCTCTCTTTAATTGTTCTTTTTACTACCAGACATCATATATTTATTTGTTTACTCATTTACTTATTACTCTGTTTGCCCCTCTTGACTTAAGCTCAGTGAACTGTCAACAGCTGCTTTCCTCGACCTTAGCCAGGACTGGTGTATAACAGGGGTCCAAGAAATACCTGTATCCTAAAAGGCAGGCTTGGGATTGTTAGGTTTGTTAGGCTTGGAGGCTTTGCATGGTAAATGTGAAGTTTATGAAATTGCAGATGGAAGAGTGTTCCGAAGCAGGTAACCACTCAGGTCCAAAAGGATTCTCTTCTAAAAACAAAGTCCTTCAGTTACGAGCAACAGTACTTCAGAAAGGACTGCTCACAGCAGGGGAGGGCAGGGGAGAGAAAAGGTAACAGGTGCCAGAGTGCAGAGAAAAATCTAAGATGCTGGTGTTTGTAATACACTATCATTAATAATTGGCATCTTGCTGAGAAAGGGTTTAAAGGTCTCCTGAGCAGGATTCACTTAATATTTAAGAAAATTACCTTCAGAAGATGACGTCATTTTAAATAAGAAACAGACTTGCTGAAAGGCTGTTGTGGTTTGCAGTCAGTCCTAAGTGATGAGGAAGATTGGCATTTTGATAAGAAAAACTCTGAGTGCGTTCAGACATCCCTGGTGTTATCCGAGGTGTAATGGGTGACAAGCCATATTATTGTGGTCTGGGGTCTAATTTTCATGAGACCAAGCTGGGGCCCAAAATGGTGTTTTAGATTTAACTTTTGAATAAAAAAATAAAAAAGTAAATGAGGTTTTTAAAATGGGCTTACAAAGTTTTATTTAAAAATATGTTTTTAATGTTTATTTTATTTCTGAGAGAGAGACAGAGACAGAGCATGAGTGGGGGAGGGGCAGAGAGAGAGTGAGACAGAATCTGAAGTAGGCTCCAGGCTACCACCAGAGCTCTATGCGGGGCTTGAACCTATGAACTGTGAGATCATAACCTGAGCTGAAGTCGGATGCTTAACCGACTGAGCCATCCAGGCGCCACAAAGTTTTATTTTTAATAGGAAGAACTACATTACTGCTAATTAGTATATAAAGAAAAAAAAACAACAGTGTTCACATTAGAAAGTCGAGTTGCTGTTCTCAAGTGTTGACCAGGCATGGACTGCATTAAAGCTTTGTATTCTTACTTCCACTCTTTCCTGTTATAACCCGGTCAACTTTCCCCCTTGTTAGTCCTGTTCTGGAGGCTTCTGTGTTCTCAGGGGGCACTTGGCTGCTAACTGAATCAAGGCCTCAAGCTCCTTCTCTCCTTCAGGGAGCACTGGGTCACTCCTTAAGCTCTAAACACTTTTCTGCTCCTTCTGTGCTTTGTGGTGTAAATGCAGTAAAAAGAGAAAAAGATTCATGAGTCGCTCACTTGGTGGGTGACCTGCAATCATGGTTTGCCTGGCACTTGGGGGACCCAGGGACATGGGGCTTTCAGTGGTAAATCTAAGACAGTCTCAGGCAGCTGAGATAAGCTGATCACTCTCACGACGAAGTTTAGGGACAGAGCTGCTGTAAAGCTAACTCGTGGTACATTTCACTACAGCTCATGGGCAAATTGCTGACCTAGAGCCTTTTTATTTCCTGTGACCTCAGAGATCTCCCCTGGGTGTCTTTAACTTCCTCTTCCCATTTATTTATTTTCACTGAATGAAAGCCTGTGGGTTTCTACGAATCCTCAAATACAGTTCCCAAAGAAGGGAGGAAAATTCTGTTTATAAATTATGATAATTCCAATAACCATCTGGCTCCCCCTGTCCCCCCACCTTGTTCCAGTTTACTGTCACTTAACCCACTTTGGGGTCTCATCCCCTACTGAAGACGTAATCCTGTGTGTGGACTTGAAGCCGTTCAGGAGTCTCTAGCCTGCTTCTCTGACCTTGTCCTCAGCTTGGTACCTGGGTACATGCTTCTCCCCTCCTTTGAATGGGCCCCTACTTGTCAATGTTTCTGTGTGCTGCTTCCTGCGTTGGTAATCCACCAAGGGTCCACGCTCTCTATAAATGGCACGAGGCACATGCAGAGGGTCCTGACTCCTCCAGCATCCCTGACATCATGACCAGCCTTGGCCTGCTGTTTGACTCCATGTTGCTGGGCCCTGCTCCTCATTGAGGCCAGGTCACGGTACAGGAGTCCCTCTGGGCCTCCCCGGCAGGGTCATCCACACATACAGCACCTCTGTGAGCTTTCGAGAAAGGTGCCCTTCTAGGCACATAAATTACAAAAAGGTGTTCCCTCTAGGATGACTAATTAGAAAAAAAGGTCTCCTTTCCTTGGGCAGCGTGTAAGGTGCAGAGCTTGGCAAACAGAGCCTTGGCTGGGTTTTAACTTCCCCTGGCATCCCCTTAGTTGAGTATGTACTTTATATAGCCGCATACCTAGCTCTCCTAACTACTGACTAACCGGCCTGGCTGCCACCAGGTCCTGGCACAATGACGTGCTTTGTCTGTCTGAACAGATTTTGCCTCATTGCTGAGCACTGAACCTGACTCTGAATTTGCTCTTTGTCTGTCATGCTCCCATCCTGCATCTTTCGGGCCACTCCCATCTAGGGGCTCATTCGTAACCTGATGGTGTATAAAAACTAATGCTTTAGCCTATCAACATCTAAACAGATACCCCTGATAAGACAACATTTGCCCTTCCTATCAACTATCCTAATACAATCCAGTTTTAGTATCACAAAACCTACTACCCATTGGTTATAGTGCTTTATTACATTTGGTCTCCACGGGTTTCTAGATTGATTCAAGTCTTTTCTATCCTTTTCTTTTTCCAAAAGATATTGATCTTGGGATAATGCTGCTTCCTCTTTCCAAAGACAGTTGGGGATTCTTAGATAGAAGACAGTTTCCTAATACAGTATGGACTTCAGGCCTACCCCAAGATGTACGATTCCAGACTCCTCTGTGAAAAAGATCAAAGTGTGAAACCTGGCTGCTTCAACAGGAGTAACACCTAAAAGGTGGAACCAGAAAAGAGAAGTATAAGAAAGAGAGAGGGTGAACATCCCAGTTCTGGGAGGAAGGTGGGTCTGGCAAAGAAAAGCCATCCTGGACAGATGCAGAGAAAAGAACGGAGAGGAGAACAGCCGTTTGGACAAGCTGAAACACTTCACACTGAGCTTTCGGAAACTTATCCAGCCAAAGAGACTCTTTTGCTATTTGGAACTGCAGGCTTTGAAAGTTGAAGCAATTAGATCCAAGTCTCCCTCGTGGGACCTACGATTACCCTGAAGCTTGAGCCTGCCCGGAATCCTCCTCCAGCGTTACTTTGTGGAAACAAACTGAACTTTATTTTGTGAGGAGGGATGGTAGATTATTTTCATACCTCTGTTACTTTTAAATGGAAGCCGCTTCACAACGTGGGGAGCACTGCTGTCTCCACGATGGTACCTTTCCATAGCTAACTGTGGGCACAATAACATGTGAATACTTAAGAGGTAGTTTTAGTGCAACCACCAGATATGTATTATGTGGTTCACATATGTATGCACATATATATAACTACATATACTTTTAAAGAGGAATAAATGCATACATCAAATTAAGATACCAAATGAAAGTTCATGAAGATGGTTACACAAGATACTTTTGTTTACAGAACATCAGTTGCCTTGAAATGCCTTTCTACAGGTATAGTGGAGATCAAAACCTGTGTGTATGTATATATACCTGTGTGGTGCGTGTGTGTATATATAAAATACTTTAGCCACCAAAAATAGCTTAATAAATAGAAACAACTTCTCTAGGGTGCCCTTTTTCCTTAAAGTACCATGTAAAGAATGTAGGACAAGTCTGGAAAGGGAAGTATATCAGCATGCATACACCCCAGAGCGGGTTGAGTTGTTCACGCTTGACAAACGTCCACTCATCCTGTGACCACACGTCTTATGCGTCTAGTCCTCTCCTCCAGACGACTTCCTCAGGTTCTAACCACTGGCCCAGCAGACACATAATGATCTGCGTTTGAAACTTGCTCAAGTGTTTATAACATTGCCACAAGGTGTACTTTGAGTTGCTCACTTTCAGCATGCTTCGTAGGAGGCGCGACAGTAGGAAGGGTAGCCTACTTACTTGTGTTTATCTTCTGCAGAGAAATATGCTTTTCCAGTTGTCTTCTTAGCTTCACCTCGGCTCCGTATTTGCCAGTGGTACCATTGTCAGCCAGAATGAAGTGAGAATGCATGCTGTTGAGCACAGTGAGCTTGCTCATGGGGTTGGACATGGTCTGATATGGCCGCACAACCTGCAGGGTTTCAAAAGGAAGAGGCGGAAGTCAGAGAACAAAAGGGCAAAATATGAAAAGGAGAACCAGACAGAGAGGAGACAGAGAGAGAAGGAAAAATCAGTTCTTTGGTACGGTGAAAATATTAGCACGGTGAGTAGAAGCAAGTGTTACAGTCAGTGTTCCCCAGTCCAAGCAAGATTATAAAGAATAATGTATGTATTTATATGCTGGATTTATACAGAACACAGAGTTTGTGCTCTCATTGGGCTCAAAAACTGCCATGTGAATGATGGTTTCATGTTGACGTCGATCTTTTGTCTGCTGATGAACCACAAATAATTTTAACATTTAGTAATTTTGGTTTTTTTCTTTCTCTTTTACACAATGTCCATATATTTTTTTAATGTTTATTTATTTATTTATTTTTTTGGGGAGAGAGAGAGAGAGAGAGGAAGAGAGTGAGAAGGGAAGGGACAGAGAGAGAGGAAGAGAGAGAATCCCAAGCAGGCTCTGTGTTATCAGCACAGAGCCTGACTGGGGACTTGAAGTCACAAATCATGAGATCATGACCTGAGCCAAAATCAGGAGTTGGACACTTAACCAACTGAGCCATCCAGGGGCCCCACATGACATCCATACTCTTAATAGGCACAGCAGAGCAACCATGGTTCTGGAGTATGGGAGGCAGGGCGGGGTTCTCTTTCTGTCAAGCCCATTCAGTAATCTGAAGGTCTGTTCAGTCAAAAATCAACACTGTTCTTATTAGACACCTTATCTAAGTGGAAACGTTGACTATCAAATACCTGTCTCATGAGATGGATATGCATCAAAGTGTTCATCTCTGTCTTTTTTTGTGGTTGCATTATTTTAATTTTGTGGCGAATTATATTACCTAAAACAGTCATTCTTAGGGTGGTCTTTCATATTTTTGATATAAAAAGAAGAGCAAAACCTATTGTGAGTTTTAGTTGCCAGATCTCGTTGCTTTACATACACCATCTATATTCCTTGCAACAATCCTGTGCAACGCTGTTCTGCTGACCTTGTAGATGGAGAAACAGCAATGGAGGTAAAATAGGTTCTTCAAGAGTGTATTACACACAAACCCAGAATTTACACCCAGGTCTGATTCCAAAATCTATGCTTACTATGTTTACTCCCCTTCCCCCCACTGCTTAGACACAATGGAAACAAGATGATGTTTTGGAAATCTCCTAAGATATTTAGGTAGAGACTTCGTTCACAACCATAAAATGGAACATTGGATGAGCGCACTATTGCACAGACCTAGTATAGTTATCCCTGTACTAAATCATCATAATTGACAGACTAGAAATAAATGCTACAGGGTGTTTATTTCCTGCCTTTGTGCGCTGTGTACATTAATTATGGAGTTGAGATGCTCTTGTTAATGTTTAGTGTGTAATAACTCACCATGAAAAGCTGTAGTAAGATTGAGTAGTTTGTTAAAGAAATTACAAAGTGATTTAGCAAGGGCAGTCTTTAATAGTAAAGATCTCATAAAAGTCATTTTTTAGATCTTGATGCTGATTTCAAAATCCATTTCTATCTGCCTGGCAAACAGAATCTACTCAATAAATAGTGAATGAATGAACAGGAAAACTTGAGACAGGCATGCTTTTGTTCAAAATTAGAAAAAAGAAAGAACCCTCTTTTCTGAATTGTTTGGGAATTGATCTAATCTAAATTTAAAATGTGTAATTTTAAGCTTTTGAAATATCCTTCATTCCTTTTAATATATGTCTTATTTGTTAATGTAGCATTAATATAACATAAATTCATAGCTTCATTTTAGTTGACTCTTAATGATAAAGGAAACTCATAACTTTTTGATTATTGTTTCCAGTAATGGATGGGACTTTTTTTTCCTGTAACCGAACAGCATTCAATTACTCCTTTGTCTACATGAGCGAATGAAAGTCCCCCAAATACAGAGAGAGTGGTGTGCTAACTCCATCCTGAGTTCTTCATCACTGGAAGAGTGGGTCGCTTGTGGTTGAAATTCCCATTTTGTTGTTACTCATTTTTGATCATAAAACATTCATTCTACAGCAGAGTGCAAGTTAATAAATATTAATGCTTTGTTGAAAGAGGCTTAGCAGATGGACTTTCTCCTATTCTTAAAGTGCCTCTGCATTGAACCTTTGGACAAAAGAAAACGCTGTAGTTACTGTTCTCTCTTTTCCAAGGCACCATGCCAAGAAGGAGGAAGACCCAAAGAATTTCCTTGAGAGGCAGGGGACAGCGGATTTTCTAGAGGTTAAACTATGCATGATAGTGAATCCCAGACACTTGTTCTAGGTGAGACATGAGAATACATTTTCTAATTCCTGGGAACTAATTAAGGACCATCAGTGAACAGCAAATTTTTGAATGAATAAAGTAGTGAAAATAATTCTGGGTCAACTGACATAACCACAATCTGAGAAGAGAACACCAATAAATCATCTAACTATACTCTCTATGTATGTTTCCTTCACTACAGGATTCTAAGGACAGTGATGCTTCAGTCTTCTGAGTTTTGACCTTCTTTCCTGGTGAAACATGGTGTACCAGCTCTTTGGAAATACTGTCCATTTGAACCAGTCATGGCTAGAGGGTCAAATTTCCAGCATCACTCATCAATTTTAACTTCTTTGTCTAACTGCTCTCCATTTCATTTGATCTGTATGAAGGTAAGTTAGAGGTGCACATATATCGGTAGAGATTTTGTTTGCTGTGTAACAGGGGATATACATCTGAAAAATAACTAAATGCCCTAATTTATTTTCCTGTCATCACTGGAGGAAGATCTGCTGAACCCTGGAAAACTTGGAACATATGAGCCATGGAAATCCGTTTGAGTCCCCTTCGTTCTGCCAAATGGCTGTGTGAATCTGAGGCACACGTTTTTAATCTGTGAAAGGGAAATGATAAAAACCACTTACCTCGTGGGGGTTAGATGAGATTTGAGGTGCAAAGTACCTGGCACCTTGCCTGGTTCCTGGCAGGCAATACATAAATGTGAATTCTTTCTCAAGCTCGGCTTTATTTTACCAACTATACTAGCGAACAAAATGACAGACAAATCACACCGTCTCTTGTTTTACGCAAGGGATTTAAATCAATCAATAGAAGTAAAGGAAAAAATTAGCAGTCAGTTGGCAAAACACACAAAGTGTTTTCTACTTTGTCACCTCTTCTCAGGCCACTTCAGAGGGTGATGCTCTGGAATTGTTTGTGGGTTAACTGCAAAGGTGGAAACGACTTCCCAAATACTTCAGAAGAGGAATGTGTCTTGGCCTAACTTGCCTACAAAATCCACTTAATATTCTTCATAACAAAATACCAGCAGTCTATTCTTATTTGAGTTACAATTTGCATATCTACAAAAGATTTGCTGATCTTCCTGTTATGTTTCTCAAATAGGAAAATAATAACATCTTTGTGCCACAGATGAATTCTTCCCTCTGACAACATTTTGGAGGTAACGCATCCATTTTTATTGTTAAAGCCTCATAGAAAAGGATTTTTTTGGAAAGTGTGTGTGTGCGTGTGTGTGTGTGTGCACGTGCGTGTGCATGAGAGTGCATAACAAGAACAAGTGTGACATGTTCAGGACTTGTAGACAGACTTGTAGGCTCTAGCTTATTTTTCAGCCAGTTTTTTCTCAGAGAATCAAGCCCTAATGCCTATACATAATGGACCACCTCTCCTAAGAATATAGGATGGTCCAGGTTATGTACCATCTTTGAGAGAATTAAGAAAAGAGTCAATCAAACAATTTTCTGTGTTTATATTTCAGATGAGGAACCTGGGAGGAGAAAGGCTGAATGACATCAGAAAGGCCTACATATAAAGGGGTCTTGCATGATTGGTAAATACAGGACTATGTATACCCAGAAGGGAAATTTGCTTAGAAATGGATTTTAGATACTGTGCACTCTTTGGGTATCATGGGCTAGGATACCTCTAAGTGATAACATTTTGCCCCTCTTTCTTGTCCCTCAAGGGTAGATGAGAGACTTCTTCACTCTTTAATACATTGTATACCACTGTGTATTGGCTGATTGGTAAAATTCTGGTTCCAAGGCCTCTGTGTACCTTGACTCTGAAAGAGAAGCCATGAAGTGGAAGGTTTGTAAGAAGTTAAGGAAGGTGAAGGCCCTTTATGTCATGCGCTTGTCACTATCAATGCCAGGAGAGGAACGCTCCAGAGGCGCCATGGAAAATCTCAACATTCTTTATGGGTGGGTGTCAACATGCTGCATTTCTTATCCCTGGATGGGCTTAAGTAGATCATTTTGGAGCTGATCTAAGATACCTGCTTGAGTTTTCCTAGCTATTTTCACATGTGTTCTGGTCTCACTCAGGAGTACTCAGTGGGAAGTTAGGAGATGGAGGTTCTAGTTCCTTCCAGTTACTAATGTGTGACCTTGGGCAACAAGTCTTTCAACTCACTCATTCCTTTGTTTATTCACTCATTAAGAATGTCTTGAGGAAATGTATGTGATGACTATTGGGCTGGCTTGAGGAAACATATAATCCTGCATCTAGGTAATGTCTCTCACTAAGTGTTCAAATTATACGTATTGAAAGAAACGTTTTGGTTGGTAGTTTGTCATAAAATAGAGGGTTTGACTATAATTTCTGAGGGCTTTCTACCTGTAGGATTGAGTCTGGACAGCCTGTGTTGAAAAGTACATTTGCTTCTTCCAAGTGAGTACAGAAAACTGACACAAAGGTGGTCCACTCATGTCCTGGGGTCTCTTTTCTTTGGTGGCCCTTTCCACAATGCAAGAGCAGGGTGCTCATCTGCAGCTCCTTTCCTGAACAGAACTGACTTGAGCTAACCTGGATTTTTGAGTCATCAATCACAGGCCTTGGGCAATCCCTGAACTTACAATCTGGTGAGGTATGTATCAACATGCCCCTGGCAAGTAGCAGGCTAAGGGACATGTGGCACATTGAATCAGCCTTTCCCTCCTAACAGCACTATGATTTCACATTAGGCAGGAAGAAAAGTAGCGTTCACTGACCGTTTATTATATGTCAGGTACTGTGATAGACACCTTCTCATAGATTAATCCATTCCATGCTTATTTTATAGGCAAAACTGTAGATGTTCAGAGAGGTAAAGTCTCTTGGCCCAAATGTGCCCCACTAACACCTTTCCTCTGACTCTATGCAACATGTAGAACTTATGCTCCTGTGCAGGCCAGGAGGCATTTAGAGGGAAGATGGAAGGCCCAGCCTGATTTTAAGTTCATAAAGGATATTCTGATTGGTTTTGCTGCTGGACATTTCTGCCAGTGGCTCAGCTGAGCGCTAAAATCCTTCTGACAGCTGATGAGATGATTTCCAGATGGGTCACCTAGAACTGCATAGCATGTAGGGGTCAGGAGAAGCACTAGCAGGCAGTGAGATGGGGTCTGTGCTTTGGAGAAAGAGAAACAAAGGGGTGGGACAAGGTTCTCTTAGGATCAGGCCTGAGTCTCTGGGAGGGATGAGGGGATACTGTTGAGACATGGGCAGCAGCCTCTGTGTCGGAGATAAAGGAACAGGGGGGCTGGGAGGATGAGATGAAAAACAAATAAAGGAAAGCACTGTGTGTCCTCAAATCATAGCGAGGTCTGCGCTCACAGGGACACTGGGCTCGTTATTTCCTATTCAGCCAGCCCGGCGGTAAGTCTAGGGATAAAGCAGGGTCATATGAAACCCAGATGCTGCCTCCAGCCCAGCAATCCAAACAAGAAACCAGCAAACCCAGGGATCTATCCCGAAGAGGGCCCAGATACCTCAGCTGCATATTTCCTACCAAAATCCACAGGATGAGCAATTACATCGTTCCACAGCATTTTGAAAACATGTCCCTCAACTCATGGGCTTGCAGAGGGTTACAGTGTCCTCATTACAGGCTTTCTGTTCTAATGGGCTCACTTCCCTTTGCCCTGTCCTGAGGGGAGCCATGGACGATCCACATGAAGAGCCTACTAGCAGTGGGAAAATGACCTTGAGTTCTAAAAGGGGTTACTTGCTTGAGAAGTCACCACATGTCAGTGGGGTGATTTTAATATATGTTAAAAAATTCTCTGAAAATCTTCCCTTTTGGTCTGTGGTGGATTCAGTGATTCACTTCTAAGAAATAGAATAAAACAGAAGTGATGGTGTATGACTTGTGAAACTAGGTCATAAAAGGGTTCCTTTCAGCTCTCCTGGATCATTTACTCTGGGGGAAGCCAGCTGCCATAATAAAGCTGCCTTCTAGAGAGGTCCACATGGTGAGGAACTCCTACCAACAGCCATGTGAGTGAATCATCTTGGAAGAAGGTACCATATTCCCATTCGATCCTTCATATGATGCAGCCCCAACTGATATCTTGACTGTGACCTTAAGGGATGCCCACACCAGAACCACACAGATAAGCTGTTGATACATTCCTGATCCACAGAAACCATGAGACAAGAAATGTTGTTTTAAGCTATTAAGTTTTGGGGTAATTTGTTACACAGCAGTAGACAACACAATAGTATATTAATGTTATGTTGAGACTTCAAAACATGTTCTCTCCTCTCTATTCTGGAATCACTGGTGCATTGTAATTTCATGACCTCTAGAGCCCCCCTGCATCTTTCCAGGGCTCCAGTCAGCTTTGGGGCTGTGGAGGGGCTGCCATCCTCCACTGTCTCAGTACACCTGTCTGACTCCTCACACCATCTTTTCTCACTGGGAAGATGGTCTGACTCCCTCACCTACACAACAGCAAGTTGGGTGACCCTACACAGGTTGTTACCCTCTGCATCTCAGAGTCTCCATATAGAAATGGAGATTAATGATGAATATAACCACCTCAGTGGGGGTACTGTAAAGATTAAATGAGATCTAAAACACATATATGCATTCAAATAAATGATTGCTATGATCATGGAGAAGTCAGACTGCATCGTAGGAAAGGATGTGGTCTTGGGAGCTGGATGGCCAAGGCTGAAATACCAGCTATGTGACTTATTAGTCATGTAAGATCGGGCAAGTTACTTAATCGTTTTGTGTTTAGTTTTATCATCAGTGATACGGAAGGATGAGAGTGATGCTAAAAGCAACAACTTCTGAATGCCATTATAAGCATTAAATGGTCATCTGTTATGGGTGCTGACATTTTTAAGCTCAACAAAAGTGGTGCTTTTATGACAATTGTTGTTGTTGTTGTTATTATTATTATTATTATTATTATTATTATTATTTCATGGATAAATGCTAAACGTCCAGGCTGACACTTTAATACCCTGCCACCAACCCTTTGCTTACATACTCTTTTCCTTCTTCTTCAGTTACAAGGATGCAGATGGCTCCTCTTCCCTTTAGCTCTGGACTCCATCATCTTGGGGCCGATCAAGGACATATTTCCTCAATTATATTCCCACTACCTTTATTTTCTCCCCTACCATCAACACATAAACAGACTCAAGTCTCTCCCTTCTTGAAGAAAAAAAATCTCACAAATAACGGCTCCCTTCAGCTACTCATATCATTTCTCATCAGAGCTAAACTTTGAAAAGGTTAGTTTCCATTGGCTGTCTCTACTTCTTCCCCTTCCCCCTCTTCGACCCAGTGACTTGAGACCAGCCCCTTCATCGTTCTTCGGAAACAGTTTTGACTGGTGATGCCAGTGACATTTGTTTTGATGAACTGTATGAACATTTCCAAGTCCTCATCCTCCTCAGCCTCTCAACTGTACCTGACATTGCCCTTCACTCTATCCTCCTGGAGCACACTTTTCCCTTGGCTTTCATAACAGCCTCTGGTTTTGCTTCTACCTCTCAGCCCTTCTTTTGGTTTCCCTCTGCCTAACCATTAAATATTGGACACCACCAGGATCCAGGTGTAGGCCCTCCTTTCCTTTACTCTACATACACTCCCTTGGTGATCCCATTCACCACAATGGCTTTAATTTTCATCTATACGCAGGTGCCACTTGAGTCTGAGGGTATAGCCAGATCTTGCTTCTGCGACTCCACCTCATACTGGAGGTTACTGTCCTGCTGGACATTTTCACATAGATATCTCAAAGCAACTTTGAAATCAGCACATCCAAATCCAAGCTCAACATTGTCATCACTGAAACAGCAGTTCCTATGTCAATGAATGTAGCCTAGAATCCGAACATGGTCCATGGTTAGCTAGCGTTAGCTCCTGTATAACTGCAACACACTTGGGTGAGTCTCCTTGTCTCTGAACTTCTCTTCTCGAATCCTCTGAATACATATTATATAACCTAGTCCTGGAAGTCCAACAAATTCCATGTGAGAACCACTACTGGAAGGTTTTCCTAGCTCACAATTTGAAATCCTGTTTGGTTTGCCTGAGAAATAGGTGACAAATCACTATTAAACCTCAGTTTTGGGGGCCTGAAATATAGAGATGGCATCAAAACAACACTTTCCAATTAAATATAAGAACTGTTAAAGGTTATAAAATCCTGAGAATAAATACATACTTCAGGGGGAAATAGAAGATATCATTGAAAGTCATCATAATCTAATAACCACATAAGATGATGTGTTGGAAATCTTCCCAAATACAATTTTATCCGCAAGTTAAAATGAAAAGTGCTTTTTCTTACAACCATGGTTAGATTTTTCATTTGGCATGTATTTTGTTAATCTAGATTTGAGAAAAGACAAATTACAAATGATTCACAAACTGTTCAATTACCTGAAACAATTCTGGTCAGACTGTTTTCTAAAGTAAGGAAATACAAGGCTAAAATGAGTCATGGAAAAATCATAATTCAATGGAAATTCTTTTCTGACTTTATACTGGGGATATTTTCATTATCTGTTCAGATAGAAATTCTCTAGGGACAAAGAAAATAGTTCTGGTCATTCTTGTAGTTTATTTTTGAGTCCAATTTACAGGCATAAGATAGTTGCCAGTATCTCAACTAATAATAAAAACATCATTAAATATTTTCTTATAGATTACTTGGCATACTATTAGTTAATGCACCTGGGTGGCTCAGTCGGTTGAGCATCCAACTTCAGCTCAGGTCATGATCTCACAGTTCATGAGTTTGAGCCCCACATTGGGCATTGCTGTTGTCAGCACAGAGCCTACCCCAGATCCTCTGTACCCTTCTCTCTGCCCCTCCCCTGCTTGTGCTCTCTAAAAAATAAATGAGTATGTATTTAAAAAAAAAAGAGTATGGGCTTTGGAGACAGTAACTCTTACTTAGTTTTCTTACGTAATGATACATACCTCATAAGCCTAAGCTATGCAATCACAGAGAGTTCAAACAGGAGCTCAATAAGTTCTAAGTACTACTATTATGATTATGCTCATACAGATTGTATAAATATAGAGCAAGTATTTTTGGAGTCCACTTTAAGATGATGAAATCAACTCTTACAGAGTTTAAGTCACACGTCAATGCCTCACCTTCACACCAAATATCATATTAGTGGCCGATAAGAAACAAACAAACAAAAATTCAATCTCTAATTTTGAGGAACTTTTACCAAAATTGGGGAAGAGGAGGTCTGTAGGAGGATTATAATCATGGATATGACATTATGGGTGAAGTTAGTCATGGAAGACATCTTGGTGGAGGTGAGCCTTGAGCTTAGTTTGACTCAAGAGTAGATTATGGGTTGTAATAAGAGAATGGGGCAGTAGGAATCATATGGAGAAATGACAGAGTAGTGAAACTTAATAGCTGAACAATATTCACTTTCACATTTAAAGGCAGGGTAAAAAATTATTACTGTCTACAATATTTGTAGCCTTATTGCTCATCAAATTCTATTGTTTTGATCTATTAATTGGAGGTTTGGTTAAATAGAAGATATTTAAACTTGAAGAATCAAGGGTAGTTCATTCCTCAGTTGGGTGGACCATGCACCTCTCAAAAGGGTTACAGAAAGACTTGTTCTCATTCCATTCTTCTTTGCTCCCATATCCAACACATAGAAGCTTTACCATTCACCTCGACCTTAAGTTGCTACATAAGAAAATAGTTTTATATTTAGATGCTTGGTTAAAAAATGCCCTAGTACATTATAGTTACTAAAGTATAATCAAGCTTGGGGGCCTGTATGGAGATGAAACTGTGGTAAAGCTGTGAACTAGGTAAGATTTATCATTATATTTTTTTCTGTAATGTCAATTTTCCTTGTAGCCTGAATTTCATCATGCCCAATCCATCTTCATGGTCTGAGCACCTCCCACATGTGAGGCTCTAAGTTGAGCTGTGAGAATCCGAAGCTAATGCCCTGTATCTTCAAAGTCGAACCTAAAATCTAGCCAAGAGATCAGACGTGAAGTGAGGTAGGGGCTTAAGAATATCTAGAAGCAGACCCAAGGGCAAGTTAATCTTTCTTCTTTATGTTAAGGGCTAGTCTTTGCCTTTATAGTGCCATTCCAAAGGGGTAATCAATGCCAAGATGAATAGTAAGTGCCTTGTCTACAACTTGGATCACTAGAATATCCATAGAACTACTTGAGTGTTCAGCTTCTCAAAGTGCTCATCTGAGGGCCAGCCCCACAGAAATAAAAAGATCTATATTTTCTCTCTGTCTGGAAATAAACCTACTGTAATAAAATTTTCGGCATATGAAGTAGAGCCTTTCTTTTATCCTATTTTTATTTCATATAAGTTTCCTAGATTTCCCTTGAAAATTATTTTGTGCCACCTCAACCTTATTCTGAAATCTACACACAGACTAGGCCAAAAATACAAATCATTTTTTTTAAATGAATGCATTTTGATAGAATTCTGAAGTGGTAAAGATTTTTAATAATGTGTTAGTATTTTTCCCTCTGATACCTGGTGTCTGATGCTAAAAGGTTTATTTTCTTGATGTTTATTATATGTAGGTTTGGCTATATAAGATGAAAGGAAAAGGACAGAAGGCAGTAAATTAAGCTAAGCTATGGAAATTCTTATAACTACTTAAGAAGCTTATCGGACAAGACTTCTACTTCAATGATTTTGGGGGGACATTTCACAAGTGACCACTAACTAATACTTTATTCAAATACTTCTTTTTAGGACAACCTGGCACCATATTCCTTTTTAATCATAACATTAGAAGAGTAAACACATATACAAATTTCCCACAAACTGTGTCATAAATCAGGTACACCAAGAGCAGCATTTATGGTCCAAGTAATTTATAATGTGAAAAACAAATTCGATTACTGTTCAAGACCCTGAGAAAGCCTATGCATATTCCAACTCCCCAATTTTGAGGGGGAGGGTGGGAATATACAGAATGATTGAAATTCAATAGACTTTGGTCAAAGATAGTAAGAAACTAAAATTCACTGTTTTTCCTGTGTTCTTTATGATCTGTCAATGTCAGTCCTTTTCTTGATGGTCTCTGCAGGGTTCACCTGGATCTGTGTGAGCCACGGTGTGCCTCTATCAGGCCCCTGTGAGCAGGGAGAATGAATGTGCACATTTTACTGAACATGAGTGACTCCTACTGTCCTCTGGGGTCAAGGCTATTTTTTCACTGGGAAGTCAGACAGTGCAACTCAGCCTCACTGGCTTAGGCATGTGTAAGTTCCTATTGGCGTAACACTGGGAAGAAACATGGGGAGAAAGAAAGTAAGTGAAAAGGAGGAGCACAAGAAGAGGTGAAATCAGAGGAAAAGAACACGAATTGGAGGAAGATGAATCAGGGGTCATTTCTCCAACCATGCAAGTAAATGCAAAGCAAGTACTATCTTTCTGCACTCATATAGAATTTACACGACACACAAAATGACACAAAAAGGCAGTGGGCAAATCTTTAGGCAACTGAGGTAATTATTTGGTTACTCTATCTTGAATAAAGAAATAAGCAGCTGTTTATTCATAGCTCATCTGAGTAAGAAAGTTCCAAAATGGTTTCCCCCCCTCCTCAAAAATTGAATAAGAGTAACTCAGGTTTACACTAAGACATCCTGAAGCAATGGACATTTAAAAATGACTTCTGAATCATCACATTTTAAATAATTAATTCACTTGTTAACAAAATGCACTATTAAGTACTTTTGGTACCAGGGGTGCTTCAGCGTATTCGAATTCTCTAAGAAATATATTTGCTCTAGTTCATAAGCAACTTCAAAGCCAGCTTGGAATCTGAGGCAAGGATTAACTCAAGTATATTTCATCAAAGACTAGTTGCAGATACTCTGAAAAAAATTACTAATGCTTGTTTTTCTGGTCAGTTCTGCCTACATAACACTTTGGAAATTGCTGCTTGAGATACTCAAGGCATGTGTGTTGTAAAACAGCCAGTAAGTTTTAGTTAAGAGGATAATACTCTGATAAAACTAGGACCTCATTTCTTACCCTCTGTTTTTAGTAAATTAGTGTTTCTACATGTAATTTGGTAGCATTGATATGGACACCTCTTATCACGTAAAGGTTCTGAAGGATGTAAAGAGTGTTTGTCTACTGTATTTCATGACGTTTGATTTTTTTTTCAAAGTATTTTGCATTGCATTAAAAATTGCGTACGTTTGATTTCACTCTTATGTGGAATTTAAGAAACAAAACAGATAAAAATAGAGGAAGGGAAGGAAAAATTAAATAAGAAAAAAACAGAGAGGGAAGCAAACCTGAAGAGACTCTTAACTATAGAGAACAAACTGAGGGTTGCTGGAGGGGAGGTGGGTGGGGGAATGGGCTAAATGGGAGATGGGCATTAAGAAGGGCATTTGTTGTGATGAGCACTGGGTGTTACATGTAAGTGATGAATCACTAAATTCTACTCCTGACACCAATATTACACTATGTTAACTAACTTGAATTTAAATAAAAATTTGGAAGAAAAAAATTACACATGTTGTGTTACATTAAATAAGATGCTTTCAGGAGTGCCTGGGTGGCTCAGTTAGTTAAGCGTCCGACTTCAGCTCAGGTCATGATCTCCTGGTTTGTGGGTTCAAGCCCTGCATCGGGTTCTGTGCTGACAGCTCAGAGCCTGGAGCCTGCTTCAGATTCTGTGTCTCCCTCTCTCTCTGCCCCTCCCCCGATCATGTTCTGTCTCTATCTCTCAAAAATAAATTAAAATGTTAAAAAAAATGTTAAATAAGATGGTTTCAGTGTATGGCTGCACAATAGAAGAAGCAATTTAAGACCCATCAATTCTCAACTTCTTTGATTTTTTTTGGCTCAGATACTTGGAAAAAAACTATTTAGCACATGTGTTACACTTCATGGCAGGCCTTGATTAGGAAGGGAAGACTATATTGATCTGATGTAGAGGTGCAATGACCAATAGTTTATTGTAAAAATTATCAGTGGAAAAAGCAGTGAATAAAGTATGGCAATTAGAGTTTAAGCACAATTCCTATCAGTGGAATTTTGAGAAGAGTTATATAAGAGAAAGTCTGGTGGTTAGTAGGAGAGAAAACCCTCTCAGGGAGTTTGTGGATAATCTGTTTGTGGTAAACAAAACAAAAACAAGACCCTAGAAGAAATGGAAGTAAGATGATGACTCAGAAAAAGTAAGATAAATTCTCTCTGGCAAAACCCTTTGACTGATCAGTCAATGTGTGGCTCTGGACCTGAGAAAAGGAAAGAGAGGTTGGCACCTTGCAGAGTATGGTCAAGGGTTTATGAGTAGTTTCCAAAAGGAAGATCTAGAATGACGCCGTGCACACTCCCTGCACAAGCAGGGAAGCCACAGCTTGAATGGAAAGCATCTTCCTCTGTGGCTTTCCTGAGCTAGTGGAAGGGCACTCAAATAATAAAGAAGCTGGAGACTTGGGGCGAGAGGGTCCCCATTTAATATTGCAGTCAATGAACTCATGCTGCTCTATGTTACCTGGTGTTAATTCATCTTAACTGGACTGTGTCAAGAGAACTAGCAAGATTTGATGGGTGAGGAAAGACCACTGCTTGATTCAAACCAAGAGGATAGTTAGTAAATCTTACTTCAGACCTATTTTGATCATAAGAATTGACATTGGAGTTTACAAAGACAGATTTTGGAAAATACATGGTCTTGCAGTAAACTATTCCTAACATGAATTTCATTGTGGGAGGTGGGGGCTAAGAGAGTACTATAATATGCATATTTTGAATTCTCATTTTATTTTGCTCTTTTGATATCACCTTTAAGAAAAGTCACAGACAGGGGCAGCTTCTAGGACTTACATCTCTTCCAATGAGGTCTTCTTGGTTTTCCACAATTCCCCAGGGGGCGATGCCTATGGTACATATCTTCCCTCGAGACTTAGATGCATGGTCCTTCAGGGCATCCCCAACATGGCGAATAACACCTAAGAGGAAAAAGAGAAGTATTACTCTTTTTTTTTTAAAGCAATTACTCGCCATTGTTCTAAAGGAAACTGTGATAAGGGTGGTTCACAAGGTTATACACAATGAATATAAAGTTTTGACACATTTCTACATGTGTTCAGAAGAGAACATAAATTTATGGCTCTAATGTCAGATACATTTGCAGGACTTGTATGAACTCTAGCAATGCATTTCTTATTCTCCTTTAAATTCTTTTTTCCTAAGAAAAAAATTAGAAAGCATCCAATGTCAAAAAAAAAAAGAGGGGTCCCTGGGTGGCTCAGTTGGTTAAGCATCTGACTTAGGCTCACGATGTCATGGCTTATGGGTTCGAGCCCTGCACTGGGCTCTGTGCTGACAGCTCAGAACCTGGAGCCTCCTTCAGATTCTGTGTCTCCGTCTCTCTCTGCCCCTCCCCTGCTTGCACTCTGTCTCTCTCTCAAAAATAAACAAACATTAAAAAAATAAAAGAAAAAGAAAGAAAGAAAGAAAAAATTGAATACAATTCTTTAAACTTAGGGAATCTTTCTCTTGTTCTATAAGCATAATGATGTTAGTATGACTAAGAACCAGTGCCATGAGTATATCCTATAAAAAAGCACCATGCTTAATATTATATTAACTCTATACCAGAGTTTGTGTATGAGTTAGGGTCATTCAAATAGAGTAGTTACTTGGCTCAGATTTTGTTAACCTTTATTTCATCTTCCTATTTATCGACATATAAGGTGGAGACCCTACTTACAAAGAAAACCTTGGCATATTACGTGGAAAATTTATATTGAAAATATATAAATACAGCTTTTTAGCTTCAACAATGAAAGTGTTTTCCTCTCCTGTCATAAATGACCTTCCACATCACTGTGGCCTTCCTCACCGTAGTTAAACTGAAAAAAATCAGTTTACAAGATGGTACGGAACCTCTCTCCTATCTGTTAATAAAGATAAATTGCATTTAAAAAAGATGCAACTTCTAATCTGTTAACCTCCCTCTCAAATAATCATTTTTTAATTGACGACATAAAATATCTTTTCTGAGAAAAGTTATTTCCACTTATCAAAATTCCACCTATTCCTCAAGGAAAAATCCACACCTCGTGCCATCTCCTATATGAAAGTTCAATTGGATTTGATTTTTTCCTCCCTTTGAACAGGATTGCAGTTTGCATATCTCAAACAGTGCAGTATGTTACCTAACATATTCTTCCGTGATTCACAATCCCACATGAGGCTGTCTCCTCTAAGGGCAAAACTCCTTGCAGGGAAGGTTGGGGGGGGGGGGGGTTAGTGTCTTACTTCATCTTTGTATGCCTCATGTGCTAGCACAGAGTAAGGGTTCTAATACTGTATGAAACTGTCAAAATGCACCAGGAAATTTAATCATGAGAGAGGACATATTTATGTGAATCATTCCATTCTGAAATATTTAGAAGATCAAACAGAAATACCCTCCTTTAAAAAAAAATCAACTAAAACCATGTAAATAACACTAATCCATGTTGGGATATGCTGGCGTGTTGATAAGAATACAATTTCACTTCGTAGCTTATCTAGGGATCTTCTAAAATAGAGTACAGGTGAAGAAAAACAAATGTAAGGGTCAAGCTGTGGATATCAATATTCATTGTGTTTCCCTGTTTACATGCAAAACTCTTTTCAGGGCCCATCCTGGACAAGAAGTTTAACTTCCTATGCCCTCCATCAGCCACAATTCTATTGCCGCTTAGGTAATCTGAGATGCCATCATTAGAACTTCACTTTGGGTATTGGATTGAACACTAGCCTGGAGTGAGGCAGAGATGAATTCTTTGGTTTATTACAGAATTCATGCTGTAACTTCTTTTGATATGGGGTGCATTTCATAAAGGAAGAAAAGTAATAAACAGTGTTCTGAGTTCCCAGAAACAGACGATTGTTAAGAGTTTCTTTGGAACCTTTAGAAACCTTTGAGTGGGTGTGTATATGAGGTGCAGATTATGCCAGGAAAGCAAAACACTGAATAATCACAAGTGAACGATGCCAGCTAAGCTGAATGAAAGCAGGAGCCTAAGGCCTGAACAGCCACCAAAAGCTAATTGCTTTGTGGATACTTGATTACTACAAAACAAACAGCAAAGAGCTGACACAGAGCATTCTAAGATCATGTCAGTTTACAGACTGAGTCAGGATTTCACGTAACAATGAGGAGCGGGGCCATGTGCAGAGTTCACTGCTGAAATGTGCCTACAGGGTTGCAGGCTGAGCCTTCACAAGTTCTAGGTATTGACGAGAATTCTGAGTGCAGGTGTTGGTCACATATCACCCAAGCTGCGAACAAATGAGTAAACAGTATTGAGATGAATTCGCTGGTCCAGGGTTATGTTCAGACTGTTCCACAACTCCACACTGCACAGAGCCTGGAAACAAGTCTGAGTGAACATGCTACACTATAACTTGTGTACTTCCAATGGGCACTTCTGGGGAAGTGTGTCAGGCTGGGGAAATATGTCTGAGCAATTTACAGGCATCCATTCCATTATCGGCTCCACATTAATAATGTGCTGCATGTAAGCGCTTAAAGGTTTGGGAGAATTGATTTGACAGCCTACCTGTATCACAATATAGAGAAACTCATTTGGCAGGTAGAAAAAATTGCTTGGAATTCAGAGTGTGATGTGTCTTCTGTTGGAGTTGATTTAATAAACTATTTAAAAATTTTTGTTTAATGTTTATTTATTTTTGAGAGACAGAGTGTGAGTGAGGGAGGGGCAGAGAGAGAGAGGGAGACACAGACTCCCAAGCAGGCTCCAGGCTTTGAGCTGTCAACACAGAGCCCGTTGCAGGGCTCGAACCCATGAATCGTGAGATCATGACCTGAGCCAAAGACCGACGCTTAACTGACTGAGCCACCCAGGTGACCCTTAATAAACTATTTTAAATAATAAACACACAATACTCCAGATGTTGCCGTCACAATTTATGTCCCTGATAAAATGGGCATTTTGCAAAATTTAGAGCTATGTGCACCAGACTTAAAATTACTTAAAGATCAGACACAGCTTCCAAATTTAAAGCAAAAGTTATTCTTTGAAAAATTACTGGATACTTAATTGGCAACTTGAGGTACTGAAAATATCCTGTGAAATTCCATTAGTCGTGTTTACAAATTCTGGATAGTCAAGTATTAAATAGCCCAACCTGCTTCCCAGGTGTAAGTAATTCTTCTTGGTTGAAAACTAACTGTATGGTTATGTGTGGGTTAAGGGAGGGCAGAAGAATCTGTGAGAGGAGGGAGAACCAGTGAACGTGGACGCACGGGGAAGAGAGATAGCAGTGGGAATGTCAACATCGTTAGCCCTAGGAGAAAATGATCTTAGGTACAACATTCTCATGGCCTTAGGTTGCCTCGGTCTGACTTCCAGTTACCTGTGTTAACCCCTCCAGTGAAAATCCATGCGCCGGTTGTCATGGCCGCTTTGATGAGACCTTTTCCAAAGACTTGCTTGAGTTTTGGCTGGAGTTCAAAGTTCTGCAGGCCCCCGTGCACAGAGATGAGAAGCTTGGGAAGCTCCAGCTGCCATTCCTTGGTCATCAGGTGTAGGAGGAGATCAGGTTTCGTATCGAAGGATACTCGCACGTACTAGAACAAGAGTGGCCACCGATTAGGGAGAGAGGGCAGGGCTGGCTGCCGGGGCTTATCCTTCCCGATTGCAAGGATAGGTGTAGCACGAGAAGAAAACATCTCCTAAAACAGCTGATTTTTGAAAAGAGGCAAATCATTTTCTTTACCATGAGAGTCTTCGTTAGGTGAAGGCATTTGCCACTTCTAAAGGTGTTCTTGAAATTGTGACTTTTACAGACTTTAAAATTGTTCGATTTTCTAAAATGCACCGTGAGCCCAGCTTTGCCCAGTTATACCAACAGGACGTAGATATAGATGTTTCTGCGACCCTGTCACTTTGAGAGGTTTTGAGAGATTCTGCAGTTCTACATCATGTAATAAGAATTTTAAAATAAGGCAATAGCTGACGATCTTTATTTAATTTACAAAAACTGAATACCAAACATTTCTTTATCTTTTAAAGAAGACAAGTGACAAAAGACGTGCCCATCGTTCTTGTAGAATAATCTTAAAAAATGAAAGTGTGTATCAGATTTCAAGGTGTTAGCAGATGCAACTGGAAATAAGCGATACTAAGTATATATAAAGGAAATGCTATAAATACACACAATGATAAACATCTATATAATCATATACATGCTCATTTAGATCTCAGTTTAATTATATAAGGACTTCCATCTTTAGCTGGAAACAACTGAAATACCGGGCAAATACATTTGAAAGCCTTTTGAAATGCATTGCTGAGCGGGCATTTAAAGAGCAAACATCCAGATTCCTAAAACAGAGTAGAAGTTGGGACCTCAGGAGACAAGGAAGGACCAAAGCAGGCTTTGGACTTGAGGGTTTCTCCTCAACTCTGCAAAACGGCACCTGCTTTCCTGGCATCACGCAGGATGGATGAGTCTAATGCGGGACCCCAGGTAAGCTGGGACACTGTTTCAAAGGGCTCCACTCTCAAGTGTAAGGAGGAAAAAAGTAAGAAAGTCTGATGTACAGAAGAAGACGGCAAGGAAGCCTGCCTGCTTCTACCTTGTTTCTGAGTGGATGGCGAAAAAATTCCCCTCTGATTATTTGTAAACAAGGGGGGCTCTCAGGACCCCTGGGTGACTCAGTTGGTTAAGTCTTGGACTTCAGCTCAGGTCATGATCTCACAGTTCATGGGTTTGAGCCTCACATCAGGCTCTGTGCTGACAGCTCAGAACCTGGAGCCTGCTTGGGATTCTGTGTCTCCTTCTCTCTCTGTCCCTCCCCCTCTCATTCTCTCTCTCTCTCTCTCTCTCTCTGTCTCTCAAAAATAAAATAAACATAAAAAAAAAATAAACAAGGGGCCCCCCTTCACACAGACTTTGATCCACAATGACACTATCAGTGTGGTTTGAAAAACACCAGACTATTTAATTTGAAATGGTTCTGGCTGGGCAGTGGTTCCAGATAACAGGAAGAAGCAAATGCGGATCGTTTGTGGAGGAATGCATCCTCAATCCGGCGCTCAGATAGTTCCCATTGGAAAATAAGCATGTCATAGTAAAAAATAAATAAATAAATGAAATGTATTGCACAAAGAAATAAAGCAGTATGAGTGAGAACCAAAAGAAATAACAGATAGCAGAGTAAGATCCTCAAAGATATTGAAATATTCAGACAATATAAAATAGCTATCTTTAATATATTAAAAACCTGAATGAGATTATTGAAGGCATCAATGAGGAACAACAGACTATAAGGAAAGACCAACACATTTGAAAAAGAATCAAAAACAACTTCTAAAAATAAAAATGCAATAATTTAAATGAAAAATACAATGGAAAAGTTAGGCTACAGATTAGACACACTAATGATAGATCCAGAGAAATAAGCCAGATGCAGCCTTAAGAGACAAAGGAATTGAAAACAGAAGCAACATTGAAAACCTTGGAGCAGAGCATCTGAATTCTAGATGGAAATAAAAGAGACAGGGAAGAACCAACACTTGAACAGATACTGGCTGGGAAATTTTCAGAAATGTGGAAAGATACACATTCTCAGATCGGGGAACGTCAGTGAATCCCAAGCAGAATAAATAAAAACAAGCCCCACTCAGCGACACCTCACAGGGAACACCAAAAGAAGGGAGGAAAAATTCAAAAGCCACTAGAAAATAAGACAAACCACCTACAAGGAAACAGTCATTTTAAGGCAGAAGGTCTACTCCTCAACAGCAAAAATGGGTGCCGCAAGCCAGTGCCTTCAAGGTGCCAAGAGAAATTATCTGTCAGTGTAAAATTCTATATTCAGCGAAAATATCTTTCAAAGATGAGAGCAAATTATAGACATTTTCAGACTACCCAAACTGAGCATTTATCTCCGGCAGACTTCACTGAAGGAAGTTTTAAGATATATACAGCAGGGAGAAATTACATGATCCCACATGGACGATCTGGGATACAAGAAAGAATGGCAAACAAAAAAATTAGCAAATACACTGTAAATCTAAAAAAGCATTGCCTGTATAATATAAAATGATGATAATATCTAATGTGTGGTGGGAAGGGAAAGAGCTAACGCAGTGGATATTACAGCATATACGTGAGTTGGGAGCAATCAGCATTAAAGCATTCTAAACTCTGTATGTCCTGTGGGAGAGAAAAGAAAGGTACTGACTAACTTCGGAAATTGTTAAGTATTCACCTTGAAGTAGTAGAACCACGAAAAGAGCAGACGTGCACGCAACACAAACATATGCTTTTAGATGTATAAGTAAAGAAAGTTATACAGGAGATGACAATTTATTGCAAAATTTTTGGATCTAAGAGCCCCCGCTGTTGCAAAAAAAAAAAAAAAGTTCAAATTATGTCAATTCTTTTGTTAAAGCCTATTTTAAATATATTTGACTGAAACAAGAGGCAAAGTAGCTGAAAACATGAAAGCAGCTTGACAAAATAAACTGCATCATCCAGAAATACCAAGGAGCTAAAGTTTCCTACGTACCAATACCAGAAATCCAAAGAGGTGTTGGGATCTAATGAGCTGGTTTTATATTGATTTAATCTACGTAGCAAAAACCAATTCCAGAACAGAAAGAGTAAAGGTTGGCAATTTTAGCTAAATACATTATACCAAGAGAATTGTAACTAGAGTTTACAATGTGTGAATTGGCGTAGTTTACACACAAGCTTTCCTGCAGAGGATAAGACCTTTCTGAGATCTACCAACAGAAATTTTCAGTAACAACAGGCATGCATTTTGGTGCCACACGAGGAGCTTTGGGGCTGAAGGGTGGTTATTGGAGTGGTAGATGCAAACACAGTGTTTCTTAAACAAAGGCTATGTTATTGTTTCTCTATTATTACATTTATTAGCTCACTGAGTGACTCTATGAAAAATATCTAGATAACAAATGCTATAAGATCAAAGAATAAAGTGCTTTCTGTCCCCATGCACTGAATCTATGCCACTTGAGTAGTTAAAATTTGGCAGCTCTGCTGAATTGAATTTATGTCATTTTGACTAATTCCAGAAAGGGGTGTTTAGTGAAATAAATTAGGACTGGGACTCACAAGGCTTCCCAACTAGACAAACCAAAAATGGTTAGTGTGGGAGATGATAAAAAATTGCTTTTTAAAATTACTGTTCTCTTATTCACCCTCTTACACCTTAAAAAAAAGAGAATAAAAAAAGAACCTCATAAAAGTGACCAAAAAATCTACTGAATGTATTAAAATTCCTTTTGAATTAGCCTAATATTTTTCCCAGTTAAGGAAAGCTTGCTCATGATAACAGAGCTCTTATTACTCTGGTAAATGCTCTAGTAGGGAATGAACGACCTTGAATCACCTTGTCCCCTGCTCTGTCTTACAGATGGGGAAACAGAGGTACTAGGTGTCTTGTCTGTGTAAGGTCACATTGCTGGTAGGCCCTCTTCACATATTTCTCTCTGCTCTCCATTTCTTAACTCTGAGAAAACAAACAAACAAACAAACAAACAAACAAACAAACACCCTAAACCCAAAACCAAGACCCTTGTGTATTTACTACACTGCTGCAACATACATTATTTCACAGACTCCTCCCAGTAATGACGAGGTTGGTATCATCCACATTTCACTGATGGGGAACAGAAAGGATCCATCAGGTTCAACCAATAGTAAGTGGTAATGATAGGGTCCATAGCCCAGGTCTGCTGACGCCAGAGTCCTTGCTCTTGACCTCAAAGTAAAAGTGCCCTTTCCACCTTCCGTCTCCTTTTGCTTTACCTATAAGGAGTCTCAAAGTTCTAATGATCCGCTTCTGAAATGAATGTTTTCAGCCAGGGCTTTCCCTCTATTCCTTCAGTTGCTACTGTAGGAATACATTCTCCTTACTAGGATGTCAGTTTGGATTATGCCAACAACCTCCAAACGGCTTCTCTAACCCCACGTCCTCAACAAGACACCGACAGAGATCTTTCTCCAATTCCTTTTTGATCACACTATTTTTCAGTTCAAATTGTTACATTATATATAAACTCTAATTCTGCCTGTCATGATCCCCCACAATTTAGCTTGACCCCACCTAGAGGTGTTCCCCACTTCTCTCTGCATTTGGCTAATGCTGTTCCCTAAATCCTAGAAAACCCAGTTCCTCTCTTTGTCATCTACAGAAATCATTCCCATCTTTCAAAGGCTTTTACTTACTTTTCCTAAGAATGCAAGCTCATGTTGATGCAGTATAACTATCAACCTAACCCAACTGGATTTTTTTTTCTGGTTGTTTCTTGCACGTGTCCGTTTTCTCTGCCCATGTTGCAAGATCTTTGAGGGCAGGCACTGTGTTTGACTTGACTGTGATTTTTGATCTTTCACACTGGCTACGAAGTAGTCAGTCTTAGAAATCAAAGGGAACTTAGCAATATCTTGGCCACCATGGCAACTAGAAATCATCTAGTTCAATTTTTCTGCTTTACAGGGCAAGACAGTAGACCCCTAGAAGATGAGGGACTGAGACCTGAGAGCTAGCTGTCTAATAATCAACCACTCACGTAATCCATTATTTAAGCTACTGCTGCGGTGCAAAACTCTCAGGTGAGCTGTGCTTCTGAAACATTAACGTGCACAACTCGCCTGGGGACCTTGTCGGAAATGCAGGTTGGGATTCAGTAGGTTCGAGGTGGGGTTTGATGTTTTTTATTTCTCACTAGCTCCTGAGGGACCATGTAAGAAGCAAGGATTACAACTCCTCCCCAGACCAAAGATTCTAAGTGGTGTCTTGGCTTTGTCATTGGGCCAAAGGGAAGAAAGAACACTCAGTATTTTACATAAAAAATCATAGAGAAGAACGGAGGAAATACTGGAGGAATTATTCAGGTGACAATAAATAGGAAAGTGCAACCATTTTCAGACTACCCAAATTACCTCCAACTACCTGACCCTTGGATAATAAAAGGCAAGAGTCTTTTTCTTTTTTTAAAAAGGAAGAATTTAAATGAATCAATTAATTGCTTTTTGTCATTGTTATTGTTTAGTAACTCAGTAAGTGGTTTGGGGATAAGAGGCTAATTAAAATGAAGGGATACAATGACACTGTACAATTATCTGAAGATGTCAATTTTTAAATTCTACTCTTACACCCATAAAAAGCAAGTTAGTCAGTGAACTCTCCAGGTGCTTGTAATAGAACAGCTAACTCATGTGCCGAATCAGCAGCTTCAAGGTCATAAATGGTTGTTCCCAGAGTAATGAATAAACGGTCAATGTGATTTGAAACGAGGAGCTCTCTTGGTCGTCAAGATAAGCAGTTTTGACTGTCCACATGTGAGCTCATTAATTGCTAAGGGATCACCTTACAAATAACAAGAAATCTTCCTGATGGGTATACTAAATCTGGTCACCTGGGCATTACTCTGATGTGGTGAGTGATATGTGCTTCCATTTATAGATTTTCCCATCACGGGCAGTGCCACACTGTAGCATCAGGCACTGGTGCTCTAAGACATTTGGCCAATCTGAGCACCTTCTCTTGTGAAATGCTGGCGCTCCTGACCACCTCACAGGACGCTAGGAGGATTAAATTGTGGAAACTCACCTGGTGTGGGAGAAAAACCAATACATGTAAATTGAATACAGGTTACACTCACCTTTTAAATTACTTGTGCATACGATGGGATCCAAATATCTGTCCTTTAACTCTTTAGTGGATATGTTAAAGTAGCCTTTTGTTTCTCAACTCGGAGTTATCTGGGGAGTGACTGGTGCAGCTGTTTATCTATATCTGTGCATTTCTTTAAAAAAAATTTTTTTTAATGTTTATTTGAGACAGAGAGAGACAGAGCATGAATGGGGGAGGGTCAGAGAGAGAGGGAGACACAGAATCTGAAGCAGGCTCCAGGCTCTGAGCTGTCAGCACAGAGCCCGACGCAGGGCTCGAATGACGGACCATGAGGTCCTGACCTGAGCCAAAGTCGGACGCTTAACCGACTGAGCCACCCAGGCGCCCCTATCTGTCTATATAAAAGCACCTGCTGAGAGCAAAACTACCACCTCTGCTCTAGGCTGCCTGGCCCATCCTTCTCTCATGAGCCCTTAGTTCCTCACTTTATAATTTCTAGAGATAAGCTGAGCTCAAACCAGTTGCCCATGCCTAGAATAATCGTCTTCTTTTCCCTTCTATCATTAGTGCCCCTGCCTGGCTGATGGGTGATGAGCAGATGACATCCAGGCCAGCACCTCAAGAATGCTCTTCAGTAAATAGAGGCTTGATTTAGTTGAAATTGTACCATTTGATCTGTTCTCAGGTGCTTTGGAGGCCAATGCATCCAGCATGATTTCCATAAAGAACACATATTTTGAAGAGCAAACCACCAACTGGTAAATTAAATTGTGAGAGACGATCATTGAAAACTACGGATTTCTTTTGTTTTTGTTGGAAGGGCACAGGGTTTTGGTAACTGAAGCCTGAGTTTTTGTTCTTGATTCTAAAGGTCTCTTTGGTAAAAGCAGGCGACTTCACGGCAGCTTTTGCTAATGCCACTCTTTCTGCTTCTTCACTAGCAATGTTACAATTCGTTCATCAGAACAGGACTCAACTTTACCATGGCCTCACTCCCCACTCATGTGGGGCTTGTAGACGTGTCACAGACTGGACAGCATCGTTCTCCCTTTATAACACCCAGGGTGGGCAGAGGCTGGGTGTGTGTTGTATGTGTGCATGGGGGGTGGGGTGGGGAGAGAAAAAGTTGTTACTACTCAGAGAAGGCTGGGGCTGTTTACTTAGGATGTAATAATTCTCCTTGTGGTATTCTGGACTTGAGAGTGGGTGGAACAATTTGGCTCTGACAATGAACGAGTGACCTCTTCAGCCCTAAATTTTTACTCACGTAACTTTGCCCAGTTGTCTAAATGAAAATGGAAAAGCTGCAGAATGATAAACCTGACTACACTCCTGGAAACGATAAATGACAAATCCTAATACTGCAAAGCCATCTTTACTTCTGGGAAATTATCGAGTGGTTATTTGTGAGTCGCACTTGTTCAGAGTAATGGAATTACCACTGCTAACTCTATTTGAACGCTTACTTTTAAAGCTTTTCTTCCCAGGCTGTAGGGGGAAATCTGGCCTAGTTTTCTTTATGTTGAGAAATGTGATAAGCATCATTTTATTTTTTTAATTCTTGTAGCCACATTCTTAAATGAGTACTTTTAATTAAAGCTGTGGCCAAGGAGACCATGTCATATCAGACTGCTAAGATAATTTTGCTGATACTGGCTCTCTAAGTCTCTGGCATGGTTAGTTTTGCAGTGAGAGTTTAATACTGGTGGTGGTGGTTCAATGCATGTACAATTCCCTAGAAAGAAAATACTTGGAAAACAAATGTGTCGTGTCACTGGTTACTGCATTCCTGGTTTGATGACCCACAAAACTTTGGGAATGAAAAGTGCTATTGTAATTTATTCTGTATTGTTTTTGTGTTTTCTCGATGTTAGATACCGGGTGTTTCCAGGTCAATGGTGCTGGCTGATAAGCCAAAGCTAAAGGTTTAGTAATATAAAACTTCACTGAGATAGAAGTAGATCTCAAGGCGGTGGTCTCTGCATTTCCTGCCAGAATTATATAGCATAAAATTTGGTAGAGGCAAGGAGATGGGAATTTTCTAGAGGCAAGATGGGTTTCTCAGAGGAAAGTTGGTTCTTTCCTTCTTTTCCTACAGGTCTGTGTTGGGACCAGTAGTTTGAGTGATAATTTCTAGTTTTAGTCTCAGTTTCAGAAAGGACTTCCCAAGGTACTGCTAATGCAGCGGCCTAAAGATTAAAAGGCGGAAAGTGGAAATCAAGGGAACAATTACCAACCCCCTCAAATATCTTATGATATCTTATGATATGAACGCTTATGTAAAGCTGTTTAGCTAGCCATAGTCTAGTGATCGGCTCTTTTATTCTGTAAAATAGAATTCATTTAATTTCATATTTGGTATGTGTCAATCAGTGACGATTCCCAGATTAAATTTGCATAATGCAAAGAAAGACATTTTTAAAAAAATCAAATTCAATCCTGAAGTGTTTAAAGAGTATAAGATGGTAGATGCCTCGCTCTTGACAGACTCTTCACTCCCTGGGGTGTCCCCAGCAACCTGGAACCTCCTACCTCCCTCTCACCCTCCCTCCCACTGGCAGTGCTCAGAGAATAAGGCTTTCACACTCAACAGTGAGAGCTTTAAGTGTGACAATGAGGCATAGGAATAATTATCTAAATTATATAAAAACTATAACAAGGGGCTCAACCCGATCTAATAAGCAGAGTAACTAGCAAGGGAAAACCTGAAGATAATTATGTGAATGACTTGAGAGGTTTAAATACAAGTCCTTAATTAGGTGATACTTACCTGCTCCACAAGACGGCTCAGCGTTAATTGGAAGAGATGATTAGTAGCAAATACGATTCCGTATAATCAAGTCCAGCACTGTCATCTTTTCTAAATAACTTACAGCTGTAGCCCCAGATAAAGAAGAGTCTCTGAGAGAGGACCCAGTGTCTGTTTTGGGGCCATCTTCCTACTGCTCCCTAAGTTAGTTTTAAAAAGCTACCTGGTGCTCACGCTAGGAAGACAATGTCTCACCCAGAGCTTTAGTATCTCACTATCTTCTTCCTTGGTCCTCACGTTTTCACTCTTATGAGGTATTTGAACGAACTGCCAGGGATGACATTTGGGGCATGCAATTTGGTAGGACGTGGCTTGGTGCCGAGAAGAAAGGGAGGAAGGATCCTTCACTCGCTATCAGCTATGAGTGCCTCCTTCCTGGATCACTATTTCTCTGCAAAAGGAGAGAGATGCTGGATTCATTGCTATTGTACTTTCCCAGGCTCGACGAGCCTGGGAATTGAGGACAGAATACCACAAAGTGCTAGGAAAGGCTCAGAAAATGGTTCTACTAACCTAGGATGTAATGTTACAAAGATTTCCTCCTGCTCACAGCTTTTGAGTTTAATTAACCTCATCAAATAAGAGTAATTTTATAATTCTACTACAAAGTTCTCAAGACCCTTATAAAAGAGCTAGAAAAATAATAGTAATTAGCTTCCCTTCGAAACATCTCCTATAGACTACACCAAGCATACACGACAGAGAAGAAATAGAACTCATGGGGAATCCTGAGCAGCCCAGGTTTGAGAATTATCTTTGTCGTTGAATAAAGGAGGAGCTCTCAGAAAACAATTTAATTTCTCTGGGCTTGAGTTGCCTCATCTATAATACAGGTAGAGAGAGTAAGATTATTTAGCAATTTTTAAGCCTTTTTGAATAGAATAACTTGGCTAGCTTTTCAAATACTTAAGATGCCCAAGTTCTATCCCTGACCAATGAGGGAGACTCTCTGGGCGTGATCCGTGGCCATGGACATTGGTAGTGGCCCACAGGCTACCGTGAGCCTCCAAGCAGAGAACCACTGCATCAATCCCCTCAAGCATCTTTGGTGACCAAAGCTCCTTGACATGCTGCTATACTGCCTATGTGATAACACACGTGCATAATGTTCCTGAGCAGATATGGCTCCCACGTGGCCCAGCACATGTTAATAAAGATTCTCATCTCTCCAACTGAAACTTCTACCAAACGCTGGCAGATTCTGCCTCACACTGTGTCCAGACCACGATGGCATTTTGAAGACCCAAGCACCTCATCTTGGGCTGTCTTGAAGGAAAAAAATTAATGGTCTATCTTTTTTTTTCCCAGTAGTAAGGGTCAAAGTTAATCTGCCCTCTATAGAGTTTTTAGAGTTAAAAACCATCTCAACTTTCAAATATTTTGGTCAAGAACAGGGATCAAAGACGTGAAGTTAGTTGACCTGTTTCATTTCAATCGTGGTGAATATTTAACCATCCCCTCCCCATCTGAAGACTGATATTCTTTAACAGACAGTAGTTGCTGACTTTTCCCTTTGTGTGCCAGTTTGTTGCGGGGTGGGGGGAGGGGAGAAGTAAGGAAGGCACAGGTTGGCACAAAACAACCATCCTGCCTGATAAAACAAGACATCTGACCGGCTGTCAGCTCCACCCCTTTGTTTAGACAGGAGACTCAGAATAATCTAAGGGCAAGTATTCCAAGTGGACAAAATGCTCATTGTGTCTGAATAGTGGGGACTCCCACTTGTTAAATATTTGGCTGTTAAAAAAAAAAGGGAAGAAAACTGGCCCTCATTTGGCTGATTAGACTCTTAAAGAAAGGTTTGTCCTCACAGTGACTGCCATGACAGCATCTAGTATAGGTGAGACCCAGTCTCAGTGTTAGCTTCAAGGGTGTGTGACCAGCATTGTCACACCACTCAGAAAGGCAGTGCTTAGGGTTTAGTGCTCTGCACTTGCTTTCTTGGATTCTTAACAATTTTAGCCTGGAATTTGTGTTTTGTAGGTAAAGTCTGATGGGGCAGTGGAGCCCGTGCAGAGGGCTCAGAGCCTTGGCTCACATGTGGTCCATGGTCCCACATCCTGCCTCCTGCTGCCTCCCTGGGGCAGGGGATCTTGACCATCTGCTCCCACCTCTGATGTCCTGGCCAGTCTAGCCTTCCCTCCACAATGTCGCCTGGGGAAGCAATGGGGTTTTGTTCCATCATCACCCTCCATCCCTGCCTGGGACGTGAGCACAGGCAAGGTGAGGGGTGGGTTGGGTGTTTTCCCTGCAGCATTTCAGGACAGAGCAAGGACATAGCTGTCCCTGCCTTAGGCTGGCAGGACCCTGGTGTGTTTCACAGGTGATTCTGTGGCATATCTCACCCACACCAGATATTGAGCCTGCCCCACTACAGAGATAGCAGTTCCTTGGACTGTTGCCTGTCCACTGTGTGTTGGGGTTGTTGGCTGTGGGAAGGGGGATTGCTTTCCCTGCCCCTGCTGGAGGCCTACATTTTCATTTTACACTGGGCTCTACAAACTCATGTAGTAGACCGTGCCTAACCTGATTGCCAACAGATAGTTCTGGGTTTCACAGAGCTATGTGGGGCTTGGGGAGGGCTCGCAAAGTTCGATGTCCTATGTGTTCACACTTGAAGAGCATAGTGAAAGATGTGCCTCTTCAGGTTTTTCCTCTGCCATTAAATATCATAATAAACATCCATCCTGTGGGGGCACCTTGGTGGCTCAGTCAGTTAACCATCTGACTTTGGCTCAGGTCATGATCTCATGGTTCATGAGTCTGAACCCCAGGTCAGGCTCTGTGCTGACAGTGGAGAGCCTGCTTGGGATTCTCTCTCTCTCCCTGTTTCTCTGCCCCTCCCCTACATATTCATTTATTCTCCCCCCCTCAAAATAAATAAGTAAACTTAAAAAAAACCCCACATTTATCAGCTGTGCGACATGGGGCACAAAGCCTCGGGTCACCATTCAAGCACTCTATGACATCACTGGGTGTGCCACTCTATGATGGTATTGTCTGCTAAGCCACCTCCTCATCTACAGCACTTGGCTTTTTTTGTGGGGGCGGGAGGGGGAGGCTAGTCACTTCATTCTCAACATTATCGTATTGTATTTCCAGTGAAGAACTTGGGCCCTCCATGGATCCATTTCCATCCCTTCGCTCTTCTTCTACTAACTACTGCTACTACTACTTACTATGATTCTTCTTTTTTTTTTTTTTGAGCATTTTTCTTATAGTGTGAACTGGCATGACTTTTAATTAATGCATGGTGTGTATGGTTCCATTCCATACTGTGAATGGGAATTATGCTGAGTTGGGGACCCTTCATGACTTTGTGTAGCTGAAAACATCCCTTGGGTGGATGAGGAAGTTGCCAGATCTCCACTGCCCTTGGTTCTGTATAGGCCAAGACTAACCACCACCCCCTCCCACTTTTCCCCCAGGCTGTACCCAGCACCCTCTTCTTCCCAATACATTGCTCAAAATTGTTTTCACTCTAACGTACAGTTCAGAATTGATTTTCTTAAGGAAATACTGTGAGAATAGTGCAGTCAGCCATTCTTGGTGAAGAAAATCCTACAAGAGTGGGGAAAGATGCAAGGGGGAGGAAGAAGGCGAGAAGAGAGAGGTCAGAGGGGTGGCTCTCCTGCCCATTTTTAGACTATAACTAGTGTGGAGTGACTTCCCTTGAATTTTGCAGTATGCTTCTCGAAGCAAAATCTCCTCTCCAAACTTGGAAAACCTTGGGGTGTGCCTGAGAGCAGCTACCTCCAACTGTCCCACCCTCAACCAACTCTCTGTTAGAAACAAGCTTTATGAAATAGAGCATTTCTAGAATTTCTAAAAACATATGGTATATTTTTCTCCTGGCAAAATCTGTCAGCCAAGTAGGGAGAGGTTCATGATGAAAGCTGAAATTTAGAAGCAACAACTCTTAGAAGTAAAATTTGTATTATTTCCTAAAGCCTCTTTTCCAAACAAAATGCTTTTCATATGGAGTTCCTCTACTGGGAACATTATTGAACACAGCTGCTTAGAGCAAAAGCACTCACTTTAGGTGGCAAGATCTCTGTTAGAACAGGGAAGGAAATAGTCTGGGATGATCATTTCTACCTTGAATTGAGAGAAATGCTAGTTACTAATAGGACAAAACAGAGACTTAAAGGTAAGTTTTTTTTTTAAATCGAAGGAGATAGAAAAACATGCTTTAATGGATGAGACCCAGAAAGTAAGTAATAAATAGTGGATCACTATAGAAAGCTTCTTGTTACTATTAATAATAGCAATAGTCACGGTCTGATATAGTATTAATTATTTAAAAAATCCTAGGAGGAAGGTTTTCTTTCCCCCATTCTACAGAAGAGAGAAGAAATGCACAGGGGCAAGGTCATGAGAGCTGACTGCCCAGCCAAGACCTGGCAGAGGGGATTAAGCCCAAAGACTAAACCTCCTGCTCTTCGCCACACTTTTACAGGACATGAGATAGAACTTGGGAAGCAACTGAAGGGTTTTCTGATTACCATGGCTTTGTTGGAATGGCCACCTCCTTGGAACTCAATGGTCCCAAAAGCATCCGTGGGGCTAAGTTGAGTGTGCTTGCTGATGGACCACTTCTCCGACTGGATGTCATTTCGGGAGAGGCGACTTTGATTTTTCTCATTCTGAAGAACGGAGACGCTGGGAGTGAGGCCCACATGCTGGCCAATCAGACGCCCGCAGCAACACCTGCAACATAAGAGGTCAAAGCGAACCCCCTGGATCAGCCATTACTGGAGAAATCTACAAACCATAGTGAGCCAATCCATTCTTAGGCAGAATCCCACAATACGGCTATACCAGGCAAATAGTGAACCCAGTATTTACCCAACAGAGATCTTTTCTTTTCTGCCCATTTTCGTTTTCCTTCAGCTGTATAAGCTGTAACATGCCTCCTGGCCTTTGCCACCCACCCCTTCCACACCTGCCATACTGTTTAGGATTGGAGCCTGCAAACAAAAGTCCTATAGATTTTTCTACTTCTCACTCCTCCCATCTATCAAATCTTGCACAAAGGCCACTGCACAGCTTTGAGGGGAGAATTTTAATATGCACATTTAAATAAGGACTCTCACTCATATGTGAGTCACAACCTAACTTGTCTTTCCCCAATTGACATTCACTGTCAAATATCCAATACTAAGAATAAAAACCTACAGCTTAAGCGTTCCTGAAATAATGGAAATATTATTTGCAAGATCTTTGAAAACAAAATTCACTACTTACATCATGAAAATGTCTTTCATACTTTTCCACCACCATTATAATACTGATACATACGCTTCATGCTTCACTAGTACCACGATTATAACTATTAATGACAACACTGATATATGGTTATCATTTATTAAATACTAATAATATGACATTCCTTTTAGGAGTAAAATAGTGCAGTTTTGAAGGTTAGGTAATTTGCTCAAGGTTACACAGCTAGTCTATAGGACTTTATAGTCTATATTTTAAATTACTTGATTATACGGCCTTTTCACAAAGGCATTTCCAGACAGTCATATGTTATTTCATCCCAAATGCTTCCTACCTAATATGCTGTTAATCTTTAAGGCAAAACCAGGAAGGTAAGTAGGATAGCTAAAGGTAAGATTAGTAGGATATTAAAAACGTACTTGGACAGAAATCTGAAGGTCTGCAGTCTAATTAGTAACCTTCTAGGAGTCTTTTATTTAAAAATACCTTTTCATTATGGCAGGGAATATTGGTACAAACTAAGCATTTTAATGAAATGCTTAAAAGGGAAAACGAATAACCATACTAAAAATATATATAGCCCACTTATAGACAGCGATTAATTCCTTCCCAATGGGGTATCTGTTATTTTGTACAGGCTCTTAGAGAATTAACTGCAGGTGCAACACATTATATGGTGTATACATATAAGATTGCTTCATAGATGTCCAGCAACGATTAAAAAAAATGATCTTTAATTTGACATTGGTTCCCTTGTAATGCATAGTGATTACTATTATAGTTTTGTTCCCATAATTGCTACTCTGTGTTCTCACTTTATTATAGAGACAGCAAGATTACCTATGGGGGTCTTTGGTGCTTGGTATGATGTGAACACATTCTCTTTTATAAAATGCTCTTTCTATCCAGGATTTCTGAGCCTGAAAAAAAAAAAAAGAAGAGGTGAATTTAACCCACAAGTATTTTTGAGTAGGAAGCAAAAATTTCATAATTACATCATGATTCAGTATCTCATAAACTGAATTGAAATGATAGTTACTTCAAACATAAACACTGCATATAACAAAAACCAATGACTGCCAGAACCTGTTGACTAGGTTAACATTATAATATTGAGTCAAAGAAAAGTACCATTATAAAAAAAAATGGTTAGTGATGGAAACTTATACAGATTCTTCAAGTTTTTTTGAAGAACAGAAAAACAATGCTAGTTACGGAGATCATGAAAAACACAGAGCAGTATGCTTATATTCCTGTACCTAACAAATATTCAGTGATGGGAAGAAATATATGTGAATAAGTATGAAGTTCTTGTGGCTAACACTTCCATTCAATTTTTTTTATACAAAGAAAGAGAAATGGTAAGAGAATTATATAACTCAAGAGCCCTAATCCATCATGATGTTTTTCCTAAAATCCAAATTAGCAGCGCTTAAATACAGAAGGGGAAAAAGGAAATGGAAACGTAGGAAGATAAATGTCTTTATCACAGTCAGAAATTTCACAGGTAATGCCTTTGGAAGGAAGGAAGGAAGATAGCACTTTTTCTTTTCATTTCCCCATGTCTTTAAGTACAGGAAATACAGCTTCTTAGAATGGGCATTGTTGGGACTGTCTGCCCAGAAGTCCAGCCACTGAGATTGGTTCCCAGAAGGATAAAGGAAGTTCCAGCAAACTGTGCTATCTTTGTTCCCAAGCATAGTGTCCATCGTGCAGCTTTTACCAGCATTGGAAAGAGTAGAGGACTCTCCCGTGAGATCCTATAAACTACTCAGAGGATTCCTTCTCCAAGCATTTAAGAGGGAAGTTGTTGGAGCATCCTGTAAGGTTACTTCTACATGACATCATCTTTTCTCTAACACAGTATTAGGGCTAAATTAATACCCTTGAAATATACAGGCCCAAAGTGCAACTTAGTGATTTGCTTGGCCTCAGTGACCAGTGTTGACTGTTACAAACCACCATGTGTGGCCCTAATTGATATTGACTCTGCCAAGGACCTAGACATCTGTATAAACTGTGCGAAGTTCTCATTTGCTCTCAATCCTTAGTCTTGCATCTCCCTCCTCTCTTGTGATGGGAGTCTATGTAAGCACGCAGCAGTGAAGGCCATGATTACCTCATATGACAAAGCACGTTGTAAAAGTGGCAACATGGGGGATGCCTGTGGGGTACAAAGGAGCTGCATCCTGTTTCAGTCATGGTCACAAGTGGTCACACGGTCACATTTGTCAGTGTTTATGCACCGTCTACATGAAGAGGAGCACCCGTCCTGTCTCAGAGATCCCTGGGTCCAGGTGGCCCTCTGCACCTGGAAGGTGCACCTCCTCACACCTCCTCACACCAGGAAGGTAACATTTGCAGTTCTGTTTGTCAGCTAGGCATGAGAAAGGCCCCAGTGTCTGTTCATGGAAATTTTTCTTCTCAAATATATAGGAAAAGCCAGTGGCTGCATCTTTGCAACAGAAATGAGCTGAATGGCGTAGATAACCAGGCTTGATCTTTGTGAAAAGCCTGTAAGTTAAACTATTCATAGGCTGTGATTTTTCCTAGACACTGAATACTTTCATTGATAACATCTCTTGGCAGACAGACGGTAAAAATATTCCTCACTGGACATTTGAAACCAACTTTCCCTACTCCTCAGGGAGCAGAAAAGGGAGAGTGTAATTCCTTTCTTCTTTGTGGATCACTTTGGCTAGAATTCAGAAGGATCTTTTGGAGAAGCATCTGCAAATTTGGGGGAGTGCTAATCAATACTCCCCGAGACACAGCAGTATCATGAATACAGTGTGAGTTCTGCTGTTAGAAAAAGTGGCATGAGTGGGACTCTACAGCATGGACACAGTCACATAATTTTGGGGGTCCTCAGTTTTTCTGATCTATTAAATGGGCACAATAATTATAGCTGACACACTGAGTTGTTAGCATTATTATTTGGGTACCATGTTTCATTTCAAGAAAAGGGACCGCTGGGTTGGTTCTGGTACTAAAAATTCTGACACATGTTCAGACAAGAGCACTATGAACCCTGCTCTAACAGAACTGACCTCGTTTGATCTCTCTCTGCCTGGAGGATGATCAGCCTAGCTGACCACTAACAAGGTATACAGAATAGTTATTGAACTTCCCTGAGTCTTTTCTGTAACATAAAGATAATTATAGCTACTTCAGAGCATTGTTGTATTTACTGAAGCACCTGATTCAGGGAGAACACCTGGAACTCAGTAGGCACTCGATACTTAATATTATGAAGGGCTCATCATGTGCCTGGAATTGTGCCATATACATGTATCATCTCCATAGATCCTCATAAGAATGCCATGAAGGACGTGCTACTATTATATCCATTTTACCATTGAAGAAACTGAGGCAGAGAGATGCACCAAGTTTAAATTTGGAGAGTCTGACTCCAGAGTTCATACTCTTCTTACCCAGTCTGCTAAACTGCCTCTCCAAATCACACATTACTGATACTAAATACCCTTGATCTGGGCAGTGCCATCTGGGCATGCCTGGGAGCGCCTTGGTATTTGGACAGTGCTGGACTCCTAGAGGCATAGCTTAGAACCAGCTCATACTTGGATCTTTCCCTCTTTCTATCCTCACACGTAGAGTAATAAACCCTCCGCTATCTGTTCCACCTCTCCCCTTAGGATAAAGGACTGGGGTGGGAGATTAGGAAGACCGCGTAATAGGAGCAAGAAGTAAAAGAAGGAGGATCATTATAACAAATGATCCTCTAACAAAGAAATGTAATTACAACAGGATTCACAACATGAGAAGAGGGGGGACCATGGCGGATGAATTAGACTTTTCAAGGGCACCTTGATTATTTCTCTCACTCATGGATCCCAGTTTCAACTTGGATGGTCCTGCAAGTTCTACTCAGAAATACTACATAGCGTTGCGGACTCTACTTAGTTTCTAAAAATAATGTGACTTGTTGCAGTTTAGCACCCTCGTTGCCTTTTCAAAGGTGAAAAACCTACCTCACTGTTAGCAAAAGGAATGAACATCAGTTTCCAGTTTATTACAAGCAGATTAACAATTCCCCTTGTAAAGGCATGGAAAATTGCAGGGGCAGGGGAGGAAATGTAATATAAAAAAATATCTCCAACATTCATAATTGAATTGGATTCTTTTTTAAGAAGAAATCTATAATACATAATAGAAAGAATGCATGTAAAACACATGAATTAGGAATTCTACAAAGTATATGCATAACTGACTACGCTCTACTGTGGGCTTTGCTCTATTGTGCTTTTTATTCAGGTTTTCAGTGTGGGTAGATCTTAGATTTTTAAAGTTATTTTCTTGGAGAGGGCAAATTTGAAGTATAATCATGGTTTAACTTGTTCCCTAAACTAATTCCCTTTTCTTTTGTCCCAAGGCTTTGAACTACTCTGTGTGAGTTTCATACTTGCCCTCGGAATCCAAGTTAGTTAGCTCAGAATGGCTATCCTTGTTGTTAGAAAGCATGAAATAGTTTTGACATGCCATGTTTCTCATTGACCCTTTAATTCTCTTCTAATGCAAAACTTCAATGGACACTACGCCCTAAAATCTTTTATTTTTAAATCCTTCGGAAGTCTCATGTACGCTTAGAAAAGATGGCTTCTACCAGACCTTAGAAAGCCACTTTGTACGTTCTTTTCTAAAGGTAGAATGGTCACATCGCCATGACTGAGCTTGTGAAGGGCTATTTTCTTTCTTGTCTTTCTGCATTATCAGTCATGTGTGATGTGTAACAGGGAAGTGGTTTCAAAGGCTAATAATTAAAGGAAATAGTACTGAAAGCAAAAACGAGGACATTCACATTTTGAACAAAGTATAATGATTACCCTCAAAGAGTAAAGTACTAACTTTGAAAGTAAAGCGTACAGTCAGTAAAGAATAAAAATGATAGAAACAAGCAAACAAAAGCTGTAAATATTGCCTTCAAAAGAAAAAAAAAGATTAAGTTATTTCACTTAGGCACGTTTCAATTCTTTCTCACAAAGGCTCTGCTACAAACATTAATTCCCCAAATTACTCTGATGCTTCTTACTTCCGACTCCCCACCAGCTCCAGAATCAAGAACTTCTCCAGGCAGGACTGGTTTACAAGCACATACATCGAGTATGTACTAAATCTTACTCAATCTGTCTCCAGAATGTCTTGGAAAGTGCTACCGCAATCCACCCTAGAGCTGGATAACTTAACAGAACGACAACAACCCAGACCAGTAACCACAAGATTAGAAGAGAAAAAAATTCACTAACTTCAGAGGAACAAATTACAAGTGAAATGTCACTATATTCCTTCTTTGGAGACTCTCCTGTTTCAAATGTACACTCTGTCCTGATCAGAACAAAACCCCAAAGACCCAAAGGTACTGCATGCCTAGGTTCATTTTTGACTTTTGCTTTCCTTCAGCATCTCCCTGGGCATTCCTTTGGTCTTCCTGCAGGCCCCCCCACCCCCATCCACTCCTGGGAGGCTGAACAAGAAGAAAACGAGCTGAAATCATTTTACCTGAGCACTGACTCTTGGGTGGCGGCAGGGACAATCTCACGAGCGGTGCCTGTTGCTTTCATTTTGCTGCGTCTGGGGCTGGTCATCCCGTTAATAATGCTCTTATGACCGCCCACTGGAAAAAAAGCCACTTGCCCAGCTCTTCCCCCAAGAGACGTTTCAAGTAAGCAATGAACTTGGGCAGATTAGCCCCTTGGAATGTGCCGCTTTGGGATTAGCCTCACTAAGAATCCCATGGACATTCCCTTGCAGCCCTCAAATACTGCTTGATTTGAACATCTAATCTGACGCCAGAAGAAAAACAAATCCCCGGAGAGATCGGATTTAACTGGCACAAGTCCTGACAGGCTCTCCCCCCTTGGCTTTTTCCATTTTCAGAGAGAAGCTTTCTGCAAGTGTGATAAGGTGTTCTGAGTTCTGAAAAGTTCAACTTGGGAAAGCAAATCCTTCTAAAGAAACAGTGTATTAATGCTCTGAGTGGTTCGAACACACAAGGGGCATTGTTCATGCCTCCCCAAAGAATGGAATGATAGCATTTCTTTAAAGAGGAACTGCTAAAAACTCTGAATGTTTCAAAGGACCGGTCTGGTCCCTGAAAGGGAGCACAAGTAGAATAAAGTTGGACTTTGTCAGCGTCTTTCTACAACTTCTAAAATGTCAATAAAATGATAAGACTTGTCTGATCACACCTCTCATCCTTGGCCCCTCCCTGACAATTGCAAATGTGTGACTGGAAACCTACACTCTCCTGTTTCCCTATGAAAAAGAGATGAGCCGGGACCATTCCAGATCATGGACGCAGACGTTAGGCAGGATGGTGTCTGCCTGGGGTGGCCCGACTGGGAGCTTCTGGCTCACACAAAAAGGTCCCTTTCAAACATCATCCAAGAGTGAATTTTTTACATAACAGTAGTTCTTAACTAGATAAGTGAACAAATTGGGAGAGTAAAGAGCTCTGATTTCAACAAAGCAAAAATACTTTTTAAAAAAGTAAATATATAAGCATTTCATCTCCAAAGGATTTATCTCCTCCCTTCCAGAGAGAAGCCAGAGCAGAGGGGCACCTGGTTTTGAGTCCCGAGTCAGGCTCTGCCCTGACCATGCAGAGTCTGCTTGGGATCCTCTCCCTCTCTCTGCCCCTCCCGGGCTCTGGTGTGCTCTCTTTTGCACGTGCACGCGCTCTCTCTCTCAAAAATAAATAAACATTAAAAAAAAAAAAAGAGGTCAGAGCAGAGAGTTGGTATTTATGGTCAACAATAGGGACTGTAAATCTGTGAGGGCAATGCCACTCTGATCTTTTATTTCCCTAAAAATACCTAGTATGTGTTAAGAGAACATTCACTGGCAGTCACAGCATGAACTGGATGACTTATTCCAAACTTGGATGGAATACTTAGCCTTCTCCTGGCCTCTCTGCTGTTTCCAGGATTGATCTCCTTCATACTCCGGTGTCTCACATACCAAGTCCACCCCAGACACAAGAGTCAATAAGCTACCTAATGACACTCAACTGAGGATGCAGTAAAATCAGCAAGACGTTCAAGTGAAACATCAGACTGAGCTTCAGCATTACATGTGTGATGGAGAAGTCCCTTCACTTGTCTTCAGGAGCTGGCTACAGAATAGTGACAGCCTTGATAATGTGCATGCCCTCCTTTCATGCAGCAGTAACACTGCCATGCATTTTATTCTCAGGGAATCACCAGAGATGTGAGCCACAGAGATGTTCACTGCGTCTTTATTTATAACACAGAAAAATTGGAAAAAGTTCAGCGAGGGGAGGCTAACTGAACTATGGCTCGTGCTGTTGGATGACGATCATAATCAAGTTTCAGAAAACTAATTACATAGAGAAATACATATTTTCACATTCTTGTGTGAGGCAAGCAGGCATAAAAGAGGAAGTGAAGAATAATTATAAATTTTAAATACAGACAGACATGATAGGTAGGAAATACACTTAAAGGGGAAACTAATTTTTTATTTTTTTAATGTTTATTTATTTTTGAGAGAGAGGGAGAGACAGAGTGTGAACAGGGGAGGAGCAGAGAGACAGGGAGACAGAATCAGAAGAGGCTCCAGGTTCTGAGCTGTCAGCACAGAGCCCGATGCAGGGCTCAGACTCACAAGCTGGGAGATCATGACCTGAGCCCAAGTCAGACTCTTAACCAACTGAGCCACCCAGGCACCCCAAACTGTAACTAATTTTTATTTTCTTCCTTTTCTTTTTCTAGATTTTCCTAAATTTTCCCCTCTAACCATACATTTGTAGCCATAAAACTAAATTCTTTGTGGACAGATCTCCAGATTTCTTAAATTTCAACTATTAAGCTTAAGATGACAGGAATTCACTAAGAAGAGTAGTTCAGGAAGTGACTTAGGAAGAATTCAGTCAAAAGAGAGGGCACTTGGCTGGCTTACTCGGTAGAGTGGATGACTCTTGATCTTGGGGATTTTGAGTTTGAGCCCCAGGATGGGTGTAGAGATTACTTAAAAATATAGAGAGTGGCACCTGGGTGGCTCAGTTGGTTAAACATCCAACTTTGGCTCAAGTCATGATCTCATGGTTCATGAGTTTGAGCCCTGCATCAGGCTCTGTGCTGACAGCACAGAGCCTGGAGCCTGCTTCCGATTCTATGTCTCCCTCTCTCTCTGCCCCTCCCCCACTCATGCTCTGATTCTCTCTCTCAAAAATAAGTAAGCATTAAAAATGAAAGAAAGAAAACACAGAGGGCTCAGTGGGGAATAGTTGGAAAGAAAATTTCTGTATGGTGCTGGATGAGACTTCTCGAGTTTAAAGGAGGTGGGGGAAGGAAGGGATCAGAGAAGAAAAGGAAAAAGGGATCAGAGAAGAAAAGGAAAAAGACAAGAAATGGGAGAGAGAGAAGAGGAGGAGGGTTGGTGGGCAGGCAAGCACCTCAGAGACAAGAAGCTGGTAGGCTGTAGACTATCTGTGTGACTGAATGAATTTGTTATAGATGATCCCTCCAATGTAAGAAATATTTTAAGATTTCAGCTTTCTTCAACCCCCTTCATCATCAGATGCTACTTCAAACCTTCATCTGATTTACTTTAAATCTTGAATTCCCTCCCATTCACACTGCCCTTGTATTGTTCTTAACTCTATTCTCTCTCATCTTACTTATATATATATTTTTTCTTTTTGCTTCTTTTCCTTTATAGGGGGAAATGTTTGATAGGGACCAGAACATGTGGCATCTTCCACAAACTTTATACCAAAGACAAAAACATTATCTTTAGAACCATGAGCATTTTTGTTTAAGAGAAAGGGAAGCCCCAGGTAAAGTCAGCACAGAGATGCTTTCACAAGAGGCTGCAGATGATCTCCAGGACCCTTTGATTTGAGAAGGTAATTAGTTCCACAGAGACTTGTAGCTCTCGGCCATACTGTCCATATGGGTCTTTTTAGAATCTCTTATGCATCACCCAACAATGCAACTCCTGACAGGGTACATTTCTAGCCTGTTTCAGATGTAGTTTACAGAGAATATAATCTGAATACTAACAAGAGGAAACCACAAGGGTAATGCTAACTATGGTTGTTCTTTACGTAGTGGCAGAATACATCATCCTCCTAATTCATCATTAAAGAAAAAAATCATGCTCAAATAGAATATACTAAAAACTTTCCACTGGTACCTAAATCAATTTTAAAAATGGAAATCAGATTTTCTACAAGCAGCAACTAGATTTTGACATGAAAAAAATGCCTATTTCACTGTCATAAAGATGTCCAAAGCATTTACTTTTTCCTGTGAGGTCCACATTTGACAACATCAACAAAAAGAACATGATGTAGAGTGGGAGTCAGCAAACATTTTCTGTAAGGGGTCAGATGGTTAATAATTTAGGCTCTTTGTGGCACCATTTATCTCCGCCATTGTAACAGCAGAGTTACCAGCAGAGACAGAGTACGAACAGGGGAGGGGCAGGGAGAGAGGAGGACACAGAATCCAAAGCAGGCTCCAGGCTCTGAGCTGTCAGCACAGAGCCCAACACAGGGCTCGAACTGACAAACCGCAACATCATGACCTGTGCTGAAGTTGGACACTTAACCGACTGAGCCACCCAGGCACCCCTTTGATGGGCATTTTTAATAGCTGGGTTTATGTTAATATATAATATATATGCAGTGGCTAAACCTGTACCTTAACAAATGCTATTCCCTGGGGACATGCATTTTCCCTTTTGGAGTTGGGAAAAAAATGAGTCTGTTAAAAATGTTTAATAAATTAGAATAAAAATCATTTGTAGATAGAGAAAAGTCATGATGTATCACAAAAGTGACTGGAGTTTGGGAAACACAGGAACAATCCTTCTTAAATGTTCCTTGTTTTCATTCTAATGCTTGACAATAAACACACTGTGGTCTCTAACATTTAGAGTTGCAGTTGACCTATAAAGTAAAAATAACGCTAGAGAAACATCACAAAGCCAGCTTCCTCCAGAGCATGCTGCCACCAGTATGTTCTTCCTAAAATAATCGATTAGAACACCCCTCAGTCAGTACCCTTCTGTGGCTCCCCATCCCCTGCATGATCATGTCAGTTCGGTAATTAAAACCTTTAGGAAATGGCTTCGGAGGTAACTTTATTAAAATCTCTCCCTTTTCCTCCAAATCTTTGAACACATTGTGCCCCAGCAAACTAAATTATTGGTTGTTCCCCTAATGTACCATGTTATTCCACACTTCTCAACCTTTGAATATGCTGTCCCATTTGCCTGGAAATGCTAAGTTCTGGGTTCTATACTTAGTCAATGCCTCTTCGTTCTTCCAGACTCTGTACAAAGTACTGTGTATTCTAACAGGCTCGGCTGCCCAGTGCCAGACACAATGAATCACCACAACTACTATTCCACTTCTGTACCTCACCCATACTTCCATTAGGGGAAAAGTCATACGGTATTATAATTATTGATTTTCCTGTCAAAATTGATAATCATTCATTGTCAATTTCCCCTGTAAATACTCAGTACTCCAGGTCTGTTATGGTACTGCCTCACCTACCACACGTCCCTTCCTCCTTCTGTTTTCGAACCTGGTTTCTATGGGAATATCAATTCCTATTTAAAAAATTTTTGTAATGTTTATTTATTTTTCAGAGAGAGACAAAGACAGAGTGCGAGCAGGGGAGGGTCAGAAAGAGACGGAGACACAGAATCTGAAGCAGGTTCCAGGCTCCGAGCTGTTAGTACAGAGCCCAATGCAGGGCTCAAACTCACAAACTATGAGATCATGACCTGAGCCGAAGTCAGATGCTTAACCAACTGGGCCCCAATTTCTCATTTTTTAATAAATCATCTTTGGGGGAGAATTCTTCGTGCCCTGAAATTATTTATACTAAAATTCATATTATAGCCTCTACAACTTAAATCATAGACACCTTAACATAAAGTTAAATTATATTTTTATTACCAGATTGGGAAAAGATTCAATAAGTTATGTTTTACAATTATAAATGAAACTCATTTTTTATCAATAGGTCATGCTGTGTAAATTATACTTAAACACATTCAAAATTTCTATGTAGACGTTAATATGAATATATATAGGAATGTTAATCTCACAGGCATTTTCATAAACCACTTAAAAATATGTTTCCATGTTTCTTTGGAAAATTGTTTCCTCATCATAAAGCAGCTAATCACTGCTTGGCGATAATACATCATACTTATAAAGAATTTTACAGTTCACAGAATGCTTTCATAAATAGCATTTCATGAAATATTCCCAGGAACTCCATAAGGCAGGTATTATAAAATTCCATTACCCAAATAAAAATCTGGGGCTTACAGAGGTTACGCATCGTGCCAAAGTTATACATCAGCTACTGTGTTAGCCTGAGAAACCCAAAGTCTTGTGCTCCTATTGGGGTACAGTGAACCCTGCAACTCTTTAAAATTTTGTGGGTGATTTTAGGGGTGCTGAATGATCTTTTTCTTCCCTGTAGTGCAACAAGGATGTTGTCATCATCCTGATCTTAACAAAAGTATACATACTTCATCAAGCCTAACAGACTTGAAAATCTGAATGAGGATGTAGATCTCTATTTCAAAAGCATCCCATTTTTAGTCAAGGATTAGCCACTTGTTTGAAAGTAATAGCTGTGTCCATAGATGGTAACATAAATACTTAACAGCCACATACATACTCTCAGGGATTTGACTTCCTCCATCGACAGAAAAACAGAGCTACAGTAGTGCTGACCCCGTAAAACTGCTGTACGTCTTTTAAGAGATAATGATAGGAGAAACTTCAGAGGAGAAAATGAAAGAAAAACTCACGATCAACAAAACTAGGAGAATGACACACTCCACAAGAGCCAGGATGTTTAAAATGATGAGTCATTCGTTGGAAAGAAGTGTCTGTGTAATAGTGTGGGTGCACAAATCGTGGCGGGGCGGGGCGTAGGGGGGTCTGTATTCATGGAGGCTGCTCCCATGGGAAATACAACTTTGTTTTCTATCAAGTCAATGAGGAGCTGGAGCGAGGTGAAGTCCTCCTTTATGCCCTTAATTCTGTTTACCTTACTACTCATTCCTGAGCTGCTCTGACTTTGTCAGGAGCCAAAGAAATAGGCTGAGTTGTGAAATGGAAACATTTTGTGTTATGTAGAAATGTGGAATTTACGTGACAAATAACATCATAGATTCAGAGGCTAATTTCTATTTTGTTTACCTCTCTTGTCCTGGAAGGACCAAAGACTTTGAGAAGAGGGTAAGGATGGATGGGTAGCTGTAATTGTATTTGTAGTAGAACTCCCACATCAGAATTCACTACTAAGGAAGCCAGTCCCCTTTCTCTGTCCCACCCTCTGTGTGCGTGTGTGCGTGTGTGTGTATACACACACATAGATACATAAAGTTTAAGATATAAACAAATAGAGGTATCTGTGTGGCTCAGTGAGTTGAGTGTCTGACTCTTGATTTCTGCTCAGGTCTTGATCCCAGGGTCATGGGATCGATTCCTGCATCAGGCTCTGTACTGCATCAGGCTCTGCACCGGTGTGGGGAACCTGCTTAAGATTCTCTTTCTCTCTCTCTGCCCCTCTCCCCTGCTCACCCTTTCTCTCTCTCAAAATAAACATTAAAATATACAAATATATATTCATATTTCTATATTTACCTCTATAATACATAATATATTCTATATTCCATATTACTGTTTTATGTTGTATTCATATTTTAATATTACATTTGCTTTTAATTTTGCATATATTTTTAAAATATATTTTATAATTATTAAAATATATTTGTAATCCTATATTTACATATATTTATACATATTTTTATATATACATTTTGAAGTTATTTTTAGTTTTCTTATTCTAACTACTTTAAAGTATTTTGATTTATCTGAGATACTGATTTATCTTAATCAATGAGTGATTTCCGTTCTCAGGTCAAACTCTTTATCCTCACGAGGGAAAGACCGAAATCTGGCTGTGGGATTTTATTTCTAAAATTCTGATTGTCTTTATCCATTCAAAGCTGTCGTGAGGCAGAGCCTGGTGGAAGCATGACTGATCAGGAGTCCCGAAATACGCATCTCAGCCATGGCTTGTTGGTGACTATGTGTGTGATCTTGGGGAAATGACTCAATCTTGGTGATCTCTTGGGTCAACCTCAGTTCTCAGAGCTGGGGACTCAGCGAGTCAGAACCTGACAACTTTGCTGTGAGTCCCTCATTAGTGTCTACAGAGTACATGTAGAGGCGTTTTGAAAATGAGGGTTGTTTTTTTTTTAATTTTAATTTTTGCAAATTCGTGGAACCATTATTCTTTTGATAACAAAAATGTAGCAGAGAGCACACGGTTTTGTGCCTACTGAGACAAAGTACATAAGGAGATTTGAATTAATAAATAATCCCTTAAAGAATTCTCACTAGATGCCAACCATTCTTAAGAATGCCCCCAGTTTAGCAATCTGGCATACATGAGAAGCTCTAATTCTGTTTCAGTAAGATTCCAAGTATTATAAAGACATTATTACAATTAATTAATATTTGACATTTCTAGTTCTGCCATTGGGAGAGTTTTCAAGACCAGTTCGCTTCCCTCATCCACCACCAAATGATAAATCAAATCTTGGTGATCATTCAGATCAGAATATGCAGACTGCCTGTGATTTGTACTTTTTTCTAAAACCTAACAATCAAGTATTATTTAACTGGAGAGACTGAGATCAAATCAATCTCATTTTCATCATCAGAAGTTAAGTTATAGGCAAACAGATCCACCAATGTCAATGTGAAACTTCCTATTACTCTCTGGAGATGAAAAATTATTAGGTGTTAAGTCAATGCAGCATAGGTGTATTTCTGTCTGATAACCATCTTTCTCTAATTACTAGATTGTTAGCTAGAAAATAAAACCATCCACATAAATTCAGCCTCTGCTTATGTGAGAGTTTTAATATGGTTCAAGTTTATTAGGCCTAGCTTCAAAATACTGTCCTTGTCTTCTCTTACATACTCACTACCAAAGCTCGTATCTTTTTCACTTATTCTTATCTTTGTATAATATAAAATCTCGATGGAAGATTTTAGGACCTGGAAGATATAAGTACATATACTAGCTTTTTCTAAATATATTAATTTAAATGTGATTAATTTAAATTTGATTTAAATTTCATTTGATTAGAAATGAACACAAATTCAAAAGTAGGTATAAAAAATGACAGTAGGGGGGCGCCTGGGTGGCGCAGTCGGTTAAGCGTCCGACTTCAGCCAGGTCACGATCTCGCGGTCCGTGAGTTCGAGCCCCGCGTCGGGCTCTGGGCTGATGGCTCAGAGCCTGGAGCCTGTTTCCGATTCTGTGCCTCCCTCTCTCTCTGCCCCTCCCCCGTTCATGCTCTGTCTCTCTCTGTCCCAAAAAAAATAAATAAACGTTGAAAAAAAAATTTAAAAAATGACAGTAGGTAGTACAGAAATACAGATTTAATCTCCAATTGTGTTTCATTGGATGGCAGCATGACTTTTTTCTCTATTTTCATAGCACCTCACCTCACTCTAATGTAGAGAATTCCAATCTTTGAATATTTGTTACCAAAATGAATGTCTGATAGCAATATTCTTTTGAAAGAGGCTATGCTAATATATTTTATTTTTAATTAAAAAAATTTTTTTTGTTTATTCATTTTTGAACGACAAAGAGACAGAGCACAAGCAGAGGTGGGGCGGAGAGAGAGGGGGACACAGATTCTGAAGCAGGCTCCAGGCTCTGAGCTGTCGGCACAGAGCCCTGCGCGGGGCTCGAACTCACGAACCGCGAGATCATGCCCTGAGCCGGAGTCGGATGCTCAACGGACTAAGCCACCCAGGTGCCCCATAAAGGTATTTAAAAAAATACACTGTACGGGCTTCCTAATTTGTCCCCCTCGCTGTCCATCTAGCATGAATCTCTTTTTCCCTCTTAAAGAGATTTTCTTGGAGCAGTTTTAGGTTTGAGGAAAAATTGAACAGAAGTACAGAGAAGTCTCATTTTTTTCCCCACCCCCATGGTTTCCATCTTATTTAACATCTTGCACCGGTGTGCTACATCTGTTCCAATTTATGAGCTGATATGGATACATTTGCCTTAACAAAACCCACAGTTTATATCAGGGGTCACACTTTGTGTTGCACAGTTCTCTGGGTTTTTGCAAAATGCATAGTATCATGACTCCATCATTGCAGTATCATGTGGAACAGTTTTAGTGATGGCTGTTTAAAATAATGAACTGGCTCGTGACAGTCCCTGGCCCCCAAATCATCCAGCTTGTCACTTGTCACTACTTCTAGAAGAAAATCTAGATCCTCAACTGGTCCTCAGTCTTGCATAGTTCCCTCATCCCCGCTCACTCCCTCCAGCCACACCAACCTCCTTTCAGATCCATGACTGCTCCAAATAAAAAGACAGAAGAGTAAAAATGTCATTAGTCTTTAATTTGAATACTACTTTTTGAGGAAACATGAACAGATAATATTCACCACCTGGGTGAAGGGGGTTGTGGACGATTTAATGTTTCAATGTTTCAAATGTAAATTTTCATAAGCAGCAATTCTTTACAGATTTATTTAAATAAATAATGTGATCTAAGATTCCTATTGGCACATGAGGGCTAAGTGTAATAAGTGTTCAGTAAGTAAAGTCAGGTCATTAACGACTGGGAAATCATGGAGCAGAGATGAAGTATCCTGATTCACCTACCAACTTAAACTCCAAACCCTAAGTTTGCAAGAGATGTTCGGTCCTTTCCCCAATATTTAGTAAAACTTGGGAGCCACACCTTTTTTTTGCTAGCTCATGATGTAACTGCAAAGGAAAGTCATAAATATACACACACACACTCTCACATACACACTTTCTTTTATTCAAACAAGTATTTCTTTTTCCTTTTCCTTTTTGTTTTGAGTACCACAGGTCATACTGATGTGGACATGACTGTTAACTACTGACCCTCCCTGAGGTCCCAGTAAATGAAGAACAGTAATAAAGTAAGGGACACATATAAATGCACACGTATGCATTTTGTCCCACTTGGGATCCCAGAATTAGTTATTTGAAGGTGAATTATTATGAGAGAGCGTATGCATTCCACAAATGTACAAATCCAACATTTCATAAGGGAGAACCAGGTAGAGAAAACAGCTCTCTGTGCTTACAGTTCTCAGGCAGAAATCTTTCAACAACCATTAAGAATAAAACATAGGGGCACCAGGGTGGCTCAGTTGGTTGAACGTCCAACTTCAGCTCAGGTCATGACCTTGCAGTCATGTGTTCAAGCCCAGCATTGGACTCTCTGTTGGCAGTGCAGAGCCCGCTTCGTTCCTCTCTCTCTCTCTCTCTGCCCCTTCCCAGCTCACACACACTCTCTCTCTCAAAAATAAATAAACACTAAAAGAATAAAATTAAAAAGAACAAAATGTAAAGAAAAGCTTTGTTGCGGAGGTAATTACACTTCATTAAAGTTGATGCTACCTAGCGCCTGACTCTGACCACTACAGGGAGAATTTGAAAATGGGCCATCAGACCTGCATTTGCTTATTTCTTAATTAATTTACATCAGCATTCAAGAACACCTGTCGAACACTAAATCATGTGCAAATGTTTTTTTAAGCTGCAGAGGAAGTACAAAACTTTACGAAGACCCTACTTTTCAGTTCATGCTGTGTTCCAGAGCAATGTTTTTCAAATGATTTGTGGGGAAGGATCATTTAAAGTAAGTGTTCAATCCATTGAAAACTTTTTTATAAAATGCCCTAAAATGATGATGTCTGTGGACTTTGTGGTAGTGGCGAATTGCTGTAAAAATTTCTAGTTGTTCATTCTCAATTTTTGCCGTTCTCTCATTTTTCACAAGCAGATTGGAGGCTGGCACCAGCTTGCAGACTGTAAGGCACCACCCAGTTTTGGCCAAGAGAGGTATCTGAGCTGAGTCTGGCAGACAGCTGGTGCAGAGTAGACACTTAAATGATTTTTGTTGTGTTTCGAATTAATTAAATTTGTCCTTCACCATTTCTATGATTTCAGGGAGGTGGCTTCAATTTAATTACCTATTCCCATGCTTCCTACTTCTTAAGATTTAGCTTTAATTTTCCTTTATTCTCCTCTTTCCATCTCCACAATGGAAAAATGTTCCCTCCTGAGCTGCAAGTACGTACTTTTCTTTCCCTGCCTGTTACCACTTTCTGTCCTTATTGATGGTGCAGTTATTTTATATCCTCACATGCTCACTTAGGGCAGTGGCCATATCTACTTACCTTTTTACTCTCTTCCCTTACCCCAGTGCCTGGTCCCTAATAGACTCTTAAGAAATATTTGTGAAAATAGTGGATAATACTATATAGTTATCAAGAAAATAGATCACTCAACTGTGGATGGAGCATTCTTTAAGATGTTCATCAATGGACACTTTACTCTTCTGTTTTCCTGACATGTTCTGCACCAGTGGAACTGTCAAGTCTTAAAATACTGGGCAAAATGAACCCATCGTTCTTAAAGTATTGCCACTGAATTGGCTGAGTGATTTACTGGATCACATGTTCACACACACCATGCAGGGGCATGCGCGCACGCGCGTGCGCGCGCGCGCGCACACACACACACACACACATATTTTTTATGTTGTTGCTGGGATCTGGTAGACACACTCCAAGCTCTGCTTTCACCAATTCTGCATTACAGAAAACATACTGAAAAGCAGTGAAAAGAGAGAAATATATAAAAATGTATTAAGTCTCCACCCTTCCTTTTGTTGGCATTAAAGCTTACTAACATATTTGAAGAACAAGGGGTCCATACTATCATTCTTGAATGTCTGGAAATCATATTTTTGGAGTCTAAGGAAAAAAATCTTAGAAAGTCTTTTGATTGCGATATGTTATTTTGAAGGTACAAGAAGTCTTTTCTTAGTGTTAGATGTCATTATTTAAATCCAACCATTTGTTAAGTAGTATAATTGCCCGTCAATTATGTTTTCCCACTGAATTTAGAAGTTATACCACTTTTCTGCTCAAAAATTTTCAAGTCATAGAAAATACAGGCTGATGTAGATGATATGAAAAATAATTATAGTCGTGTAATTCAAAATAACAGAGAAGATCAGAACTTTTGTTTCTTAGATAGCCTTTAAGTGATGGTCCTTGCCAGCCTCTGTTGTATCCAAACAGAAAGTTCTGCATTTTCTGTATTAAAAAAATGAAATGGTTCCAAGAGAATCCCAAATAGCTGGATGTTAGCTGGTATTTGCATATGTGTGGAGGTCTGTATGCCCTGGACGGATTTATATGATTAATTAGTCCAAATGATTGAGGACAAAATCTTGAAGGGCTTTGTTCAGTTTAATTCTATGGCTCCCTTTGTGTTCGATGCACACATCTACCTGCATCTGTACGGCTCTGCTCATGATTTAACATTTAAGACCTAACCGATGCATTCCTCAAGACACTGTTACTATCACCTTGAGTCCCTGTGCCAAGCATCAAAACAAATCATTTGGAGAACATCCATGTGAATGCTAAAGCACTCAGTTAGTGATTTGCTTATAGTCTTCTTTCCTAGAATGCTTAGGAAAAAAAAGAGAGGCAAAGCGATAGCCTGCTTGTGTTTCTGATTATGATCAGTCGCAAATCATTCCACTGCCTCAGTTTCTCCTTTTGCAAACCTAAAGCATACTGCCTATCTCTTGTTACCTCCCAAGGGACTGTGGTCTGGATTGATAATGTGATGACAACCCTGAATTCTTTGTATCATATGAGGACTTGTTAGCTACCGCGCTGGCTCGTCCTTTGCAAAATAAAACATTCTTTGAAGTGTTTTTCGTACAACCAGTGGCAGAATTTAAGCAGTTTTATATTACATTCTTGTTTGACTTATACCTAAGTGTCAATTTTCTTTGGATTAAAAAGACTCTGTATAAATTAATGTGACTTAAAAAAAAAGCACACACACACATACATGTGACCAACTATTAGGAGTTTTCTGAGTTTAAGTTAACATGGAATTTGATTACACAGTGCATTCTGGGGCTCTGCCACAGCAGGCTGTAGACACCAGGCAGGCTGATTATGACTTAAGCATTGTTTCAATGTGATTTTGCAAAGGATTTCATTTAATGCAGATTAGTAAGTTTATTAAGCTGTTGATAATTGAAGCCTCTTAGGTTTGATAAGTACCATCCAGCAAGGTAGATTAGTGGGGTTTAATTTGTTGCTCTCAAATAGCAAACAAAGACTTAGCAGAATAATTACATCTCCTCAGTTGGGCTAATAAAAGGCGACATCACAATGGTGCTTTTGACCATTTCTGCATTTCTGCAGTTTCCGCTGGAGTATGGCCTTTCGTGTTCTGTGCGTTTCTTGCAGGCGACACCCAGATCTATCACCTGCAAATTACTTCATTTCTAGACCAATTAAAGATGTGGTCACATGAAACGGGAGCCATGAACACAAATATTCACTTCAGACCAGGCTGCCTTCTACCTTAGTCACAACTTCGCCATTCCCTACAATTTTTCATCCATTCCCTCGTCCAGATTTTAAGTACCTGGAGGGCAGAGACCATCTCTCTCAACTGATTCCTCAGCACCTAGTACAGCATCTGGCCTCTTGAGAAACTCAGTCTGTTTGCCTATCAAATTAATGAATTATCTTAAATAATCATAAAGTATGCTCGTGAATAGCATTATCACCAAGGCTTCACATTCTGAGAAGTTAGTCTTAGTGGGAATATAAAGTTGCTGTTGTAGCCAAAAGACTGAGTCAACATAGGAAAGAGATTGTATCAATAAGGGAAATGATTTATTATCTGATAGATTCTTGGCCACACGGAGCATTTAGCTCAAGTCGGTTGGCTAGACAAATTAACTTAGTGTCTTAACATGACCCAGTCCTGACTTTAGTTGATTTGGTGGCATGCATAAAGAGAGAGAGAGAGAGTCCTCATTCCCCTGGATTGCTAGGTCTACCATATTTCTAACAGGGTCACAAACCAGGCAGTGAAAAATGCGACAGTGGAAGACTGGACATAAATAATGTTTCTTAACAGGAAATGCCAAAGCTGTTTGAAATGGCTGGAAATGAGTTTCCAAAGTCAATCTTGTTTCTTTTTCTTTTTCTTTTTTCTCTTTATTTCTCTCTCCCTCCCTCCCTCCCTCCCTCCCTCCCTCCCTCCCTCCCTCCCTCTCTTCTATCCTTGGATATTAGAACATCAGCAAGACCACAGGTATGGAGACTGAGTCTTCAGGAATTGATGGTTTATTCTCCCCTGGCTTGTCAGGTAGTTTATTTTTTTCAGAATGACACCCTAATGTCAAACTTGGCAAGCAATTTTGAGTATTCTGGGAGATAGCAGTTTCCTTAAAATTGATTGTGAACTCAATCCCACTTCTCGGTCTCCCACTTGATACTGTTGGTCATAAGAGGTCTATATTGAATTATTACAAAGTTCTCCCTTAAAGATTCTACCATGTGACTTAGCAAGGATGCTTGCCTGTAGGTCATGGAAACTGTGCCCAGTGACTTTATAACAGTACAAAGAGCAAAAGAGAATGAAACCTGATATTGCTCCTTCATGTGAGTAGTGACTTTTTCCTACACTGGGTAGCTTTTAAACCATGGACCTATTTCCCAAGATGATATCCCTAGACATGTATGTTTCCTATACCACAGAATAGAATAGTGACAAACTTCAAAAGGATACATATGTAGGAGTGCTAAAACCAGGAGTTATAGTCAAGTACTCAAGTAATCAGACCAGGGTACTTCTTGGAGCTCTCAGTCAGTGCGTCTCTGTCCACCTGTGGCGATTTTTATTACAACACCACCCCCTCACCCAGCCCCAGTGGTCACAGCTAAAACAGTCCAGTGGACCAGTGGTGGTGCCTGACTCCACAGCAAAAAATTGATAGGTGGGCCACTACCATTGACTTATAGATGAGCCCCCAAAGAGAAGCTGATCAATCATATTCCTTTTCTTGGAAATTTGAAGTTAGAAAAAATGAGCCAGGAACCATGGGGAACTAATTGCAAAGAAGTCTTGAGGTAGACAAAGTTCCAAAAAGGCAACCTCCCCTATGCATCAGTAGAGATTGGAGGGGAACACATGCATCATCAGAGTTCTGTATAGGACTTGTGCAGTCAGAAGAAGAAATGTTGTGTATGAGAAAGAAATCAGGTATTCTATGAAAGACAGAAAGAGGGGCACCTGGGTGGCTCAGACGGTTAAGCATCTGACTTTTGATTTTGACTAAGGTCATGATCTCAAGGTTTATGAATTTGAGCCCTGCATTGGACTCTGTGCTAATAGTGTAGAGCCTGCTTGGGAGCCTCTCTCTCTCTCTCTCTCTCTCTGCCCCTCCTATGTAAGTTCTCTTTCTCAAAAATAAATTTAAAAACCTAAAAACAAAACAACAACAACAACAAAAAAAAACAACTCAGAGAGATGGAAAGAATAGTCCTGATTTTTTTCCCATTCCAATTCCATTCAATTTCTAGGCTCACAGTAATTTCCTCTCTCCCAAAGTGACTCAAGTGATTCTTATTAGTATAGCTAGGAAAGGTAACAGGGAAATCATATGAGCCAAAAGGCACCAAAAACCTTATTTCTTCATAGGTCCCAGATCCAGCTCTCAAGTGCAGCATCTCATTTCATCTATGTGAGCCGCACAGTGGAAGAAACTGACATCTGGAGTGGGGATATGACTCGTCCAAGGTCACACCACTAGCAAAGCCAGTATTAAAGCCAACTATTGTAGCCAACTCTTCTGACCTAGATACCAACCACACTAAGTGCACTCCAATCAGATCACACTCCCCCCTCCATGTAGAAGGCAGAGTTGGCTAGCTTCTAAGATTATTATTTCCATCTCTGGAAAGGGGCTAATTTGTAGGATAAGTACAGAGAGGCTGATACATTCTGTTTATACCAGGGGCGGAATCCTAGTTGTTATTTTGCATTTGGAATTACAGTGTCAGCTCTGACATCCATGGGTCTTGGATGTCCCAACATTTCACTTAATGGGACTCATCTAAAGGAACTTGACTTTCGACGATTGGTCAAGTTGTTTCCTGGGCTGTATTGAAAAACATATTTTAGGGATCTCAGGAAATATAGGGATGGACACATCTTTATTGTCAAATTCATCCCTTTTTGGTCTCCATCTTTTGCCACTGTTGATAATGAAGGGCTTCCTAGGGTGTCGATCTGTATTAGGGTATGGTTTACAATGATCTCTTGCAGGGACAGGGTCCAAATGCAAACTCATCAAATGCTTTTTGACAACTCGTTTTGTATATTCTTTTTGTAGTACAAAAGTTGTGCTGAATCAATGAGGGCCTTTTGGGAAATAGTTATACAAGCAAAAGAAAATACACATTATTTCTAGCCCTGACTCCCACCCAGAGAGAACTCTGATAACATGTTGGCATGTGTTCTTGGTAGAAAAGTATAGGATACCCCAGAAGCCAACAAGACAAATGTCTAATTTCTCCCTGGGATGCAGTGACCTGGTGAAAGCATGCAGAACTGAATTAACCATTCATCTGAGAATGTGCTGACCAGGCATGTGAGAGGCAGGACTAGTAATGGCCCCAGCACGGGACAAAGTGTGCATGCAAAATGAAGCAAAGGTGTGCCTTACTTCTGGAGAGATGTGGCATTTTATATAAATGCCCCAAATTGTTCCTTTATACAGAAGACACGGCTATGCCTTTGTTTTTCCGAACATCTTAAATGTATTTATGTCCCTACTTCACAGAGATGGGGGCCAAATATTATTCTAATATAAGTGATCAAAAAAATCAGGACAATCCTGGAGATCATTGTAAGCATTCTGACAGATTAGAAAACAAGTTTAGGAATCAAGGATTTGAGGTCGAACTCCAACTGAAGATTACCCCAGGAGTTGTGGAAAATGTGCATGATGGTCCCTCACTCACAGGTTCTGCATCTGTCAGTGAGGGTGGGTCTCCAGCATTTCAAATTTTAAACCACAGACAATTCTGTCAACTACTCTCTGAGATACGACTGCTAATGTTTCCTCTTGGTCACTGGTTGGGATTGGAGTTTCTCAAAGTTGGCTGCTTATGATTACTTAAAATGTGCCAAACACATGGCTGTTGCTTTAGTTCAGTCTTGTCATCACACCCCAACCCTGTGACTATAATTTTCTCAATGCCTCTCTGCCCTCAGCCCCTCTTCCACCTCGCCAATGAGTGCCATAGAAATATCTTCTTAAACCCAAGTTTCTCAACCCCAGTACTATTGGCATTTGGGGCTGAATAATTCTTTGTTGAGGGGGGCTGTCCTGTCCTTGTTGGGCATTTAGCAACATTCATGGCCTCTACCCACTAGAAACCAGTAGCATCGTCAGCTCCAATTATAACCACCACAACTGTCTCCAGTCATTGCAAAATGTCCCTTTAGGGCAAAGTTGACCTTGGTTGCAAACCACAGTTCTTAAACCTTAGGGAAGAATGGGTTGGTGTCTTCTGTTGTACAAATGTTTTATCATGGAGTTCAAACACCTACATGATTTATCTGCAAACCACATTTCCGGCCTTGTCTACTGTTAAACTCTTTGATGACCCTCCCTCTTCACCACATTAGCCCATTCACACCTCTGTACGTTTGCTTTTCCTTTTTTTCTCAGACCTTCAGTATCTTTTCTTTTCTGCTTGCTTGCCCAGGAAAAACTGACTCCTTCAAACTTAACTCAGTATTCATTTTCTCTCAAGTTTTTCTGGATTTTCCTAATTATCTCAACTCCTTCCTTGTACACCACATGTTTACTTCTGCTGCTACCTAGAACTTCTTCAAACTTGTCCTGAAACCCAAATTTTGCCCATCTCTTTCCCTTAGATTGCAAAGACCTGATCTTATTTCTTCCCAGGTCACTAACACATAGCATAGGTGAAGCACAAGTTGGTCCTTCATAACATCTGTGCAAATAAATTAAAATTTGACATTTAAAGGTTACCAGAGAATAAGTATTTTTTTAAATCCATATATTGTCACTGACTCACCAAGAGTAATGGAAATAAAATTAAACGTGTGTGCTATCGACCTATAGCGTTATACTTAGAGCCATCAACATTTCGGAACATTTAAGTTGCATTCAGTCCTTAACCAGAGTTAACACCAGTAAGAACAAGTGACCAAACTACTAATAAGCAGCCTATACTAAGTAAAACCACCCCACTCCCAAATCAGCCCAAGAGCTATTTTCACTTTAGTGTTTCTCCTTTCCTTTAATAGATCTAAATTATACCTCACATCATCTTTGAAAAGCACTGACTCGGGTAGGAGCTGTGTTAGCACCTTTGGTGGAATTGTTACAAAGAGAACTCCCAAGGAGTTCTAGGTTTTAGGAATTCCTCTATTATTGGCTTCACAATTACAGTAATCGACAACAATTAACTTGTCTGCATTTCCCTCCCATTGCCTAGTGCCCTTACTTGATGTTGCATAACAAACGCATCCAGTTGACCCTAACCATCCAGTCTCAGCCTCAGGTCTCAAGGGCTTATTTCTACCACCTTAACTACCTGAAATTCAGAGAGAGATGGAGACAAGGGCTTAAGGAGGAAGTGGGGACCACTGAGGAAGAAATAGCTGTGGTGGTAGAGGCCCTTGGAGAACTTCTGCTTTCATTCATAAGGTGTAAACATTTTAACCGATAACCTGGAGGAAATAAAACCAAAACATTAAGAGGACCTTCCTTCCTCTTGGAGATCTATAATTGCCTAGAGTTTACCAATATAGACCGCCTAACTTCTGTCATTTGGATTTCTTTAAACACATCACCTCCATCTAGGTGATTGGGCTCCTGCTTAGACAGAGAGAGGGCTGAGAACATGAATTCAGGTGACTTAGTTTAGCTTGGTCCAGGTCTTATCAAGTGCAAATTGTGTCACATGCATAGTTTTCTTCTTAACTCAGTGTTGAAGTTACAGAAGGAAAGGCGAGGATGATTTAAAATCTGGAAAGATCTCTGAAGAGTTAATTGTTCAATGACAAAATGACTCCTGACTACAATTGTTCCTCATCTAAAGTGCAAATAAAATAGTGGGAAACAATATAAGAAAAAGAAGTATAAAAAATGCTTCCTGTTGCATTTTTAAAGAGCATTTGCAATGGACATTTGATGCAAACCCAATCAGTATAATTTAATGCTATAGTATTTATGTCAATATTAATGCCTTCTTTTTATGAAATATTACAGAAGGGATTGTATCTGAAATGACAAGAAAAAACTTCTGTTAGCAAACCATAAGTTCCTTTTTCCAGTAGTTACGATTCTCATATGATTTATGTCACAGAGAAGTGAGGCAGCTCATACAAATCTCGTATTTTCTTGCTATCTGGTTATCTGTGTTTAGACATCTGCTTTTTAAGTATCAACTCATTTATTTCTTATCACCACACACTGGGTTTGTTCCATTTTACCTATGTATCTAAATACACATATTTAGACTCATGTGTGCATGCAGACTTTAATTTGGTTGGAGGCAGAGATACTACAAGAGTCTATCAAGCACCATGTTTCTTTCCCATAACCATCATACGATGAAAAATAATGTCAACAATTGTGCAAGTGCAGTATGACAAGTGTGAAAGCCCTAATTGGTCAATTGGACCAGAATGATGAATTGCTTTTTTTTTTTTTAAACCAATGTCACTTCTAATCTATTACAACAGTAATGAACAGCCAGACAGCCCATTTCCCACGGATATCTTCAAAGCTCTACAGATTGCCATTTGAACCATTCTTTAATTGCATTTGGCACAGATTGTAGTATGCTCCATAGAACCAAGAAGGCGTGTTAACTAGATTTGGCTATCCCTAAGTCACTATAATGATGAGGCTTTATATGACTAAAGGGATTTAGCTTCAGTCTTTCCTCTCAACTGTTATAACCACCTAACATACAGTAGTTGCCTGAAAATTTGAATTTTTATGACAGTGTATTCACTTTTTAAGGTTTATTGGGTTAATAGGAATTAAGAGTATTTTTTGCTTTTGTTTTTTGTATTTGTTTTTGGTGTGTGTGTGTGTGTGTGTGTGTGTGTGTGTGGCTTGTCCCATCTTGGATGTAAAATTTCCTGGATTTTAATTATCCAGAATTTTATTTTAATTATAAAATTGGAAGTGATCCCATAGTATATATACTCCAAGATTTTTCTCAAAAGTTTATCTTTTATCTGTTAGGGGATTTTGTTTTTGAATTTATTTTGCCATTGATCAATACATATTTTGCTTTCAACTTTGTCAATTGTCTTATCTCCATTGTTAATGTATAATCCATGCCATTTAAAAAATTTCTGTGATAATTGGGAGGGATGGCTATACAAGATCCTCCTCCTGGGCCAGTGATAATTCACTAACCATTTCCATTCAGCTACTTTGGCTCAGCAGAGACACTGACTTGACTCTTGGGCATAGAGAATAGGGAGGAGACATGGTTCCCTTCAGGCTGACCTCTAAGAGGTGATGATGTACAATTTGCAATGGAAGGTGATGATGTACAATTGGAATAAGGTAATAATGTACATTTTAGAGTGCTCATTCAGAGCACTTCTGATAAAACATGGAAGACTGAATATATGCTTTTCTTCTGGTTTCTCTCAAATATGCTCCTAAAATGACGGTAAAGGAACAATAAAAACAAAACAAAGGCATATCCCACCAGGGAGAAGGAGGTGGCAATTCATGATGGATGCCAACAACATTTTGGAAGCTTTAAGTGGATGAGTGGTAACTGGTAGAGCTGACTGGGGACTGTTCTAAGTGACTGGAAAGCAGAGCATAAGCCAACAAGAACCATGTTGTTTCACTCAGCTGAATCTCAGGCAGCCTTAGGAATTGAGGCACTAGGTATCTTTGAAGGCTGAGGAGTTGTAGAGTCAAACCCATATGAAATAATTGGTTTAAAGTCTTTAAGACAAGTAGCCAAATTTCCCCCTCCACTCCACATAGCCAGGAAAATGACCCTCTTCCATCCAGGCAGAAAGCCAGAGGTTTATTCCTTTGAAAGGTTGACTCTCAGTGGATTGGGTCCTAAGGCACGGCTGAAGGAAGGCATGAGGCACCAGACTGGAAACAAAACGATCAAATCAAAGTCTACAAAAGGGCCATTGAGAGCCCCCAGGTTTCTTACTTCTCTCAGCTGCTAGAACATGAGCAATGTGGCTGAATATCTTCCCCACAACCCCTTCACACTCCTACCCCACCCTGTACACATCTTTGGAGGTCTTTTCTTTGGAAATACTAAAGAGCACCAAATAGGGACCTAATGGTCTTGACTTTGGGGGCTCTCCCAACAAAATATTGGGTACCCACTAAACAAGTCACCAGGAAGTAAGTGCCATCTCAGCACAAAGAATTCCCAATTTGCATTTTGGTGCCTCATTTTAAGATATAATAATAGCCAAATGTTTCTAGGACTTGAGGAAAGCCTCTAACATGAAAGACAGAGATCACTTAAAAAATGTTTTGAAAAACTATATTTAGAAATTAATTTTTCATGGGGGTAGAGGATTTACTCTTTTTTTTTTTAAAGTTTATTTATTTATTTTGAGAGAGAGCACAGGAGCAAGGGAGAGGCAAAAAAAGAGGGAGAGAGAATCCCAAGTAGGCTCTGTGCTGGCAGCGCAAAGCCTAACGCAGGGCTTGACCCCACAGGCCATGAAATCATGACCTAAGCTGAAATCAAGAGCAGAGCGCTGAACAGACTGAGCCACCCTGATGCTCTAAGGATTTACTTTTTTAGTCAACAGGGTAGTATACATTACCAAAAGTGCAATATCTTTCAAAGAAGCCCCTATTATAGTTACATTAAACTAGGCATCTATAAACTGTTAGGAATATCTAGAAATAGGATAATTCTCCTAGATTAATACTTTCTTCTTTATTAACGGGATTAGATGTTGAGTTCTGAGATTAAATCAAAGCCAGTTTCTGGAATTTGATTATTTTCTGGGGAATAGTTTTAGCTGATTTACAGAGGTCAGGCCACTTTTTATTTTTTGAATAGTTATCTTGAAAGAAATACTGTGGTTTGGCCCAATTTTGGTTACTTCCATTTTTTTTTATGCTTTTAGGATTAAAAAAAAAATCTCTAATACATTGTTCTCTCTAGAGTCAAGCTTTATGCCTGCATGTTTGTCCTCAAGAAAAAAGAATAAAAAAAAAAGAGGAGCAAATCTTCAAGCATTTATGAAAAACTATCATGTTCAAGGATGGTTAAAAACAGTTCTAAAGGTATCTATGTTTGCATGCAGTTTAAGGATTTTCAATTAAAGAGGAGGCTATTCTAATTCTTAACCAATATGAGCATGCAAGTGGTTAATATTGGTAATTATTATTTCAATCATATGCATGCCACAGGTGGAGTAGGAAATAACTTGAACGCTTTTAAAAAATACTATAGGGTCCTTGTTCTGTTACTTACCTTCCTGTGTCTAGAAACATTGCTTAATTACATGACCAAATATGCCTATAAATAAAAGTGAGAAAATAAACCATCTGCTGTAACTACTTATGAGGTTGGAAACACACTTCAACATGAGATGGCATTAAAATTTTTTTTAATGTTTATTTAATTTTAAGAGAGGGAGAGAGCAAGTGAGCACTAGTGGGAGGAGGGACAGAGAGAGGGGGAGACAGAAAATTTGAAGCAGGCTCCTTGCTATCAGCACAAAGCCCAATGTGAGTCTTGAACTCACCAACCATGAGATCATGACCTGAGCAGAGTCGGACACTCAACCTACTGAGCCACTCATGGGGCCGCTGAGATGGCATTTTAAACAGGCACAAAGCACCATCTATATACAGCCTACTGTGAAAAAGAGACAACATTGATGATCTATTTCCCCAAGGAACAGTCTCCCGCACTGGGCTGCTATCATCATATCTAGGTGCAGATACTATCTGGGACAACGATAACACATTAGCTAATGAAACTACTCCTCATACATCCTCCAGATGGGAAGGACTGCATAACCATGATGTGATTTGTTTGGTGAAGACACAAAGACCTGACAAGGGCTGGAATCAGAGCTGGCGTCACCACAAGGAACCTTGGGCAATAAGTGGAACACTCCAAGTCCAAGTTTTCTCATCCATAAAAAGGAAGCCCTGTTTGATTCATAGGGCTTTTGCAAGGTTCAAATGAACACATAATATGAATGGGTACTGTGTAAGCTCTTTCACAAATGATAAAGTGCCATAAAAATACAAGTTACAATAGGGGCGCCTGGGTGGCTCAGTTGGTTGAGCGTCCGACTTCAGCTCAGGTCATGATCTCATGGTCTGTGAGTTTGAGCCTCGCATCAGGCTCTGTGTTGACAGGTCAGAGGCTGGAATCTGCTTCAGATTCTGTGTCTCCCCTCATTCTCTGCCCCTCCCCTGCTCAGACTCTTTCTCTCTCTCAAAAATAAACATTAAAGTAAATACAAGTTACAATGATATGACTACGAAGACAAATAATAACATAACAAATATCAAGATGCTTCATGGTGACCATCAACTTTTCAGTTGTATCTTGGTAACTTTGGGATTGAAAGTACACCTCTTAGATTTGGAATGGTTAGGGCTCTGTACTCTTACTTTTTGGAAAAGGAAAACTGAAATTTATGTACCTAGAGTCATGTTATTTTGGTAGCAAATACCCCCCCCCCTCCCCAAATCCCACACGTGGTCAGATTAAAGGGCTAATGGTAATTAAAGGCTGACACAGAGTAAATAAGATTAATATTAGAATAGGATTACATGAAAAAAGATTTATATCAAAGGACTCTTTCTCTTTTCTTCCAAACAAGGCCTAGGACACGAAAGAAGTCTTATGCAAAGCATTTTAAGCCTCTCAGTTATTTTTAAAGACGTTGAAAAATATGACGAGGTAAGCACAATTTGTTTTTTTACTGGAAAACAGCAGAAGTTATAATATGCTTAAGGCATCATTCTACATATAGGAAATCGTACTATCCTGGAAGGCAAATTGGGTCATGGATGTCCAGGAACTTGAAAATCTTGTTTCGAACAGTTAGAGGAGGGAATGTACAGCAGACAGAATGAAAAGGTGTCTAAAGCTATCACAGCAAATTTCAATATCAATATAAGCTTTTTTTAATGTGCTTCTTGTTGAGCTATAAGTGTTCTTAATATAGTATTTTGTACAAATGCAGCAGATATATATCTATCTTTGCATGTACACAGTCATCTAATTATGATATAGAGTCATAAAATTCACACACACACACACACACACACAAGCACACACACATGCACATGTGTGGAGGTTCTTGGTGCTTTTATCATAAACCATCAGGAATATGATCTAAGACCAAAATAAAAAGTAAGATATGAAGACAACTACTGGAGGAAAAACTTGTTTTGCTTAAAAGTTGGGAAGTACTTTCATTACACATATATGCTTGTCCCTAATTCACAAATGAGGAAAGAGTATGGTGTTCAGAATTACAGCACCAGGATGGCAAAGAACTTTAGAAACCAAGGAGCCTGGGAAGGTGCAGGGACCTTGGATTTTTCCTTTGAGAGTTATTCTGAAGCTCAAATGCAATGTCTGTGAAAACACTTTGGGAATTTTTACTTAAACCAACAAAAAGGAGCATTTTCAGTGGGGATGTCCAATGGCTCTGACATCTAGGAGCGGAGTCAAACTCAGGACTCAGCGGAGGTTTGCCCTGGGCTATGGGGGTGAAATGATACCTGGGCAAGAGGGACCATGGGACGTCACATGGCCTTTCTGGGACTGCATCACTCTGGTTTGTTATATTCAGTGTTTGTATCTCATAACTCAAGGTCTATGCCTTTGGCATAAAGGTCAGGGATACTTTTATCACTTTCCATCAACAAATGTTCCTTGAGTACCTATCAGGTACTTGGCACTGTTTCAATACAAATACAAATACAAATACAAATACAAATACAAATACAAATACAAATACAAATACTGTATTTGTACAATACTGGTCAAGAGGATTGAAGAATAAAATACAAGGTTATATGCATTGGAGAATTCTGTAAAGAATGGAAAATAAGGCACAGAGTGTCTCCTGGGTCCAGATCTCTGGGCTGCCATACAAAATTGTCATAGTATTACTAACACTTATATAACACTTGACAGTTTGCTACATAAATGGTGGTAGTATCATGACAATGCTACTTACAACAGACTTTCTTCAGGGTCTATATCTCTAAGCAGCTTACATCCTAGTGCTACACTCGTTCTCACAGGACCCACCCAAGTACTTAGCCACTGCTGGTAGGTCTGTGAATCTGCTACAGGAACAAGAGCACAAGTTTGCAGGTCAGACAACAACCAGTTTGAGCGTGAGCTTTCCTGGGTACTGGGGCCCAGAAGCCTAGAAGGCCTGGAAGATACTTAACTTTTCAGAGCCTATACTGAAAACCCGGAGAAGATGACAAGAGTCTCTATTTATCACGTGTACTGAACATCAGAGATGTTGCCCATGAAAGCACTTTGCAAAGGGTCAAGTGCTATATGAACATTACGAGTAGCAGGACAATTCCATAGGCCACTTCAAACACATGTGGATCTGTGCTCTGATGGGATCAGCTGATGCATTTTATGTCCTGTATAGAATTCTCAAGGGTACACCACTCTGAATTTTGTTCTTATGTTTAATGCTTATTAACTTTTCAGATGATTTGATTTTCTACAACGGGTCAGGACCACCTATCCCATTCCAACGAGGCATATCTATCCACAAAATAGCTTACCCGCCACTAAAAATCTAGAGAAGCATGTTAAATTCCCAAGCTGTTTGAAATGGAACTATGTCATTGATATCCAGATGGAATCCTAGTTTTTCTTTTCCTTCCCATCTGATAGTTTTAATTAGGATTATCTAATACAACAAAATGATCAATTAAAAGTGACCTGTGATAAATCCCAGTATTTATGACAAGGCAAAAAGATTACAGAAAATTCCTAGTACTTATGAGTGAAGAGAATTCCTTGAGATAAGTTTCTACTTTGTAGTATATTTTAAAACACCATTTTCCAGGAATTTACTGTGCCACAAGCCATTGTGAGGAAAACTGCATAGAGAATATATTGTACAGGTATAGAAGGACCTCAGAAAATTACATGATATTTATAATTTATAAAAAGAGACCAACAACTAACCCTCAAAACACCCCCAAAACCAAAGGGGTAATCTCTTAAGGAACACATCTGGAAGAGAGAGCAAATGTGACTAGAGACAGCACCAGTATTAAACAACCCTAGGCTTCACAGTCTGGCTCTAGTGGAAAGTGGTGATTTAATCTTACAAATTTATTTAGCTAAATTGATCACTGAAAGGCTAAAACCCTTCAAAATATATTGAAGTCTGGATGAATTTTCTAGTTCAGCTACACATATTGATTACATTAAGCAGATAACTGCCATATCTCTGATTTCTGTTATGAGATACAGTCACAGAAAATCAAGAACCAGATGCTAAAAGACAAAAGAATTCAAAAGTGAATGTGCAAGAATTATTATACAAAAAAACTAATCAATCTGTGAACGTTTAGAGACAATGAGTATTTTCAATAACAAAAGACACACAAAAATGCAGCTGCCTAATCACAACTTATGTTCACTGTGCAGTAAGATACTTTAACATTTATTAACAGAAGCCTAAAAGTTCACTGTAGATCACTCTTGGAGTAGATAAGGCAGATTTTAATTAAAATATCACCTTTGGGGGCACCCGGGTGGCTCAGTCAGTTAAGAGTCAGTATGTCTCTTGATTTTGGCTTGGGTCATGATCTCATGGTTCATGAGTTTAATCCCTGCATCGGGCTCTGTGCTGTCAGAGTGGAGCCTGCTTGGGATTCTCTCTCTCTCCCTCTCTCTCTGCCCCTCCCCCACTCATGCACGCACGCGCACGCACACACACACACACACACACACACACACACACACTCTCTCTCTCTCTCTCTCTCTCAAAAAAAAAAAAAGAACAACAAAACCCAAAAACCAAAAAGATCACCTCTGACAAATAACGAGACTTATAGGGACTAATGCCTAAACCAAGACATTTATGTCTTATTAAAACCAATGTCTCTAGTTTGCAATGGTTTTTTACATGACAAAGCAGTGTAAAGAACTGCCTAGCGCCACAGAACATTTTAGAGCTAAGGAGACATCCTGACTAATCTTTTAGACAGGTGAGAAAACCCAGGTACACAAGGGACAGTAAATATCAGTGTGACACTAGATCCTGATTTTCCAACAATTCCTTGTAGAGATCTTTAATTACATTGGACGGTTGCTCCAAAAAGTTTGAAAAAGTCTAGGCTGAATTTTGAAGAGGAAACTGTTTTCCCAGAGGCAATCTCCTAGAAAAATTGTAAAATCTGTAGGTAGATGTCTCCATTTAGGATAAGGTGCTGATTACATTTAGTGAAGGGAAGAAGCAGAGTATTAATGGTTTGTAAAATTCAACAAACAATGGCTTCTGAATTATGCTGATGACGTAGAAGACAATTCTCTGTACTGCTGTGCACCAGCTCACTGGCCATTAATAGCATCTCTTGTGAAGGTCATGGAGGGTCAGACTGGTAAATTATACCAAGGCTCAAGCTGTCTGAACAGTTGTCATTAAATCACAGATAATTAACAGTTCAAGATAAAGCATTAACTTCAATTTCTGGAGCTTTGCTAGTTCTGGAGATATCCCTGCTTAAATGAGATCTGTGACAGGTACTACGTGCTGAGAGACCTGTTAGAACACTCTTTATTTTGGCATGGCAGGATCCTAAATTGTCACTCAGCAACTCGCAGTAAGCCTAAGAGTAAATGTTTTTGGGACACCTGGGTGGCTTAGTCAGTTAAGTGTCCGACTTCAGCTCAGGTCAGGATCTCACGGTTTGTGAGTTTGAGCCCCGCATCAGGCTCTATGCTGACAGCTCAGAGCCTGGAGTCTGCTTTGGATTCTGTGTCTCCCTCCTTCTGCCCCTCCCCTGCTCATGCTCTGTCTCTCACTCTCAAAAATAAAATAAACACTAAAAAAATATTTTTTTTAGAAGGCAAATATTTTTGAATGGTTGTCTGAGTTTTTCTCTACTTCTACTGATCTGAAAGCAGATGGAGGAGAGCACAAGCTTGGGATACAATTTGGACTGAAGAAGTCTCGTGGAGTAAAACGCTTCCTGGCAATAAAGGTGATCTAAATGGCTCGGGGAAATGTGTGCCTAACTGGTGAATTGGTTAGCAATATGGAGCTTGGACAACAGAAATACCCCTCTGTAGTGAACAGCCAGTGAAAGGAACTGAAGCCAAGGCAAGTGCCTGCATGAAGTAGTCAGAGAACCTGAAATGTGATGTTGCAGAGAGAAAGGAGGACGGCATGGAAGTCTCTTGAAAAGGCTGAGAGACGACCTGTCGAACCAGGATGGAAAAGCAATAGAGCAGAACAAAATCGAAAGAGGGAAAGAGAGACTTCATTTTATAAGATAACCCAAACTACCATCCCTCATTGTAAACCTCTCACCACACTTTGCTGTAGTTTTAAAAGATAATTTGCTGTTCCTGCAGATAATTCTATGGTTAGATTCCATATGTTAAAACATGGTCTCTGGGGCAAATCCGACCATCTTCTTCAAACAGATAGTCATGGGGTAAAGGTTTGTGTCCAAACTTCTTATCACAGCATTTTGAGCCCTTTCATGTCTCTTTCCTTACTCGTTTCTTACTTTGTCTCCCCTTCAAGACCTCACACTTGAGCCACAAAACTACATCTGAGACTCTACGCTGCTGATACAGGTTTATGTCCTTTGGACTTTTATTTTTTTTGGTACTCTACCCTCCACCCAAATCACCATCCCTTCCCCAACCCCTTAGGGATCTGCTGTGTTGAAAACTCAACTAAATCATTAGGTCATCTATAAAGCTTTTCTATACCTCTATCTGAGGGAGAACTGACTACCCATTCTTTTGTGCCCCAGTGCACCCCACAGATGCCTAGACCATAGTAATGAATACACTTTATGGCATCTGCTTAATTGTGTGTTCATCTCAACTGGACTGTGAACTCCTCCAGGTTAGGAACCCTCTTTGCTTTATTATTATAGAAACAGTTCTTAGCATTGTGCTTGCATAGAGAAATTGCTTAATGTTTGAAGAATAAAAAATGAATGAATGAATGGGTCAACCAATCACTGGATAAATATATACTTGAAGACACTGCCCTTAATGATACTACTGTGTCATTATAATCGCTTTAAAGTATCTATAAAGAATGTAAAAACGGGCACTATATAAACTCTCATTATCCTTTTCTTGCTTGAATAAAAGGGACATTTCAGAAGAGCTCTTAAAAATAAATTCATCAAAATAGAAAAATCAAGTTCCAATATAGGAATTATAACTTTCATGATAGAGATACACTCAAACGGATTAGCGGTCCAGAAATATATCTCTAGGAAATCAAGTAAATGAGGTACAGGTGTGGGTCATAGTTTACTACCACCTTGCAGAGCTTAAGAAAGTAAAAAGAAAGAAAAGAAAAAAACTGGAACAAAATTTGGAATTTAAGGACACAAGTAAGGAATAACACAAGAAAAATAAATAGACCAAAGCATTATAGAAATATATTATGAAAATTAAGAGAGAATCAAGTAATTAAGTACTTTACCTCAAAAGGCATAGTCTATAACTTACAGCACAAAACTGGGAAGTATCTATAAATATTTTAACAAGAACTTCTAGTCTTTTCTCATTCTCAGTGGATGGTTCACCTGGACCAACCTTTACACTTACACTCTTCTCATTATTCTCTTAGCCAGAGTAAATCACAACTGGATGCTAAGGCAGGACTTCTGATTCTGCCCCAAATCATGCTGGTGGTTCAGACTCATAGGAGTGAAAATGAGGTGACAAATGTCAGCCTAGAAAAAGAATCTGTTTCTGGTTTCAGAGGCACAGAGTCACAATACTTTCATGAGGACAATACTTTCCTTCTGGGCCAGAGACACTATGAACACTCATGTTTTTTAGGTGTAGACAGAGCTTCCAAAACTGTGTTCTACGATATTTGCAGGGGGGGTGTGAAGTTCTATTTCCTCCCCTCCCCCATTTGTTTTCAAGAGAAATTCCTGACTGGTTTGTCTTTAACACCGTGCTTTGTTTCAGCTATTTATATACTGCCTTGTTCCAGAATGAACAGGAGAGCCGAAAATGAAAAGGGTATGAAAAAAAGGAAAAAAAAAAAAAAAAGACCCAAAATGTAACCAGGAAGTAGTGAGAAGTACATAGGATAATAACCTACAGGATTGTTATGGGCGTGGCTGTGATCCACACAAATTAAAACGGAGGGAAACACCCTTCATCACTGAGCTCAGTAGAGACAATACATTAATGATCCCATAAGCATTTCCAAAGAATAGAGTCAGTTCTTGGAGAGAAAATCTCCACAAGATAGCTCCAAATATTGCCAAGTAACATGAAAGAAAAGACATTCTGGAGTTGCTTTTCTAATCTGATGGCTTATTTTGTGTGAATAAATTATCAAGATGTAAGGTTCAATTTTTTTTTCTTAACAAGGTAGGTAAAATGGGACTTTGGTTAGCAACATGTCTATAGTGGTAAAGCGTTTTATGGGATTTGAAATATATTGTGGAAAGAAATATAATCAGGAATTTTATTTTATATCCAGAAATAAATTCATTAAGTAATTGCAAAATTTAAGCATTCAAAATAGAAAAAAAATAGTTGTTTGCAATGGGAGGAGAAATATATGTTGGTAGGAATGATCACTAGACTGACAATTTAAAGCATCTGAAGCATTAAAGTTTTGATGTTCCATGATAGCACAAAAGAATAGAGAGAAGGCGAGTTTTGTCTGTTTCCAAGTTATTAAATTTCCAAATTATTAATAATTAATGTCCCCTGAGGATGACTTCTGATAGGAGAGTGCATGATAGCACATTCGTAAAAGTGTAGCATACATTTTCAACCAGCTGATAATGTCCATCATCATTATGCATCTATTAAATGTCACATATTGTACTACAATCAGGATGACATTGGCCTGTAGCCACACAAAGCCAACTTTACGCACTGACGTTCTTTGGTGGTTGGGGGTATGGCCACATAGAACAGGGTCAATGGTGAATATCATACAGCTGTCATTAGGTTAAGTAATTCTCCTTTAGGAAGCCTGCTTCTCCCCTGCATGACTAGCTGTTAAGGATCCAAAGTCACCACACCTGCAAGCAAATGATACATAGCAAAGGGAGCGTCAGGACAGTCTGAGGTGCAAATGAGCATAATCTTGCAAGGTAGGTCAAGGCTGCAGCTCTGGTCCAGGCAAGTCCCTTCATCTCTTCACTCCTATACTCAGTAAAGCCATGGTTGTGCCTGACCTCATCACACTCAAGATCTGAGATGCCTAATCTCTTTTGTGTTTGACACTCATGGTACATATTTAGTAAGTGTTGATGACTGAATGGGAACCAATTAAGATTTATTTTGTTACTCTGAAGGCCAAGCATTTTAGTCTGGAGGAAGATAAAGAGAGGGACACAGATTTCAGATGTTGTACAAGAGGCACAAATTCTTTCCATCCTTTTGAGGTGAGTCAGGGTCACTTTGGTTTTCCTCCCGATCTTTCACCTATAATTTGAATAAGAATCATGTCAATTGCTTTTTTCTTCTCCCAGAAAAGCTACAATGAGCTAAACACAGGCCATTCACTTGATTCAATTTTCATGGACATACTCAGCTCCAGGCACCACTCTAGGTGATGGGATTCCCTGAAGAATGTCACAGTGCCTCCTGCCTAATACATCCTTAATGACGGAATGAATGACCTCTGACTTGCGCATAATAATGCTTCAGGGTAAACAAAGTTGTTGGCTTGAATCTCATTAGAATAAGTCAAAGAATCCTTTGAAAGAGCTCACAGCTGTGCCATAAAGAGAGCCATATAACCCTGTTCCCCTCCAGTTTACGGTTTGGTGTAAAGGTTGCCCCAAACACTTACAATTCAATAATACAATGAATACAACAATACAATTTGTACACTAATACAAATAGTAAGAACAATATGATGTGTTCTGCTGTAAATGTGAAAGAGAAGGCAAAGTGGATGGGGGATGTGAAGATGTTATCCATGTAGATGGCCGGGGGGAAAATTACAGTCAGAGCTCTTTCCCAGGAAAGAATTCAGAAACTAAATTTAATACAAAGGCAAGACGACTCTGTGTTGGTTTGTACCTTACTGTCCTTTCCTGTGCGGAAACGTTAACATTTTCAGATATAATGGGTCTTTTTTCTAGGTCATGAAGCACAAACAATGTGCCGGAGGCCTGAACAAAGTTGACTCATCAGCAGGGCTTTGCACTTAAAGATCTGAGTTTTCCTGGCTATTTAAATGAGAGTTGGGCATTAATACACACAGAAATGACTGACATGTTTGGTTGTGGGGATTAGCTTCATTGTATGGAAATGCCACGTTGGCATCCCTACGTTAACATTCTGGATCTCTTAAAGTGTGAATGGGGACTTCCATCCACCCCTCACTCAAAAGATAATTTCTCTTAAAATACTCTGTTTAAAGTGTTCTTGGGATTTTTTTTAAGGACTTGGGTAGGAAGAAAGGAATCACAATTAGGAATCAAAGTATTTTTTTCTTGACAAGGGAACTGAAAGAAATTTTGTAGAGTTTATCACTAAAAAGTGAAAAAGCAAAATGCTGAATATAAAACAGTAAAGAGTGATTTAAGTTAAATTTTACTGTAGAATGTTATTTAACTTTATTAGCTAGGTCTACTAGACATTAAGTGCAAGGATCTAATTTGCCACAGTTTTGGTCGTATTCCTTGCAAATAGCAGGGTTCTCAGATAGAAGAGGCATGTAATAAATGAGTTTATTTAAAGGTTGTTTAATTAAGCATCATTTTGTGTACTCAAGAATGGAAAGGAGAAAATGTTCTGTGATACAGAATTATGTAGATTTTGAAGTTGTCATATATTTTCTTTTTTGCCTATTTTTGAAATCAATGAACACAAAGATTAATTAATACAATTGAAGATTACTCACTTTTCTGGCAAACCTGACTATCCAAAACACAGCTCCAAGCCATAGTAATTATTTGTTGTTGAATACTTGCCTTGTAAGAATTAAGAAAGTTTCTGAGAAGTTACTTCTTTCTAAAATTTTTTTTTAATTTTTTTTTCAACGTTTTTTATTTATTTTTTTGGGACAGAGAGAGACAGAGCATGAACGGGGGAGGGGCAGAGAGAGAGGGAGACACAGAATCGGAAACAGGCTCCAGGCTCTGAGCCATCAGCCCAGAGCCTGACGCGGGGCTCGAACTCCCGGACCGTGAGATCGTGACCTGGCTGAAGTCGGACGCTTAACCGACTGCGCCACCCAGGCGCCCCTTTCTAAAATTTTTTTATGTTTATTTATTTTTGAGAGAAAGAAAGAGAAAGAGAGAGAGAAGGGGGTGGGGCAGAGAGAGAGGGAGACTCAGAATCTGAAGCAGGCTCCAGGCTCTGAGCTGTCAGCTGAGATCTGACAAACCATGAGATCGTGACCTGAGCCAAAGTCAGACGCTTAACCGACTGAGCCACCCAGGTGCCCCAGAAGTTACTTCTTTCTAATCAGAGAAGTACAACTTAGATGTTCATTTTGGGCCCACTTCTCTAATTCACCACCTGTACTGGCCGGTGCATGAATGTGGTTCCCGAGAGCCCAACAGATTAAAAGCAGTGCTGGAAGGGGTGTGAAGAAAGGGGGTAAGATGAAAGGTTGTCAAAGGGAGATAAGAAACAACGTCAGAAATCAGAGCAACCTGGGATCATCTAGGGATGAGGTTAATGGCCAACATATATTAATGGACCTGGAACAGCACCGACTTTCAGCACAAAATGTCGCACAACGATGCCACTTTCAAGGAAGGGGCTAAATTGGATTTGGTGTACTGAGTTTGAGAAGACAGGGGAATCACTTAGAATGCTTTCTTTTCAAAGGTGTTCAAATAAAATTTTGCTAACTTAAAAACATTTTAAGAGAGGAGTTTAAGGGGAGTCTTTTCACTGAATACCAGCTTCTTATGATATTAACAAAATCTGAAGGGAGCTTTTCTAAAATTTTGTTTATATTCCAAAGAATTTCCTTATGGCTGGGGAAGCTTTCCTTCTAGTGATCCCTGAATCTCATAACATCTGCTTCACTCAGTGTGGTTTAATGAAGTAGGTAAGCAAAAACTCAACTGTTCTGGCAGGTTTCAAGACATGCGGGGGAGATGCCAATAATCCTGAAAAGCCATCTCAAGAGCATCAATAATAGATAGATATGGCTCCTGCCATTCATTAATTATCCATTTTCCTCCACTAGAATTTCTAAGTATACAAATGTAATGTAGGTCACATTCTGGAGTAGTCTTTCCGAATCTATGCTTTTCATAGCATCATTCCTGCAAGATGATGCTTAAAAGACATCTGAAGTTAAGTATGTCTGAGATTGTAGCACACTGTAATCTCTTTCTAGAGATACCCAATACACATGAACATTTTAAAGAGCACAAATATTGCAGTAGAGAAAGCTGTTTAACTCTTAAATCAACATTTTCAAAACTAATTAAAGTCCCTTTTCCCTTTATGTAGAGACCAGAAGCAAATGTTAACATCTTGCAAGAGACACCAAATGCCTATACTAGAATTTTCACTGTCTTTAAAACTAGCTGAGGGGAATGGCCTCTATTTAGTTGTAATGATGCCATTTTTCTCCCAATAAAATGTATTTAACTACTCTGAGGAGTAACATACCACTGTACAAAGAGACCAACAGATTTACTGCCATAAATAGATTCAACAACACTTTGTAAAATACCTGGAAATTATAAGCACAATGAATAACCATTCGTCATCTGTGTAGCTAATAAATATGCCCAAGAGATAGTCCGTTGTAAGAATTAGAAGGCAAGTCACATGATAGAAGATATTTGCAATACATACAACCAAATAAGAATTTGTATCAACAGATTCAAATCAATAGCCCAGGTTCCCTAACAAACCAACACTGAGGGAGAGCTAATGAGATAGGCCTTTATTGGAAGGTAAAAATTCTAGGGCAGCAAGAGTGAGGAAAACAGGGAGGAGAGGCAGAGAAGGGAGAGCAAATACCTAGCTACCCATACATAGCTTTATAAGAAAACGTATCTGACGGCTCAGTCTCCAGACAGGACATATAAACAGGACACAGATACCTAGACCAGAAGAGTATATGGGAAGGAGGGAAGGAGAAGAATTTGTATGCTGGTTTTCTTCTAGCTCCTGTTTCTTATGGTCAAAGTACTCCACAATAAAGCATTAATTAACTTTTTTACATTTCTGGGTTAAGTCACCTGGCCTTTCCAGGTAGCCTCTAGGGAAGTGGTAGGAGAAGGAGACCCTACATAGTCTGATAGGTTGGGCTTGGGAGCCAGAAGTACTGCAGCTCCAGCATGATGGGCATGAGGGAGACCATGTTAATGACCAGCCCTCACAATGGGGGAGCCCTAAACAGCCTGTGGTGTAGGAAAGGAGGCAACAGCATGGGCTGCTTGCACAGTCCATTGGGTAAGTAGCTAAGGATTCAAGGATGGGAATTAGGAGGACTGTTGGGGGAGGGCACATAACTTGAATCCAACACACAATCTAATGAGAAGTTGGCAAAGTACTTGATGAGGTCCTTTGAAGTAATCCAAATGGCCAATAAACATATTAAAATGTATTCAACCTCCTTTGTCATCAGGAAAATGAAAACTGAAACCACAATGAAATACTGGTACATTCTGACCACGATGGCTAAAAGTAAAAAGACCAACAATATGAAATGTTGGTGATGACGCAGGCAGTGCATAAATTGCTTTAATTTGGACTGTAAATTGATATAAACACTTCAGATTTTGTACTCATGTTCCATATATGCATACCCTGTGACCAGCCATCCCACTCCTAGGAAGATAGCAACAGAGGTGCATAATGGGTTAACAAAAAGATATACAGATCAATGTGTATGCTATCATTATTTATAATAGCCTCAAAGTGGAAATAACCCAAATTTCTATTCGTTGTAGAATAGGCAAATGTGTGGCATACTCACATAATGAAATACTATGTGGCAGCAAGAAAGAATAAACTCCTACTGCAAGCACCAATATGGGTGATTCTCACCGACATAATGTTAAGCAGAAATTGATATACCAAAGAATACATTATTCCATACCTATCTATGTGCAGATTGAAAAAAAGATTTTTCTAAACTAGGACTCTGAAGAACCTTAAGTATCTTTCCCTCTGCATTCACTACATTCCTCTATAGTCAATTCTTAGCAAAAGAATTAAATTCTGAATAAACATCGCCTCTCCGAAGCCTGTCTCCAAACACACACACACACACACACACACACACACACACACACACACGTCCCCATGCATCATGCTATTAGGTTAGACTTGGACAATCAAATGTCAGGCCTCAAAAAGAAGTTCAACCGGTGTGCTAAAAATACACAGTTCTGTAACTTGCCTCAAAATTATTCCATGACACTCTTCAAATGAATTAATTTAAAGTTATGTGAATTATACATCGATAAAGCTATTTTGAAAAGGAGTTTAAATAGCACAAAATCAATCTTTACATTTTGGTATCTCTGCATGTGTTATGTAGATACTGTCCCTGCTGTTATTTTAAGATAAATAATACTGGGGCGCCTGGGTGGCGCAGTCGGTTAAGCGTCCGACTTCAGCCAGGTCACGATCTCGCAGTCCGGGAGTTCGAGCCCCGCGTCAGGCTCTGGGCTGATGGCTCAGAGCCTGGAGCCTGTTTCCGATTCTGTGTCTCCCTCTCTCTCTGCCCCTCCCACGTTCATGCTCTGTCTCTCTCTGTCCCCAAAATAAATAAAAACGTTGAAAAAAAAATTTTAAAAAAAAAGATAAATAATACTTTCCTTTGATTACCATTTTTTTTCTACCAAATCATTGCTTTCAGAACTTATCACAACTCTTTTAACTTAGCTTGTGGCGAAACCCTCACACACTGATGCTCCATGGGTAAGGAAATTTCATTTCAAAAAATTGTTAAAGGAAACTGCCGGCTCATTTTATTTGATTTCAGTTATTGTTGTGCAGCTAAGGGGTCTCAGGCTCGTTCTCTCTCCAAGTATTGAGGTTGGATTCCCAAAGAGGTTATTTTTTCAAAAGAAGATTTTGAACGTAACCAATACGTTGTTGTAAAGAATATAATGTTTGGACCCTGAGGGAAGAGAAGTGACTCTGTAAACACGTTCCACAGAAGCTCACCAGCTAGAGGCTCATCGGATGCTGACTGGCTTATCAGAATATAAGATAAGATTGATTGGTTCCTCAGAAATCATGCCCACCAATAGGTGTTGGCCTTCCTGACTCTGCCTTTCTAAGCGGAGCCATCAGAAACTACTGGAGCCATCAGAAACTATGGTGCCTCTTCGGGGACAATTCACCGGAGCCTACAAATTGCTTGGTTTGTTAATTTCTTTGACAAGCTGGTAAACTAGTTGATGAAAACAAAGCCTAGAGAACCTGAAAGGAAATGCTACCTAAGGCAACTAAATTTTCATTACCATAGCATTTCACCCTTTTCAATACACATTCATATTTACAATTGCAACCATGAAGGTATGTCCTATGTGAAGATGATGGACGAAGTACAAAGAGAAGATGAAACACATCGGGATTACATGAGGACAATAGTAGCCAGGGTTACAACACTTCCTTCCTAGGCTGCTACGAGGGTGGGGGTAGTTCTTAAAACATATTTAGTTGGGTTTTTTTTCTCCTGATAACACTGATTCACATTAATTGTAGGATAATATGGAACCCATAGAAAGTACTAAGAAGAAAAAACTTTAAGTCATCACCACCTGTCGGTGATGAGAATTCAGTCTTTTCTGCCAAGAGATGTCTGTAAGGTAATATAGTTGATACAAAGGGAAAGATGACTAAGGTCTGAGGGTCATACGTTAGAAAATCTTTTCTTCAGTGTGTGCATAGGAATGTATCTCCTAGGAGTCCTTGCCAGATGTCAAATGCACTTCCCAAGAACTTTCTTCAGGCAAGACCCTGGAGAGCTAGTGAGCCACTCTTAACATTCTCCATTTGATACCTATAACCAGTTTATTGATCAAGCTGGGCTTAGTAATGTACATGCACAGAAATAACTTTATTATTACTTCTTTCCTTTAAACCAGTGGTTCTCAATTAAGGGTGACCCCACCCCCATCTCAGAGAACATTTAACAACATCTGGAGACATTTTTGGTTGTCACAGCTAGGGGCTAGGGATGGTGAACATCCTTCTTTCAACAGGACAGCACCCCCCCCCCCATGTACACAACAAAGAATTATACGGCTCAGAGTGTCAACAGTACTGACAGCGTTAACAGAGATAACCACTGCTGACATTTTGTTGTGTGGCCATTAAGATCTTTTCTCCTTCCTTGATTCCTTTTTTCCTTCCAAAATAATAATCACACTGGTCATCCACTTTCCTTATAGCATGATTCTTCAAAACATGACATTTAATGCTGCACAGTATTCTATGTGATTTATTTCTTACTGATGGACATTCATTGTCTTTCCAGTATTTCAACATTGTAAACTATGTTGGTATGAACATTCTTGACCATAAAACTATTTCCATGTCTCCAGTGACTTTCTTTGGATGGATTCCTAGAAGTACAATTACTTACTCAAACTAAATGAATGTTTTTAAAGCTTTTCCTCTTACTGCCAAATTACTTTTTTCAATTAACAGTCTCTCTGGCAGTGTATTGGAGTCCTCATCAGGCCTGTGCTGCTTCTAACAGTCTTGTTCAGTTAAAATTTGACTAAATGCTAACACTAAGACATATCTTCTAGCTGTAATGTGACTTACAGGGTATTAAGCACTCTAGCAACCATTGTCTCAGCTGACTAATGTAAGGTAGGAAGTTTAGGTACTATTATGTACTCATGCCCCAAGACCCACATAAGGAATTCATTCATTCATTCATTCATTCATTCATTCATTCATTCAGTGTCTTTGTTTTGATTACCACCCCTCTAGCAATTTTATAGATGAGGATGGGAAAGAAGATTAGAGCCAGCCAAAGACCACACAGCCATTAAATACAAGTCCTGGGGGGCACCTGGGTGGCTCAGGTGGTTGAGCATCTGACTTCTGATCAGATCATCATCTCCTGGTTTGTGGGTTTTGATTTGGGATTTGAACCCAGCCATTCTGACTTCAGAGCCTGGATTCCTAACCCCTACTTTACTCTGCATCTCTAACTCTCTCCCAAGGCTCTCTTATTTTAAAGAAGTGATATCCTTAAGGTTATACAGATTAGAGAGAGAAAGAGAGAGAAAATAAGATGAAGGTGAAATCAGGGCAAGAAGCCTACTTTCATTCTGTGCTCTTTCTATTCAATCACGAAGCCTCATTATCACTGAAATAACAAAATTGCCATTTTGTAATGCAAATTACTTGAATGCAGACATGCACAGATTCAAGCTAGTCAAGGATTTTGGCCTTCAGACTCTCCAATACTTGGCTAACAAGTGTTTCCCTACCTGCCCCTTTCCAGTAGATGGTGCTGTTTTTCCAACATTTAAATTTGCTACACAGCAACTTTTGATTGATTTGAGCAGGCTTGCTTAAGGGTGTTCAGTGAAGTCCACTTTGTATATTATTGAAAGGGTATTACTGAAATTGCTCACAAGCCCAAATGTGAACCTGAAAATTAGAAGCATACTTCAAATACAAAACCAATCTTTGCTCAGTATTGATGGAAACACTATGTTTTTGAGAGTCCTAAGGGCAAATAAATGATGAATCACCACTCTACTGCAATGACCTATTAAACCAAACCTTTTCCCTAGGGACACAAAGGTAAATGTTTTGGGGAGGCTGTAGGAATCACGGTGGGTCTCATACAGAGTAGTTACAGAAAGATTAGGAGTCATTATACAGATTCTATACTGTTTCTATGGTAGATATCACAGAACAAGTGTTGGTGGACTATGGATTAGACGGTGGGGGGTTGGGGGCATCAACATTTTCCAAATAATTTAATGTTGGATGAAGAAGCACAATATCTCTTTCAGCTAGCCCAGTGGAGATCAAGTTCTCACTGTCAATACATGTTAGAAGTTCCCTTAAACACAATTAGGGCTTGGAGCAGAACAGAGTCTTTCTGGGGTTCAGAAATCGTCTACAATGTAGAAATGAAGCCAGTCTGAATATCAGCTTAGGTGAGGGCTCCGTTTCAGTGAGGCATCTTATGATCTGCTTGTAACTAGGAAATAAAAAGGTGTGCTTGGAAAAAAAAATAACACCTCCAACCACCTTTAAAATCAACAATCTGCATGATCTCAAACAACTATTACTAATCCACATAGAAAACTCATCCATGTTTCAGGAAGACCAAAGATGATCCATAGGTTGCTGATGAAGAGATTGATAATCAATGGTTTTGACAAGAAGATAACCTACAATGGTTTCCTTCCCAAATTAGTAATTTCACAAGAAACTGAAGTAAATTAAAATCTGAGTTTGGGTGATCTTCAAGAGAGAGGTATCCCCAAGACTAAAATGAAACAGTGTAGCATATGTACAATATTTCAGGTCTAGCCCAAACTACTGTATTTGTGAAGCTATATGTATTTACTTGTAAAGTTTGTGGCTATATAATTCAGAGATACTTATGAATCCCATTGTTTTGCAAAATTACAAGATTACCTGTGATTCTATGGACACACTCACCAAAAAATGAAAAGTAGCTTCTCCCAAAAAGAAGTGTTAGGCATTTGAAAAGGGGGAAGAAAGACAGCAAAGGTAAAATTACTTTTTTTTAGATCTTAAAACATCCCAGAAAATAAGCTACAACTTTTTCTTCAAGTAGATCTGCTTCAAAGAGATATAACAGCACTTTCTTAATTCAACTTACATCCCAGTCTGGGGCTTTAATAATGTAAGTTAACAAACAGAACCACTTCTCTGTGAACCATTATTTCAAATTTGCTGTAATTTACTCAGTCTTCTGCATATCTGATAGACTTGACTGTGTTTCTCCTGCCACGCTGTAACTGGTAGACAATCTCAGTCGTGGGTGTGGTTAGGGAAAGTATATTGAAGACTACATTTTCAAAGGTATCTGCAAGCTTGCAGGTTTGAGATCGCAGATATCCACAATGCAGAACATGTCAATTAAATCTTCCAGTCAGAGGAGGCCTGTGTGGACAGCTCTCACCATGGCAGGCATTGGATTTAATCAGAAAATTTCCAGCTTGAAGGTTGAATGTTGGCTTGAAAATGTACCACATATAAGGAAATTCCATTTCAAATAATACACAACTTATTCTAGAATTCTCCATGACTGTTGCAGTTGAAGGGCTCAGTCTTACTGATCATGGTTTTATACTATAGGTTATTACAAACATATTGAAATGTTTTTCTGTTTACTATCACTGGGTATCTGAATTTATTGTACTCAAGTTCTCTTTTCATGGGAAGGTGAGGAGGCCAAAGTTCTCTTATACAGAAGCTAGAAAGAGAGAGAGCTTCTCCTTACATTTTTATAGAAATTTAAATTTATTTTCATATTATTATATTATGCCTATAGGAGGTGAAAATTCAATGAGTTGCAGATAAGACACTACTAAATGTTCCCTGAATGAATGTGTAAATGCCGTCCACAAAGCACCTGTCAGACAGCTATATAGATCAATGGACAAAATTTCAGGAAATTCACAGCATCAGAAAGGGTAAAGGAGTTTCGATGCAATGAGCAAAGACTTAAAGGCATCCAAATCTTCCAATTTTGTGAATTGGAGAAGTACCTTAAGGTTTTCTGAGACAGAGAGACAGAGAAAGAGAGAGATAGAGGGCAGCAGGGGGTGGGGTGGGATATGTTTTATTATATACTTTTTTCGGTTGCCAGCTTCCAAAGGCTGGTTTCATGATCTTCGCCATTTGCAAGGATTTTCTGAATACTTTTCTCCCATATTGTTTTTCCCAGTGTTTCTCTAAGGGTGGGACACAGAATCTGAGGTTCCCATTTTGTACAAAGGAAGATATGGCAAAGTCACAGTAGCTTATAGGTCCTGTCAGCGGGTATGATTTAGGGCAAAACTATGAAGCCAGCACAATCAACCGGTCTCTTTTGCTTTTGGGTATCATCCACTGTCCCCTGATTTAAGCTGCCTTCTACCTATTTTCAGCTCTGGAGCAGCTTCCTCACCTCTCACTAATTACTAGTTTCTAATAGCATTTATAGGCAGTGTTTATTTTTTATTAATAACTTTTCTTAGAAATCTCTTATTTCCAAGATAATGATTATACTACTTGGAAGTGGAGAAGCCACTTTGGTTCTTTGTGAGTTTTCACTTCTTCAAGCTACTTGCCTCCATCTTTTCAGGCCATTTGAATACTTAGCTAGTAAGGCAAGATGGGAAGAACATGGGATTTGTGGTCAGAGAGATAGATGTGGGATCAAGTGTGATTTCTGTAACTTACTCAGTATGACACTGGGGAGCTTTAAGGTCTTGGAGCCTCAGTTTCTTCATCCATGAACTACAGATAACACTACTTGCAGGATTGCAAGCTAATGCCCTGTGAAAGCCATCTGGACTTGTCTGAATGGATCATGTCCCCTCACTCCTTTTAAAAAATTGCCTTCTCTCTTCAATTCATGCTAAAAGAGTGATCATAGGGACCACTGGACTTAATTCACATGATCTTGACCCTCTGGCCATATAGACAGAACAATGTAGAAACATGATCTCAAGGGAACCCATCCTCAGATTAAGTACAGCCAATTATGGGGTCTTTCTCGAGAGGCTAAAAGACACACACAAAATATACATGAGACAATACAGAGCACAGACACTCTGTGATATTGACTATCAACATGGGGTTGCTTCTGTGTATGCTTCATTGCATGTGCTAGCTAAACATTTTCAATTGGCTCCAAAGGAAACATGACAAACCCGAGCCATTGATGCTATGGAGGGATTGAAACCAGGAGGTTCTGAGAAACACAATCTTGGAAAGATGTGGGAGGACAAAGCAGGTGTGTGGAGAGAAGATGAGGCAGGGTGTGATACAAGCTTTGCTCTTTGCCCTTGGCTTTCTGAGAGGTTGCCCTGACAATTAACCACCTACCACAGCCTCTAGTTGGAATAGATTTCTGTAGCTCACAACCAAGTTGTCCCTAAAAAAGCCCCAGGTTCCTGTTCTTGCACAGCACCATGTGTGATATGAGTTACTGATTCTTAGTTGGCCAGCCAACTGTGGCTTCCTCTACATTCCAGGTGAGACTTCTCAGGGGAGAAGGGATTCTACATCCTCAGAGACGTGCTAGCCATATTCACTCACAAACAGTGGAAAAAAGTCCCTTGTTTTATTTAGTTAGTAGTTGATAAATTCCAATAGTCTTCAAACATTTCCTGCTTTTTTTTTTTTTTTGCCTCATCTCTTAAATGTAATTCTTCCTCATACTTTTTCATGTCTTTGGAGTCCAAGCCATATGATAAATTGTGTTTTACAAAATCACATATTCTGGGGGGAGGGGTCTTTGAGGACAGTTCTATCCAAAATCACATATTTACTGGGTTCTAGATGGGTCTCTTTATGGCTGATCTTGATTACTAGAAAATCTATCTTTAACATAGGCAGAGAGAAATTGCTTCCCCCAAAAGGGAACCTTTGTGCACTGTTGGCAGGAATGTAAATTGGTGCAACCACTCTGAAAAGAATATGGAGGTTCCTTTAAGAATTAAAATAGAAATACCATGTGATCTAGCAATTCCACTACTGGGTATTTTCCCAAAGAAAATGAAAATATGAATTTGAAAACACCCCTGTGTTTATTGAAGCATTATTTACAATAGCCAGGATGTGAAAACAACCCAAGTGTCCTTTGATAGATGAATTGGTAAAGAAGATATGGCACATATATACAATGAAATATTACTCATCCATCAAAGAGAATGGGATCTTGCCATCTGTGACAACATGGACGGACCTAGAGGGTATTACACTAAGTGAAATGAGCCAAACAGAGAAAGACAAGTGCCATATGATTTCACTTATATGTGGAATCTAAAAAAAACAAAACAAAAAAACCCCAACAAAATAAGTGAATAAACAAATACAGAAACAGACCCATAAAAACATAGAACTGATAGTTGCCAAAGGGAAGGGAGGTAGATAGGATGGGCAAAATGGATGAAGGGGAGTGTGGGAGATCCAGGTTTCCAGTTACAGAGAGAAGAAGTCACAAGGATGAAAGGTACAGCATAGGGAATACAGTCCACAGTACTGTAGTAGCGTTGTATGGGACAGATGGTAGCCACACTTGTGGTGAGCAGAGCAGAACATACAGAGCTGTGAATCACCATGCTGTAAACCTGAAACTAATGTAACACTGTGTGTCAACAATACTTCCAAAAAAATTGCTTCTCCTACAGTTCCTGGCACAGGGTCTTCTCCTAACCAGGAGCTTCACTAAGTGCTTGAATACACCTAGATTTTTTTTTGTGCTTTGTTTTTTAGGACACTTTTTGCTATCCTCTTTCCCAGCCCCTCACTCTAGCCTCTCTTCCCTGTGTAGAATTAGAATTAGCCTCAAAACTTCAGCTCTTCAGTCCCTCGGCTACAAGAGAAATAAACTGAAATCTTAAGTCGCAACCACTGGATGTACAAAATGTGATTTGTTCCTCACAACAATTTTTATGAGGTAGATATTTTTATTCCCATTTTACCTGCAGCAACTGAGGCTCAGAAACTCTAAGAAGAGAAAGTACATATTGTAAACGGTGGAGGTAGGAGGCAATATCTTGGGCTTCCAATGGTTTTACTGTGGATATCCATCCATTTGGGGGTGGTGGGAGAAATACAATGTGAAAGCACACAATGGACGGTGGGGGTGGGGTGGGAAAAACCAAATTAACAGAGAGAAATATAGTTACATTTTCAAGTTCCTGGCACAATGCTTTATACAGGGATCAAACGGTAAATAAGGGCTAATGATCATCTTTTTCAAAATTACAGTTCAAGGAATTGTTCACGTTGTTACTTCATGAGGATTCCATAAGGTCCTACATGAGGATTCAGAAGTGCCATGAAAACTATTTCTCTGGATGAATTTTTGGACTTCCTTTTATCATCTTTTATTATCTTTTGCTTACAACTGGGTTTTGATTATTTAAAAAGTATAACTTGTAAGTCATTGACCTATTTTATTTATTCAAATCTTAACATTTAAGCCACAATATTATTTGAGCCCACAATAAACAGCAAGTGAAGGATAAAACCGAGCATCACATATTCTCATTAATGTTGCATTAGGAGTTGCTACAGAATAAAATGCAGGATTACCGAGGAGGGAGGATGTCCTAGAAATAGGACTGCATGGCTGTTTTCTTGTAATGAAATATGATTTAAACTCAACTAACTTAAATATCAAAAGCAGTTTCCATAAACACTTTGGCAAAGGGAAGAGTAGTTCATTTTAAATATTCATTGAAAACAGGACAACACCACGTGTGTTTAACTGAGATTTGGGCCTCGAGAGACAGGAAGTGCGGTAGAGGAAAATGGCTGAGAAGTATGGTACATGTACTCACCTGCACTGAATGCAATAATCAAAGGTAGGTAACCTTGAACTCTGGGGCTCCAGTTACCATATCCTCCAAACTCTGGATTGGATAAAGGAATGCATACCTTTGACTTTTTTCCAAAAAGTGAGCTTTTACTTTTTGAATGTAATAGAATTGTTTCCTACCTTTTATGAGTTATATAAGAATAATGATAAGCAATGTGACTTTGGGTAGAAGAAACTTACATTCCATAGGGCATTTGGCATTACAATCGCTATCCTTATAGCAAATGTGTTTATATGCATGTGTAAGTTACAAGTTTTAAGAATAATTTGAAATGTGTAATTTGTATTTGGAAACAAATATGAATAATTTTTAAAAACTCCTATTTCCAAATGCATTCAAGAGACAAAAAGGCAAAAGGTATCAATTTTAAAGACGGTGTATTCAAAGGCATTAAGAAAATGCATGAAGAAAACATGTCCATAATTAAAAATAAGAATGTCTTCATAAATGTGACTTTTTGGTGGCTGAAATGGATTACAGACAGAACCCAGAAAATAGACCTAGATCCAAATATTTTTACCTCTTGGCTTCCAAATGGTAATAATAAAATGAAGTTTGAAATAAATTCACTTAAAGAAGTGAAACAGAGGACTGATCACTATTTCACTCCATATATTCATTCCAGAGTGGACGATCAAAAAAGAAAGAGAAAAATGAACTCTCTAGAGAAAGAAATTTCTTCAAATGACAAGTCTTTTAGTATTTTCACCAAAGCTTTCTGGATTTGTGCCAAACTTTAAAATCAAAGTTTTATGATAAATCTTGCAGTTTTCCTATCCTGTATGTTTCTGTGTTTACAGGTTAATGAGTATATAATTGAACATCCTCCTCAGCATCAATTCTGTCAATTAACTAACTCCCTGAAGGAAGTCATATAACTGTGTTCCCTGGTTTCTGTTACTTTACCAACCTGCTGGATGCTGAAGGATTTTCTCTGGGTTGTCCAAAACATGTATTTGTCAATGTCTTTTTATGTTTTGGTTTATTTTTGAGAGAGAGAGAGAAAGAGCAAGAGAGAGCAAGAAAGAGCAGGGAAGAGGCAAAGAAAGGGAGAGAGAGAATCCCAAGCAGGCTCCACACTGTTAGTGTAAAGCCCAATGCAGGGCTTGGTCCCCTGAACCATGAAATCATGACCTGAGCCGAAATCAAGAGTTGGATTTTAACCAATTGAGTCACCCAGGCCACATCTATGTCTTTTTATAAATGCACCCAAGTCCTTTGAATGCACAGGACAGCATCAGGGGGTGCTGAGTCCTGGGTAGACTCAGGAATAACAAAGAAGGACACAAAGAACACAAAGGACAAGTGTGCAACACAGAAGGATAATGGGAGGATTTGGCAAGAAAAACATGGTATTTGATGATTCTGCGATTAGGCCTGGTACAAACTAAGAATGTTTTGGGTTTGCTTCATGAACATAAGTGACAACCATGGATAAAAAAAATTGGTTTGGGAATCAGCTACACTTGGCTTTGAATCCCAGTTTTGCCACAAGCAGATTATTTAGGCTTTCCCAGCCTCTGCTTCCTCATCACTGAAAGGGAACAAAATATGATCTCATAGTGTTGTGAAGATTAAGTCAAGCAATATATAAAATATATGTAATATATGCATACCACCTGGAATACATGAAGTGGAACTTGAAAAGTTATTATGATAGTGTAAGTATCTGTTTCCTCAACTTCTCCATCTTACAAATGAGTAATGAATAATCTCTACAACCGGAAACTTGCTGAGAAGTACGTAAAATGCCTACTACAATGAAATTTTCCTCTCCCTCAGAATATGTTTTTGTTTCTTTCACCCATGAGTGTCTTCCGAGAGGAGGAGCTGAGGTACAGCTCTGGGCAATTTAACTGGGGGGTTTATGAATTGTGCCTTGGAATGATCAGAAAACCCAGCTAGGGGGTTCCTGGGCTGACACAAATTCTGTAGGTGAGACACGCATTCTAGAAGGTCTGATATCAAGTTCTCAGAGAATAAAGCGCAAATTGCTACAAAACCCTTCCTAGGTGGACCCCAGACTACCTCACAGCCTCATCATCTATCACTTCTCTCCTCCTTTGCAACTAAACCTTTTTCTCCATCCCATCCCTTCTTCTACCTCTCCACACCCATGGCTATCTCATTAACTCTCACTCACCCAGTTGAAATACTCTCTTCTGTGAAGACTTCCCAGATTCTGCGAGTAGTTGGTTTTCCTCTTTCCTCTAGGCTTATAGCACTCTGAGACTTCTGAGCACATCTCTATTGTAATACTTACTGGGTTGTATGGAATTAGGCTGTTAGTGGGTTTGCCTTCCTGACCAGGCTGTGAGCACCTCCGGGTTCAAAAACTCAATTCATTCGTGGTATCACATTGGTGCTTACTATGATACTAGAGTATCAGGGCATTCAAGAAGTGTTAGGTGAAGTAAAGAATGAAAGCTGGGGATATTTTAAATAACAAGGCTGACTCACACAATTATCTAACATGTGTATCTGGGGTGCTTGGTGTGACTCAGTTGGTTAATACTGGGGCACTTGGGTGACTCAGTTGGTTAAGCAGCTGACTTTGGTTCAGGACATGATGTCACGGTGAGTTCAAGCCTCGTATCGGGCTCTGTGCTGACAGCTCAGAGCCTGGATCCCGGTTCAGATTCTGTGTGTATGTGTCTCTCTGCCCTTCCCCTGCTCACACTCTGTCTCTCTCTCTCTCAAAAATTAACATTAAAACAATAAAAAAAATACTATTGAGGGGTGCCTGGGTGGCTCAGTTGGTTAAGTGTCTGACTCTTGATCTTGGCTCAGGTCATGATCTCACAGTTTGTAAGCTTGAGCCCCACAATGGGCTCTGTGCTGATAGCACAGAACCTGCTTGGGATTCCATCTCTCCTTCTTTCTACCTCTCCCCCACTTATGCACATATTCTTTCTCTAAACGAAAAAAATAATAATACTATCCAAACAGGAAGTTATTTACACTTTACAGGTGACCCGCAAATCTACCTAACCTTTGACCTGTACACATTGAAAATGCATTATATTACCTATTGTCTTTTTGCATCTGTTTTGCCCCTTTCCTCAGGGATCTTTGCCCTATATATTTGGGTCACCGGGCACCAGGACTGATTCCAAGAATAGGTAGGCACCCAGATATATTTTCTAGATAAGACTTAAAGATAATCTTGTTAATATTTATGACGTTAAAAAGAGGAAATAGGTTTTTTTCTTCCCCTAGCATAATAAATGCTCTGCACCATATCTTCTTGTATGCTGTTCACTCCAATCAGTTCCCCATTTTCAAATTTGCTCTAATGTGCTTCAAAGCTGCAAGGCTTATGAAAAGGAGTATGAGTGGTCCAGAAAAAAAATGGTCTGCAAATACTGGCACATTCATACATGTTCCTTCTTGCAAACACTTTATGGGCTTGCCAAAGACACCTGGCATTGCTTAGCAACGGGAATGACTTTGGCTTCAAAACATGGCAGAGAGAGCTTTCTTGGGGCAATTGATCCATGGAAGTAACTTTATAATTTACAGTTTGTGAAGTTTTGAAAGTTAATTGTATGGCATAAATGCATTGTCACTTCAAAAAGGGTAGCAAATTAACACATAAATAAATGATTACATGTACCAGTTGTGAGAGGTGAACAACAGTATTGCTTTCCTTTGATTCAATCTGCAGGGATTTCTGAACCAAAATAAAACTTTATAAAAACTGAAGTCCATTCATTAAATTTTCTGTGAAGACCTGGCAGCCTTAAAGAGAGGGGAGCGTGTCATTCCTCCGTGAAGCTTCAACTAAGGGTAGGGTTCTGTACTTTATAGTCCCCGACAGAATATTTCATTAACTCTTTAGAATCAGATAAGGAAACCTAGTAGAACTGGTAGAAATGGAAAAGGCTCAGCTGGAAAGCAACTGATTTCTTCTGACACCACTGTGGGCTAGAAGAGGTGAGGAAATCAGCACCGATCATGGTTTGATCACTACCAGGCTAATGAGTGTTTTTGGTAATGGTTCAGATAAACACACAGCTACAACCTTTACCCTCAGGTGCTCTGGGGGCTTGTTTCACACAAGCCTCCAACTGTTACAGTTCTTCTGACTCCGTAAACAGATTTTCATTATGAAAAATGGGATGAACTCTCTCTGTTCAGGAGAAGAGCAGTCCCTGTAGCTGAAGTCAACTAAGACCAAGCTCTTTCTGACTCAGTTCAGCTGACTCCAAGCTTCCACACCAAAGAGGAAATTCGAATATCATTTCTCTGCTATAACTCACATTTGTCAAGATCTTGCCGGCTCTCGACATCCCAGATCCTACAAAAGATAACTGGCTTATCACCAGTTTTTGATCTCTGCTAACTCATATACCTTCTGAAGCAAATCAGCCCAAGGCATTAATTATCTTACACTTTTGTTCAATACTAACTCAATGAGGAAATGTGCCATGAACTGAATATAGTTTTAAAGGAATTATGTTATATATATAATTTTTAAAGTTTATTTTGGGGGGGGGGCATACAAGTAGGGGAGGGACAGGGAGAGAGAGGGAGAGAGAGGGAGAGAGAGAATTCCAAGCAGGCTCCACATTGTCAGCACAGGCCTCAAACCCACAAACCATGAGATCATGACCTGAGCCAAAACCAAGAGTTAGACACTCAAAGGACTTGAGCTATCCAGACGCTCCTATATACTTTGATGCATCTTCCCCAGGTAGCAAGAGTTGATGAGACAACTTCATAAATGCCCATTTCAAAATGAAATAAATTTTCAAAAGTGTTTAGTGAAAAGTAGACAGACTGGCACAGAAACAGGCACTGAGCTTAGACTTAGATTTAGGTTCTCTTCTCTGGTTTCCCTTCTCAGTTTGGCCACAAACTAGCATCTCTGGGAAAATCTATTATCTCCCTCCCTGTACCCTCATGAGAAGATGTATTTATGATTCTAAAATCAATCCTTTGAGGGGCGCCTGGGTGGCGCAGTCGGTTAAGTGTCCAACTTCAGCCAGGTCACGATCTTGCGGTCCGTGAGTTCGAGCCCCGCGTCGGGTTCTGGGCTGATGGCTCGGAGCCTGGAGCCTGTTTCCGATTCTGTGTCTCCCTCTCTCTCTGCCCCTCCCCCGTTCATGCTCTGTCTCTCTCTGTCCCAAAAATAAATAAACGTTGAAAAAAAAAATTTAAAAAATCAATCCTTTGAATATCTGGATTGTACGATGCTACAGTGGAAACAGTAAACATGGTAATGTTTTAGAATATTTCATTCTTGCTGAAATAACTCTGCAACACATTGCAGGCAGAAGAGTCCAAAGTTACTGAAACCATACAAATCTCCCTGTAGACAAAAACAAAACACACACACACACACACACACACACACACACACACACACAGTATTTTAATTGACTGCCAATTTTTGAGTTAAAATAAATTAAACGTATTTGTAAGAGGCATACTCATTGACTCTTTTGTGAGGAAATCTCACCAGGAAAGCAGCTTCAAAATGTACCTGACTGAAAATGTGCCCATCAGTAAACAGAGATTTGAAGGTTTACTGGATGGATTGTGAAATCTTTCCAAGTTCCTGGGGCAGGAGAGCTCTAGAAATTGTATTTGTGATTCCTTGTGCCTCTCCTAGGCCCTGCAAAAATCGGCTGAGAACCTGATTAGATTCTCAGACTAAAAGCTAGCAAATGTTTTGGGAGGCGGTTGATTGTAAAGAACTCTTGTTATGATTTAATACAGTTCTGAATTTTGACCTCTCAGTTGGTTTCTGAGGAATTGTTTTCTAATTTCCGATGAGTACCCTCTCCTCTTATTACATTGCTTCAGTCTATGCTGTCCGGTAAGTAAGCAGAAGTCGCATAGCCACTTTTAGGACTTTGAGATCTGCTGGGATGGGTCCCAGGACATGGGACTGTGGGACTTTAAGTGCAAGGAGGTGCTGGGTATGCAGAATGGGGGCAGAGTGAACTACAGTCTTTTGTCACGAGCTTTGAGCTGTTCCCTGAGGTTGCTTCTAACACTACAGAAACCTATATAGATTCTGAACAACAAACTCCAACATGCAGTAGCCATATCCTGTCTGCTTCCTCAGGTCCTAATCCCTTCACGGTTCACTGAGCCCCAAGCCTTCTCCCTTTATGGTCACCAATGACTCTTTGTTTGCTTAAGGCTGTTGTTCTTTTCCAAAATTCTCCCCAAAGCTATTTTCTGTATCGATGACAGAACTTTCCAAAGTGAGCAGGAGGTTCCACCTACTATTGCTGCTAATTACCCAACGGTCCCTGAAACTTCTCTTAGATGTCGATAGTTAACTCCTCCCTTTCTCTCATGTGTTAATTATTCAGTAAGATTAATGACTTCCCACTCTGATTTCAGCAGCAGAGCAAATATTAGCCAGCTCAACTGCCCAGAGCAGTACAGGATCTGAATAGCAGCGGGGAGATTTACCTAATATGCTTCAAGGAACAGTTTCTTGAGATAAATCAACAAACTCCTAATTGGGTTATAGAGATTGGACATACCCACAGGGTTGATTTTGCCAGTGAACAATTGGAGAGAGAAATTTCCTAAGATAAATCTAATTAAAGTTTATACTGAGAGACAGAAGAGGAAATCTGAAGGAGAGACAGCTCTGTCTTTTGATTGAGTGCTGAATTAGGAAACAGAGTTGCCCCAACCTTTCCCAAGCATCTTGTTCACTCTTTCTCTGGCCCTGGGGTGAGAGAACTCCTCCATGTACCCATCTATTAAGGTAAAATTAATTAATCCTGCTAATGACTTAAGATGCTGCTCCCTGAAGCATGAAGGGTGTGTGGAAACAGAGTGCTTAAAGTCCTTTGGAATTCAGCTAGATGAAGCATATTCTCCATTATAATTACAGTACCCTACTTTCTAGCTCAAGAAGCTAAAGTGAGGAATCATTATTTAAGACACACAACACGGGCACTCAGTTGGTTGGCTTTAACCTCCTGCCGTGAATTTAGGATTCCTGAAGGTGCTGGAACCCCTGTATAAAGCGTATGCAACTATTTCCTGGGGGATACTAGCCAGAACATATGTGCCAGCCACTGTTAAAAACAAAAAAAAGGCAAGTAACGTCTGATAACTTACTGAAGACTCACTATAACCTTTTGAATTAGATGCAGATATGATCACCAGTTTACAGATGAAGAAACTTACCCACAGAAAGGTGAAACATTTTGCTTAAGTTCTCCAATCTGAAGTGGCAAAGTTTTTCATCATCGAGTGATACTGTCTATTTGAAACCTTGTTAGGGCTCCATTGGAGTGTAAAGACATGACTGGAGGATAATCAGGAGAAAATGGAGACAAGAAACTGGCTCAGTCTCAATCTCTTGGTTTAGCTGGTCAATCCATTAAAAATTCCTTGAGCATCTACAATGTGCTAAGTGTGATGCTAGGTGATGGAATGTTCCTTGCCATTAGGGGACTCACAGTACATTGGGAAACTAAAAGAAATACATAACAAAGGATGTAAACAAAATATATATATAAACATTTAAAAGCATACACTATAAATGGCGTGAAGGAAACCGTCATGAAACAAATAGAACACCAAGCACAAACCTATTTCTATAACATTGTTAGAAAAGGTTTCTCTGAAGAGGCAAGTTTGGGGGCAGGGATGGCAAGTGGAGAGAAGGGGCATGTTAGATGCTGGGAGGGAGTGCCATGCATGGACCAGAGGAGAGAAGGAGCTAATTCGTATTTGAATAAATGAAAGATGGCCAGCATTGTGGTCTCTTAGTGAAGGACAAAACGGACTCTCTGTTGAGATAGCATTACAGCTGAAGCATTTAAGATTCCTCTTTGAAATGATGAACACCTCATGATTTCTCATGGTTTGAACTTAAAGAATGCAAGAACAGAATATGAAAATCATTCTGCAGCCTAAAGTGAAATCTGAGGGGGTATCAGTGTGCCATCGGCCCTGGGCTGAGCAGTGCTCCCATATCCTGTAGATTCTGTTGATGCACAGACTGAAGCAGAAAGCCAAGAGGCATTTTACTGAAGGTGGCAAACTATCAGTTTCCAATTCACACTGCGAAAGACCCAGAGGGGTTGGATTGTACCAAATGGACATCTGGGCCAGACTGCTCCCCTGAATGTCAGGCATGTTCTTAGAACTCACTGGACTCTGGAAAAACAGAAATGATTACCATTTATCTTGATTCCTCCAAGTAGTTTCAACCCCCAAATCATCAGTTAAAAAATTAAGCTGTCTCTATCAGTTCCAGAAAGAATCCGTAGAGGCCCTTGGAAATCTGGTAAAATATTTTGCTCTAAACCTGTAGGTTTTTTTCCTATAAAGTCTTCCTGTATACTCTTTTCAACTTCCTTTTGGACACCATTTGATTTTTATCTGTGAGGCAAATGCATCAGGAAGCTCAGGCAAGACAGCACTAGCAGGAGCAATTGGCCTCCTGTTAACTGATATATTCTCCAGAAACAGATCTTTGAAAAGGAAGATACAACCTTCCTTCTGAAAAGTCTACCTTAGCACCATTTCCTGGATCCTTTTTAGAACCTTGAGAATCTCAAACAGTTACTTATTTACATACACAACACACGCACGTGCACACACACAGTTGAACTAACCATTCAGGTGTAGTAGGGAGTCTCAAACGAAGCAGAGATTGACAAACACATTTAGGCCAAAAATGCATGGAAGTCTAAGAGGAGACTCAAAGGAAAAGGATGGCAAGATTCAGAAAGAAGAGAAGCATCCCAACGTTAATAACCACATTGGCACATGGAGATGTTATTTATAAATCAACTCTGGCTCTTGGAGGTCAAAACACTGCTTGGAGATATCTCTGGGCAAGACTTTTTCTTGATCGTTATCATTTTTTCTATCTTCTTTCATAATGAATATTGATTCTATGTAGCATATGCTTTCCATACTTTCCATCTCTAGTCATTCCGAGTTCAGAAACAAAGAGTTTGGGGTCAGATTGGGTTGACCCTTGGCTCTACCAGTTGTAGCTGTACCTTTGGGGAAACTACTAACCTCTGTAGATCATCTCTAATATGGGTGGTTTTGACCAGTGGCTCTCAAACTTTGGTGGCAAGCTAATAAAGAACACAAAAGCCAAGCTCTTTAAAAGATGATAGGGCCAGATCATTTGTATTTTCATCAAGTCCCCCAGGTGATTCTGAAACTCACTGATTTTGGAAATTAAAGACGAGCTACTTTAACAAGCACCTGGACATCTATAAATGTTTCCTAACTAGGATTTTGTAGTAAAATAGAAAGAGGGTTGTCTCTGCAATCTAAGACCTGAATTCCTATGTGGGTTCTCCTGCCTACTAACTGTGGGAGTTTGCCTAAGTCACTCAACTTGTGTGACCCAAAGTGTGTCCATTTGTTAGACAGGGATAATGATTCCCACACTGAGGGGTCATGGATTTAATGAGACAGGGTGGCTCACAGGAGGATGGAGGTTGGCCAAAGCAGAATCTCTTCCTGTATTTGTAAAGTCATTTAGAACCCTCTAGACATAAAACTTACTCCATGAAAACTCTTTCAAGACTTTTTCAATAGATTACATATTTCTTGAATGTAGCAATTGAATACACGGCTGTCACTGCCTTTACCCATGATACTCAGTAAAATTTATGATACAAAATGTTTTGATTATACAATCCACAATTCCTGTAAAACCCATCAGGTTCTTACATCTACTCAAATAATCTGAGTTGACTTTCCCAAAAAGACTGATAACAGATTTTGTTCTGCTGGGTTACAAGTTATTTTTATTAACTAGGTGATCCAAATCTTCCTATGATCCAAATCATAACTGATGGCAAACGTGGGTCAGAGTTATTGAACTATGCTTCTGAGTTAAGCCATTCTTTTGCTTCATTAAATTAAAAAAAAATTGTCATTTGGCTAAATGCTTTTGTATAGACTTCAAGGTCTCCAAAATATCTGATATTGAATACTAATTGTATTGGGTATTAGTTATTATGGTGATGATGATTTTACAGTAATTTTTCATAAAAAGAGAACTCCATAGGGTTACACAAGCAGCAGAAACAAGCTGGATCTGGCCTCTGCTTTAGCTGGCAGTACAAAGAAGGAAGTAGTTGGAAGGCTGGAGGTGGATGAATGGAAACAGAGAAAACAAGCCACAGCATCATTAATGGCCACCCTGCTTGAATAATCCCTCCTCCAATAAGCAAAAAAAAGGAAGCCACAAGCCCAAGTGAGCAACAGCCTTGGAACAAGGCATGTGATTCTCTGGTGTTTCTTTATTTTGTTCTCTAACTTCTGAGTGGGTTCAACTGCTTTAGACCACAGAGCCCACATCCTTCTCTTTCATTTCCACATCCCCAGCTTTCTCTTATTTTCTCATTCCTTTCTTTTCTCTCCCCCCTCCTCTTTTTTCTGATCTCTTTATTCTTCAATAAAGGTCACAAGTAAAGACTGATTTTAGATTCTCCCTATAAACACTTCTCCTTTCCTTCTCTACCAACACCCCTCATACCTTAAGGGGTTGAGTGTGGGTGATAAATATCATTTGACACCAATGAAAATACCTCCATGCAGAGAGTTTAGACATCAAGAAACTTGATTTAAGAACACTTAGGGCAATATATAGCACAATTTAAGATTTAAGATCTCCCTTAAGATTCCCTAAAGATGACTTGATTAAAATGGCTAGAAGGACAGCAATAATCCCTGATTTTAAAAATTTTAACAGTGATCATTTGTGGTTTGCAAGGAAACATTTCTGCTCATTTATGTTTTGTAGGTTGTATTTTCTTCTGTTGTGTAGAAACAAATTAAATGCTCACAGGGAAGTGCGTGCGCGTGCACACACACACACACACACCACACAAGCCTCAATAAAGCTAGGTGAGTGATCAGAGATCAATGTATGTGTGTCTGTCCATGTTTTACGTTAAACTTAAGGCATCAACAGAAGCAAGTGCTGTCATTTTAGGGGCCACATTCAATTGTTTTTTGCTCTTAAATGTGTCATATCTAATCATAAAGTCTCTTTGGGAGTAGAGCATGGGCATAGGTATTTTTAAAAAGCTCCCTGGTGATCCTTATGTGCAGCCAGAGTGGAGAAATACTATTTACAAGGAAGTGAGAAGGCATAGAAGATTCTGCCTTGAATTTCTCAGGATGAAATAGAGCCCCTGCCCAGCTCTGCCACTTTTTTTCTAACCTATGATTCTGTTTCATTACCTTTTCCCCACAGCATTACTACCACTGAAATGATCTTTACAGACTTGTGTGTTATTTGTGAATAGCCACTCTTCTCTCTCAAGACTGTAAGCTCCAGGGAACCTAGACCGATGTTTGGTATAGGGCAGTTGCCCTATTATATATTTGTCAAATAAATGAATTTAAATCCATTAAGCATCAGCTTTCTCATCTTACTATGAGCAAAATACTACTACCTACCCTACTAGATCGCTGTGAAGATTCAGTGAAATCATGTCTACGTAAACTAATGTGGATAGTGTGAAATGCCAAGAAATGTTATTCTTATTACTACAAGTCACTATCTATCCCAAAATATTTCCCCCAATAGTTCCTGGCTCATAAATTCCAATATTAGATTCCCTCATCTGGCTTTTGGCTGACTATTGTCAAAACATGAATTGCTTACCTTCATGGGCTAATATTAATTAGGTAAGTTCTTGTCATTTAGCCACCATTAGCAACTCGAAAATATTGAAAAATTTTCAAATAAATTCAAAATTGAGGGAGACTGTCTTATTCAGGCAGGAAAGCTATAATGTGTAGGAAAAACTGGCTAGGAGGATAGAGAGGGGGATAAAAATGGGACAGCGCAGTCCCAAGAGGGCCAGAAAAGGGAGAAAGAAGTATGTGAGCAACAAACTTTGTTGACCCTGAATTGAGAAGATCTAGGGTCATCTCTGATCAGAAAGGTACAACAGTTATGCTTTTAGCCAATATCAGTTAAGTCCCTTGTAGGCTAGATGACTGCCATGTTCTACCGACTGAGTCAGCCAGATGCCCTGATGACTGCCTTATATCATTTAATTCTTAATACAACACAGCCCTTGGTGTACTGTCATCGCAATTTTAAAAAATGGGAAATCATAGCTCACAGATGTCCAGTTTCTTGAGAAGCAGTGACAATATAGTAGTGGTAAGGACCCCGAATCTGCAGAGAAACAGGCTGAGTTAGAAACCCAGCTCTAACACATACTGGCCATGGGACCTTGGACAAGTTACTTACATGTCCATGCATCAGTTTCCTCCTCTGTAAGGCAGGGATGATAATAATTATAACTACCATCTAGGGTTGTTATGATGATTAATTGCATTCCTATTGACAAAGCACTCAGAATACTGGCCCAGAGTTGGTAGTGTCTAATCATACATAAGAACATAGAGCTAATGATCACAGAGAATAAGAACTATTATAAAGCTATTAAAATTTATACATATCTGGTGTATTTCACACCCTGAACACACAGGCAACCAGCATCCTTACTGTGAAATGGAATATTACCTGTACCCAGAAGCTGCCCTCATGATTCCTTCTTGTCCTATTGCCTTCCCTCCCCCAGGGTAATCCCCAGTCTGACTTCTAACACACAGAATAGACTTTCCTGTTTTTGTAACTTAGATAAATGGAATCACACAATGTGTAACCTTTTTGTCTGACCTCTTCCACTAAACATTATATTTACGAGATTCATTCATACTGCTGTGTGTAGATAAAAATTCTTTATTCTTCCTTCTGTATGATATTGTAAATTTATCACTATTTATACATCCAATTTACCATAGATGGACATTTGAGTAGTTCCTAGATTGAAGCTATTATCAACAGTAGTGCCATAAACATTCTCCCAAGACCCTTTGATGAGCATGCCTACAAATTTTATTTTTTATGTACTTACGAGTGAAATTTCTGGCTCACAAGGTATGAACACAGTCAGCTTTAGAATGTGGTGTAAAACAAAGTAGTTGTGCGATAGTGTAAAGAGTCCACTTATTTGTTGTTTCCATTATAGCTATTCTGGAGGGTGCAGACTGGTATCTCACTGTTATTTCACTTTCTATTTCCTTGATGACTAATGCAATTGAACACCTGGTTATTGGACATTTGGATCTTTTCTTGTGCGAAGCAATGCCAAGATTTAAACTTGCGTTTTTCTAGGTCAAAAGCCTGTGTTCTCTCTGTATCCGCACTTTAAAAAAAAAAAACAACAACCTCCCTCCAAAGGTTTTCAGAGCATTTTAGGCCCTGATTTAGAAACCAAAGGTATTCACTATTTTTGTTTTGTGTTCACTTTTTTTTCCTTCGGTAATTTAGAAAATTATCTTCTGTTAATGGAGGGAAGAAAGGGGGTCTTCCATAAAAGACATTTTTGCTCTCCCTTTTGTTGCCATTCAAAGCAGGATTAAAAAATTATCTGGGCTCTGCAGGCCAGCTCAGAGCTCAGGGGAGGGTAAGCAGTAGACAAGAAGCTGACCTACTTTTGGAGGCTCCATGACACCATTTTTAGTGACTGCAAGGTGCTTTCACAACATTTATATCTGAAACGGAGCCAGGTGTGTGAGTGGGGAAAAAGGCTGGGTGGATGTTGAGAATAATGACAGTACAGGAAGTCTGTGAGTATTCTGCAGGGCAATGCAGGATTACAGTTCGGGGTTTCAAGTGTTACTTTCATTGTTAACACAGACAGGTATCCCTAAATTTCCTTCACTTCTTGCAAAGCTTTCTTTGCAGGGACACTAAGTAGAGAAAATTACTAGCATAAGATATATCGCTTGTAAAACACCCTGTTTTTGCTTTTATTTGTATTTACCACAGTGCACAGGACTAACACCCAATTCCTTAACATCACCTGATTTTATACAGTATTAGTATCGTCCAGGGTATGGGTCCTATATTTTCATTCTCATCCTCAAAAGCCAATTTTTAAAAAACTTTTTGTATGACAACACTAAATTGTTCTTCATTCTTATAAAAGGGTTCCAGCAAATGAATATATTTTCCTGACTTATGTTCAAATCACAGACTTTCTTCTGGATTTGAAAGAAACTTCTTCAAGAATTCTTCTCAAACATAAGTTGTTCAAGATCATTTTTTTTTTTTTGCATGGGAAAGTTGGGTAAGGACGTACATTTTTAATCACCTGTGCCAATCTGAACAGAGCTAAAAACAAAATATTCTTTAAAGGTTGCAACTGTATGCGTTCAGCCCTATTCTGATCTTTCCTTGTCTTTCTCTCTAATGAAACACTAAGGCTTAAAAAACAAAGAGCTCTTTGATGGCTGTAATAAGTTGTTGAAGTGTGGATGCTCTTTGGTTTGGGTACATCTATGAAGGACTGAGACTGACCAGCAGTCTAGACTGTAGGTTAAAGATGAATGAATCTATTAACAATTGCAAAGACTGTCTTCAAAAACATGGCTTGGGCAGAAGAGAGACTATTAAACAAACAGCATCCTCATTAGGAATTTAGAATCAGCAAACAGGATTTCCGCCGTTCCCAGCATTTGGTATTCCGGCCACCATTCATGCATGGTAGGTGGCCGGCCCAAAAAGTAGTCCCTGCCCTTGGTGAACTCATAACATGACATTGGACCCACAGACACTTTGGACACGGATTTTCCTGGTAATTAATACAGGAAGATGCTACATTTTTGCTTCAAAGGCTTGATCATATTGTATCTTTACTACAAACATTTCTGCTGTTTTGTCGATTCTGGATTTTTTTTTTTCTACATCATGTTTTTAGGGAGAGAGTGCCCTCAGCTTAAATTTTCAGGATATTTCCTTGGCTCAGCAATTTTACTTAAACTTACTTGTTTATTCAATTAGTACTTAAATACCCACTACAGGCTAAGCATGGACATAAGCCCTGGACAAATTGTGTCCTATGAACTAGACATGCTCTATGGCTTCCTGGAGCTCATACATAGTCCCCTGAGGGTGAGGGAGGGAGCAGTAACTAGGTGGACTGTTAGATGTGTATTTTATTGGAATTTCAGTGCTATCGGGAAATAAATTACATGCAATGATAAGGACTAACAAAAATGGGGATCCAATCAGATCTGGAATTTCTCAATTCATAGAACTGACAAAAGGCACATGTACCAGGAACATAGACTCTAAAGGCAAGAGAAGAACGAGTTGTAAATGGGGATGTATCATAATGCAATCACTGGACACTTGCACAGGATAGCTGTAGAAAGCTATTCATCATGGCATTGTTTGTCATACTGGAAAACTGAAAAATGAGGCTTTGTCTCTAACAATATGGGAATTATTCAATGAATTAATGTTTATGCTTACAATTAAAAATTATTCATTATTAAAAGTAAGACTGGAGATAGATGATAGTGTTGTCTGATGGCTCTTGAACATAGATCCTGAAACCAAACTGCTTAGGTCCAAACTGAGGTTCAGCCACTTAGGAGCTGTATGACCTTGGGCGAGTCATACAACCTCTCCATGCTTTCATAATCTTATCTGTAAAATGAACACAATAATCTAAGATAGGGCTGTTCTGAAATTTACATGAGTTAATATAAGTAATCTAAAAAGTGTCTTTGAATATTGCCTGTTGTTATCGTTTACTTACTTAGAAAGCTGGCCATCACAAAGTCCAAGATGTAGGTTACCCAACTATACAAATAGTATGTCTCACATATTTTTTTTTATATTCTTACATAAAAAGAATACAACATAATAGAGAATATTCATGGTGGTTCTATCTGGATGGTGACTGTAATCTTCTTTTTTTTCTGTATTGTATGTGTTGCATTTCTACAATTAGCCTATATGACCATAACCAGATTAATAAAGCAAGTTCCCTTTTACAAAAACACATTTTTCTATTTCCATATCAAAAATCTTCCAATGAAGGGATTTCAAAGCACGTTGGTACAGAAATCTATGAATGCAGTGGCAGTTGCAAAATGTCACCTCTTTTGATGGCTATAGCTCCCCTCTCTCTTTCGTCTGCCATTAAAAACCACTTTCCAGGGTGCCTGGATAGCTCAATCAGTTAAGTGTCTGACTTGTGGCTCAGATCATGATCTCGTGGTTGGTGAGTTACAGCCCCGAATCAGGTTCTGTGCTCACAGTGCAGAACCTGCTTGGGATTCTCTCTCTCTCCCTCTCTTTGCCCCTCCCCCGGTGTCTCTCATAATAAACTTTTTTTTTTTTAAAGCACTTTCCAATGTGCTAAGCACTATGTCAAGCACTGGGGATACAGTGATAACTAACATAACTAACATGACATTTCCCCCTATAAACAGCTTGCAATCCAGCTGAGATACACAGAAATAATAGGTATACAAAGTCCTTTGGGTGCCCCAACTGGTCCCATGGGTCTGCAGGTTCTCATGGAGGATGTGACTCATCAGGTGAGCCTGGGGAAATCGGAAGGGACAAATGGAATGGTTTAGGTAGGGTGGGGCACAGTGTTCTAGGCAGGTGCAGCTGTGTGCAGACAGCATGGTGTGTGCAGAGCCACGAGGCATTAGATAAGCTGCAGCCTCAGGGAGGGAGGAAGTGAGCCTGAAGAGCTTGGAGAAGATGAAATTCTGGAAGGAATTCTCTGTCCTGGTAGGGAATTTGAACTCAATCCTAAAGACAGTGAATGGGGGGGCTGCTGGAGAATAGGAAGGAAATATAATGGTGATCAGATGTGTGTTCATAGGAGTTATTTATTTTTTTTAATGATGCCAATTTTGGGGGGAAACTCAACATTCTTTCATTTCTTTTTTTTTTTTAATTTTTTTAACGTTTATTTATTTTTGAGAGAGAGAGAGACAGAGCATGAATGGGGGAGGGTCAGAGAGAGGGAGACACAGAATCTGAAACAGGCTCCAGGCTTCTGAGCTGTCAGCACAGAACCTGACGCGGGGCTCGAACTCACGGACTGCGAGATCATGACCTGAGCTGAAGTTGGCCGCTTAACTGACTGAGCCACCCAGGAGCCCCAACATTCTTTCATTTCTAGTGGCAAAAATTGTCTCCTTCATCTGAAACATGAGAGTGGCCAAGGTAGCCTGCTTCTCTTTCCTGTGCCTGAACCACAGAGCAAACAGATTCCCACTGATGGAGTCCGTGTGCAAGCTGGAAGCTGGCCGAGTGTAGTTTGGCAGTGTACTTTGGAAGAACACGAACGCAGTTCACTTTGGCATGACTGATGAGATGTTCATACCTTGTTTACTTAGACTTGAAAACAGTGATTTGAAGAGCTCTCAGTGTGGTCATGATCTTCTCTTAGATTGAGATGGTGCTGTCTATACTGTGGTGCAGTTTCTAGCAAAACCCGCTAAAGCTGCCTTATTTAAACAATTTAGAAAGTATTTAAGTAGCAACAGGACTTTCTTTCTAAGCAGTGCCTCAGGACAGATGCATTTAAACTCACAGCAGAACGTGATTTGTGACCTCAAAACATCTTTTCAGAAATCTCTATTTGCTGTTAATAAAGACCCGTCACAAACTCACGGTGTTATTTTTCAAGTGGCTACAATACAGTTTTGAGTTGCCCTCAAACCCAGATAGGCAAACCTCCTCCACAGTATTTTCATGGATTTGGATGGTATATGAAGTGTGTGCACCTGATAGTATCACAGAAGGAAAAATAAGGTGGTTGAGAATAAATAAACCTGTGACCTCCCAGTACTACATGGATTGCACGAGAATCCTTTGGAAAATGCATCTCTTTCAAGAAACAGGATTCTTTGAGTTGAGGCACTGAGAATGGAGGTCGCTCCACAGTTAATGGACAGACAGGTTCTGGGGCCAATGGAATTAAGCAAAATGAAGAGCAGAGGAGAAAGCCGACATGATGACCTATGAATTCAGTGAAATTAAGCATCTGAAAAGGCCTGTTAAATTTTACCCATCCTCTCCAGCCTGCATTGTAGTCTTTTCTTAATTGTTTTTTAAACTTTATTTTCTAGACAGAGAGAGACAGACCATGAGTGGGGGAGAGGCAGACAGAGAGGGAGACAAAGAATCCGAAGCAGGCTCCAGGCTCTGAGCTGTCAGCACAGAGCCCGATGTGGGGCTCCAACTCCTGAACTGCAAGACCATGACCTGAGCCGAAGTCGGATGCTCAACCAAATGAGCCACGCAGGCGCCCCTGTAGTCTTTTCTTATAACACATCTACCTTGCTGTTTTATTTGTTTTTCAATTACTCAGCCTTCAAGTTTGCTGATCTCTTATAGAAAAATATTCTGATTCAATCAACTTAGCTTGGGGAAACGATTGTTAGATTTTGCATCTCAGGCTTCAGCTTTAGTAGATGGTTAACAAGTAATTATGTTAAACTTTTGAAAAATTTTTCAGTTCAATATAAGAAACTAAATATGCACACCAAGTGACCATTTTTTTAAAAAAAATGAAAAGAGGACAGTAACAATATTCTATTATCCTGTAAGTAATTAAATTATGGATTAAAGGAGTTTGCCTTAAATGTCAAACATTCTATTCAATTTTATCCCATTACATTGCTGGCTCGTCCTCATAAAACACACTCTATAAATCATGTTGTGCCATTATGATACTTTTAGGATTCAAGAAATGGGACAGAACTAGTAAGTGTTGTTGCTTACATAACATGGGCCATTGAAGCTCACTGATAACACTTCTGTTACAGTCTGTTCATGAGTCTCTGGAGTAATGAGAAATAGAGATTTTTAGAGCAAAAGGAATGTCTTCTGGAAGGCCTTCTTGTTCTTTCTTGTTTCCTGTTACCATTCAACATGACAAGGGCTTTAGAAATGAGGATGAAATTCTATTAAACAAACAAACTCATTAATAAACATTTAAGAACACTGCAACTTTGTCACTGCATTTCAGCTTTCTAGAATTTGTGATCAGTTGAACAAAACTTCACCTTGGACATCAAGGCTGACTGTGGCTGCTCTAAGGCAGACCAAAATGTTCAAGGTCAGAAGACTCTTGGGATCCATGAACTAAGAAGTCGTGGATCCTGTGGAAAACAAATATAGTATCCTGAAAAGTCCGTTCTCCTAATCATCCAAGAGCTCAAGTTTCTTCCTTAAAAGATTTGCTCACTGCCTTTTCCCTGAGACTCTCATATTTGATGTACTTGTTGCACTAATGAAAACACATTTCTCTTTAGCAGCAAAATTTATTTCATTACTCATCTTACAGCCTGAACTCAAAATCAGGGGATGATCTTGTGCCCACAACTGTAATTATGTTGAATTCTTAAAATGGTGTGTTAGGACGTGTTTTCAAGTGTGAAATTCATAGCACAGCTCTTAATAGGCACTTTAGTAATGACCAAAAAGATTTGCTAGTGAGAGGTCACAAAAATTAAATAAGCAGTTTCTAATAATTGCTTACACTGCATAAACAGAAGACTTGACTCTGGGATAGAGATAATATAGAACATGTAAAATTATATAGCTCATTTCGGGCACACTAATTGTTTTGAGCACGTCTCAGGTACCAAGCTTCCTGATAGGCTCCAGAATAACACATGGCCAATTTGGGGAAGAGTTTAAAGTGTAGTCTCCCAGGGGTGCCTGGGTGGCTCCATTGAATAAGTGTCCGACATCGGCTCAGGTCATGATCTCACATGGTTTATGGGTCGAGCCCCACTGACAGCTCAGAGCCTGTACACTGCTTTGGATTCTGTGTCTCTCCCCTGCTCTCTCTCAGAGATAAATAAAGTTTAAAAATTAAAAAAAAAGTGTAGTCTCCTGAAGGTCAAGTAGAAATTCATCTGGAAGACTGAATAAGGTGAGGGAGGATGGGGAAAGACCAGAACCTAGACGGAGGAGTTAGCAAGCGAACATGAGGGCTGGGCGAGATGCCAGCAGCTTATTGAGGCTGCAGTGAAGCAAGTCTGTGGCTGATCACTGGGAGCTGACTGTCTGTATAGAGAAACAGGAGCTAGTTGCTGAAGGGCCTAGGAAAGCCATGTCAAAGATTTTGGATGTTATCCAGAAACATAAGGGAGAGCCACTGAAGGAATTTCTAAGCAGGCAGGTGACAAAGTTGATTAGAATCATCAAAGAGATGGAAAACCATTCAAGCCATTTTTTCCACAACTATGCCAAGTACTGAAAAAAAAATGGCGTAGTTGCAGCTGCGTAAGAATGGGCCTTGTACAGAAAATTTTTTTTTTTTCAAAAAAAAAAAAAGCCTTCACAGCCTATGCTGGACTTACCATATGTTTAAGAATATCGTTCTTTGTTTCAGATTCAATATTTACTCCTCTATTTAGCATTAGTATGCATGTCATGTGATGCCTGTTCAAGCCCATTGCTAGATCTTTCATCTGCAGGGAGGGGAGAGGGGTCCTTCATTCAGTGACAAAACTGGGGTGTAGGCAGGACAATGGCCGTACAATGGCTGCCAGGCAGGACTCACTGGCCATGCGGGACCCATGTCTGTTACTGAAGCTAATACTGCTCTGTGTGAGTTAAGCATTATTTCTTCCAGTGCTGGACTGCATTGTTTTCCACAGGGACTTGGATACCAAGATGCAGCCATGTTCGATCTTCTATATAACAGGCAACATATGTCAATTGTTCAACAAGGATTATATGCTAAAATTCTTAGAAATTAGTTTGTAGGCAATAAAAATGGCATTATTCAATGCCGTTGAATGAAGTGAGATTACTACACAATGTGGCCGAGAACTCAAGCATCTGGGTCATAAACTAGCCAATGTTCTCCGGGTCTCACAGGAAATTTTTGTACACATGATCTCTAAGCTCCAATGCAGAACCCTCCAAGGAACTAGGAGGAGCCATAGGTTCAACCCCTATGGCTTAAACAAGGTAGACTGAAAAGACCAAGGACCACAGCAAACTGAGGGGGCCACTGATGCAAACCTCAATCTTGGCCCACCAGCCACTGCAAAGGCTGCTATTCAGAGCCAGACCAGGAACCCAAAGATGATCAAAGGAACATTTTCTGCAATTCCTACTGCAGGTTTAGTCTAGGAAAACTTCGGGAGGCCTTCTGAGGCTGGAATCATCAGGAATATCCCTAAAGAAACAGCATCCTCCAAAGACAAGAGAGAAAACTAGGTTTCTTCAGGAAGGAAGTGGACCATCTCCACTCTGATGGAGGCAAACATCAGAAGGAAACGGAAGGAAACCAAAGAAAAAGAGGTAACTAGCTACTGCTCTGTAGTGCACTGTGAAAATCCACGTACACTGAGAGAAAGCATGGCAGTCTCTCTTCTTTCCTCGTCTGCTGGGGACAGTGAAACATTCTGTCCATTACTCCTACAGCTCAAGGACCAATACACTATCCTTCAGCATGTCTGCCAGGCTTCTTCCGGAGAGGAGTGCAATGCCTTGATCCTGATCCAACTCTGTTTACGAGATCAGATGTAAGTGTGTAGAGGTATGTGAGAGGGATTGAGGGGTTTCTTATTTCCACTAGAACCCTCCACATTGCAGTGAAGTCACACTTCTTTATCTCCAAGACTCATCTTTACACCCATAACAACAGTGGTTTGAGGACAAGTCTCACATTTGATGTGTACCGTTCATGTTGCTGTTTTTTAAAGCACTTATTAAATCAATAGTGCATCACAAGCACTGGGATCCTAGAATTGTGGAAATAGCATAACACTGGAGAGTACAGGAAGCAAGCCCAGTTTCTCACTCTCAAAAGACCCGAGTTAGCACTTGAAATCCTTGGCTTGTAACTTTGTTCTTTCCAACCAAGTCTTATTAAAGAAATGGTTTTAAAGGGAAGTAGTGTGTCAGCTTGTCTATTGTTGACTGCACAGCACTCCTTATCCCCTGGGGAGAAGCCTGGGACCCTCCACTTCCCGGGATCCCTTGCCAGCAACAGGCCCACAGGAGCTTTGCCCATGGGAGTCACTTGCAGGAAATCTGGAGAGAAGAGGAGCAATCTTCAGCCTCCAGCCCCAGGCAGGAAAACACCACAATACCCCTAGAGAAGATTTTGCTGGGGGCTTTGTAGGGGATTTTGCTGGGGCTTTGAGTTACCTGGGAGTTGAAGGTGACGAAGATCATTAGCATGAGCTTCTGGGTTTCTGGGACTTCCTGAGTTCTAAAACCAGCTGCATCCCCCACCCCAGCCAACCTTTGCTTCTGGCCCATCCAACAGTTTCCTTAGTATTTAATTCCTTGATTTACATTCTTTTTTGCTCTAAATACTTACCTGGACTGAAAACAAATGACAATCACATTCCTCTTTTTACTAGGTAATACTCCTCTGCCTTCAGTTAACTTTTTTTTTCTTAAACAGCTAAGGGGTAGTCTTTTTAGAGGCTGTTTGTATGTTACAGAAGATATTACAGGAAGACTGAGGACTATTCTTTGGCCTTATTTAGTTCCTTTGTCTCATGCCATTCCTTTTATTGATACTTCATGTTCCTGTCTATAGATATTCTCCACTAACCCACATGGACGCATAACAATTATAGAAGTAGAAATTAACATCTCTCAAGTTCTTAACCCTTTTTCATACACAATTAATACACGTTATCTCACTTGACCTTCATAGTAATGCCATCACTTGACTGGAATGGCATTATGTTTTCCTATTTTATAGGTGGAAAATTGAGACCCAGATAGGTTAAGTGATTCATTCAAGGTCACACAGAAAATCAGGGAATGTGCTAGGATTAGAATTCAAGATTTTTGACCACTACTATTCCAGGGCGGCTGATAGAATTCTATTATTTCATCAAGTTAAGATGGCAGCTTTCTGCATGGAACTTTCCTGATCTGGGAAAATTTCCTATAGTTCAAGCTCCATGGACTCTTGTGTGGATAGATCCCAAGTCTTTGTCAATGCTTTGAAATCATTTTTCAAATTAATATAACAAGCTCAGTGGGTAACTGCAAGACCACTGGAGGGCAACTCTATGATTACTATTTGGCATCTAATATATGTGGTACATTGGCAAAGTGTAATGATAATAGGAGTGACAATATATCATTATCTCTGACAACCTTGCAGTGGCCAGCACCAATCAGTCAGCGGTCTAATATCTACTGAATGAGTTTTCATATTGGACAAACTCCCAAGATTCTAACTGGACTATCTGACAGTGTCACTTAAAGGATAACAGACTGGGAATGGAGGGACATAACTTCTTGCTTACTCAAAGATAAGCTTTTCAGAATGAAGATAAAGGAATTAGGCAATGTTGAGAGTAATAGACCACTGGCTATACTGAATATATGGACAAATGAAGAATTTGGATAGCTCTTGGGATTTTTTTAAATCATGTGAATAAATGTAGCTAAGACTTTCCTAAGAGAAATGTACATTTTTTAACCCCAGAAAAAGCATTGGTTTCTATTAATAAATTCAACATTTCCATCTATTTTAAATAGAAAACATAAGGAAAAATACACAAGCTGTAATATGTCAGCAAGGCAAATAGAATAGTTGCAGCCAGCCCTGAAAGCAAAGATAAGATGTTGAAAATCTGTACGAACTTATTGTTGATCAAAGACATGGATGGATGTGCATGTACTCATACGCATGTGATGCCTAAATGAATGAAGGTTTTAATGGCTTTGTTTCTTACATTAAAGGGAGAAGATATTTGTAAATGACATATTGGATTCAAGGTTAGTATCCAAATTGATAAAGAACTTACCAAACTCAACACCCCAAAACCCAAATAATCCCGTGAAGAAATGGGAAGACATGAATAGACACCTTTCCAAAGAAAACATCCAGATGGCAAACAGACATAGGAAAAGAGGCTCAACATCATTCATCATCAGGGAAATATAAATCAAAACCACAATTAGATACCACCTCAGACCTGTCAGAATAGCTAAAATTAACAACTCAGGAAAAAACAGATGTTGACGAGGATGTGGAGAAAGAACATTTTTGCACTGTTGGTGGGAATGCAAACTGGTACAGCCATTCTGGAAAACAGTGTGGAGTTTTCTCCCCCTTCCCAAATTAAAACTAGAACTACCCTACAACCCAGCAAGTGTACTACTAGGAATTTATACAAATTATACAAAAATGCTGATTCGAAGGAGCACATGCTCCCCAATGTTTATAGCAGCACTATCAACAAAAGGCAAAGTATGGAGAGAGCCCAAAAGTCCATCGACTGATGAATGGATAAAGAAGATGTGGAATATATATACAATGTAATACTACTTGGCAATGGAGAATAATGAAATCTTACCATTTGCAACAATGTGGATGGAACTAGAGTGTACTATGCTAAGTGAAATAAGTCAGTGAGAAAAAGATATCATATGATTTCACTCATATGTGGAATTTGAGAAACACAACCAATGAACACAGGGGAAGGGAAGGAAAAATTAGTTAAAAACAGAGAGGGGAGCAAACCATAAGAGGCTCTTAAATACAGAGAAAAAACTGAGGGTTGCTGGAGGTGAGGACTGGTGGGAGGGTGGGTTAAATGGGTGATAGGCACCTTTGAGATGAATAGTGGGTATCACATGTAAGAGATGAATCACTGGGTTCTACTCCTGAAGCCAAGACTACATTGCATGTTAACTAACTTGAATCTAAATAAAGAAAAATTTGTAACTTTTGAAGTTTTATTTGCAAAGCAAATTCTTTTTATAAGTAGACTTGCATACAATTGCAATGCCAAAGTCAACTTAAGAACAGAACACGTGACCTATTAAGTTTAGACCCACTAAGCACTTAGGAAGCACTGACTGTGTGTTACCCACTAGCCCAAGTGGTATTACTATTGAGGTGGCAAGTGCTCTGGGGTCAAAAGGACCAAATTCAAACTCCAGCTTTGCTACTCACTGGTTGTAGAACAATAATGTATTTGGGTGATTTCTTGTAAAATTTCACAACTATGAACCTCATATATTTTTTCAAGTTTAATTATTTATATTTGAGAGAGACAGAGACAGCACAAGTGGAGAATGGGCAGAGAGAGAGAGAACCCCAAGCAACCTCCACGCTGTCAGCTTGGAGCCCAACATGGGGCTTGAACTCATGAAACTCTGAGATCATGACCTGAGCAGAAACCAAGAGTCAGAGGCTTAGCCGACTGAACCACCCAGGCGCCCCCTCATATTTTGTTTTGAAGAGTGTTTCAAGTGGAATAGGTACTTTATTTATTTAGCATAGTGCCTGGCTCATAGTTGGCCATAACTATTCATTCCTTTCAGTGTCCATTAATGTCATGATAATTCCAGAACTCTGCCAAGGAGTATAAATCCAGCCCCTGTCCTGCTCTACCTTCCCCAATAATCTGGATTGTGGTGTCTATATAGATATCATCAGTAAGAAGAGGCAGGACTTCTCATATTTAGGAAACAGACTTTCCTTTACGATCATGTAAAAGTCCCCTCTGGTTCTTCAGTGCTCTTGTCAAACTTTAGTCTCTGTAAAGGGATATCATGTAAAAAAAAGAGAGAGAGAGAGAGAGGGAGAGAGAGAGAGAGAGAGAGAGAGAGAGAGGGAGAGAGAGCTTTGTCTTCAGAACACATTTCTCTGGAGATATTTTCTGGGCAGGCAGGGAAGAGGGTTTAACAACCAGAACATCAGGATCATCATGCATGAGATATATAACTATATGTGAAGCCTTGCTATTTCCAGATGGAGTACTAAGGAAAAGGCCACCGGGTGGCCAGAGACCCTGACTTGAGGTCACCTGCCCCTTGCGGCTACTACCTGACAGTAGTGACTCCACGGCAATGGTTCCCTTCTGTCCTCCACTCCAAGCATGGGCGACAGGGTGAAAAAGGGTAGGCTGCTACTGCTTTGCCGTTTATTTGGTTTTGCTCTAAGAGGGAAGCAACTCTTTAAAGGTAGCAAACACGTGCATAAATTCACTAGAGGTCATCTCCCTTGACAGTAATAAAACTCTCAGTAATTTTTAAGCACAGATGCCATATTGTACTGTGTAGTCATTAGTTGTTTACACAGATGTTTTGCCCAGTCTAGTGTATCTTTACTGCCCCATGCCTTGAATTTTGATAAATGCTTGTTATGATTTAATGCAATATAACAGTAATGATGATCATAACAATAAACAGAGCCCTTGACTTGTCCTCTCTGGGACACCCCACATTCTACGGTCTTGAGTATTCCTGATGGCTAAAGGGTAAAAATGTTCTTGAATGAAGAAAATAAGAAAGATCACTGTTTTTTCTTTTTTAAGGAAAAAGAACCAAGTGAAAAAGAGAGGCGTGTTCATTTGGCAGCAAAGGAAGACATTCTCCTTAAAAAGCAACTCTCTGCCAAGTTTTTAGCTTCTGTTTGTTGTTGCTTAAAAGGTAAACACAATTAAGAAAGAAAATACCGAGTCTTTAAAAACACAGCTGAGTATTTATGTTTTCACTCAGAGACTTCTGGGCTTATTTCTGAGGATCTTTCTTTGCTACTGAATGTCATAATAGTTAAACGCCACCAAAATAACTCTGCTGCACCATTCTGCCTTGGGAAGAAGAGAATGGGCTCGTTATTAACGTCCATCCCTTTCAGATCGTGTTGTAATTCCTTAAAGTCTGAACACCAACATTATAATTTCCTCTTCCATTGCTGAGCGCACATACTTTTGTTCTGAAAATTCTATGTTATCAAGTCTTAAGGTACAGCTATCTGATCCCATCTTAATTGCATTACCCGAGATAAGCCACTATACTGATAATAGGGCCCCCAAATGAGTTAATAAACCATCTGGGCTTGCTAACTCCTGAACTATCTGAATTTGTTTTGCCACAGAGGCAATTCTAGCCCTTGCTTGTATGTTAATGAGAATTCCCCTAAAAATCTCTTGGTCTATCACAAGTCTGCTAATTCATTCGATTCCTTTTTGTTGTTGTTTTTGTGTTTGTTTTCCCAATTTTATACCACGTGGAACCATAGCTACAGCAAGTTTCAACAAGGAAATTTCCGAGTCAAAACTCCCTGTATGTGACAACTTATTCCAAGCTCTGGACAATATGGAAAGGGAAAGCAACAGAGAGTTAGTGCAAAGCATCTCAACTCTGCTGTGAACACCACTCAGGCCTCTTCTTAATCAAACCAATTCTCTGGCTTGCCACCATGGGCTAGTTCCTGCCATAGATAAAAAAAAAGTCTCTCCAGAGATCACTGCTGCTCAGATAATTGCCCATCACAGACTATCCCTTTAAGACTGGAAACCCCTTTGGGAACTTCCTGGGAGGCTGTCTGGAGAGGTAGTTCCCAGCTCTGAATAGCCCATATTTTTAAGCATGACAATGATTCCTTAGAAACGAAAGTACGGATGTATTATTCCTATTCTAGCATATTGGGAGGCAGGAAGGGTCACAGGCCTTCCCCGGCAGCTGATTTCCATGGCTAAGCAAATACCACTTAAAGACTGTGTTTCCAAGTGCAAATGTGGGTGGGCATGTGGGGGAGGTGTCTTGTTCACACATGACACACCCACAGACAAGCAAGCACAACATAACACACTTATGCTGTCCAATGACAGATTCAACAGTCTCTGCATTGGTCTCCCTGCCTCTACACTTTTCTTCACATTGTTCTACCTTTTAGTCTGCACTTTGCCCATGCCCACTTTGCAAATGCTTCCCCAGGCTGAAGCATTTGATGATTTTGTGGTGTGTAGGATGAAGTTCAAAGCACGTCACTTATAGACCTCCTCAATATGGTGCTGACTATAATTAACAGAATGATGTCCGCTGCCTGCCTCTCCGCCAACCCCCCCCCCCCGATGTCTAGATCCTGTTCCCTGAACCTGAGAATATATCTTACGTGACGAAAAGTACTTTGCAGATGTGACTGAGTTAATTTAGACATGAGGAGATAATCTTGGATTTTTCCAATGGGCACAATGTAACCACCGGGACCTTATAAGAGGAAGGCAGAAGGGTTCGAGTCAGAGATGTGATGACAGAGGCAGAGAGTAGAGTAATGTGCCCTGAAGATGGAGGAAGGGGCCATGAGCCAACACACTCAGGTGGCCTCTAGAAGCTGGGAAGGCCAAGGAAACAGACTTTTCCTCAGAGCCTACCAAAGGAACACAGATCTGCCGACAACGTGATTTCAGCCATAAGACTCACTGTGCACTTCTGACATACACAACTGTTAGGTAATATATTTGTGTTCTCTGAAGCCACTAAGTCTGTGGTCATTTGTTACAGTAGCGATAGGCAACAAGAGCATTCACGTTGTACCTCCTCCCTCCATATCTTCCTGAATCCTTGGTCAAAGCCACATTTCATCAGCCAGAATGTTTTACGGTCTGACTGCAGATTCTATTCATCCTCCAGGAACACCTTCCATTCCACCTTTTCTGTGACCAAGGGGTCCCCACTTTCTCTGGATATCCCTAGTATTGTTCTGAAACCACCTCTGATGTCCTCTTTCTCATAGGTAGTATCATAACACTTCTGCTACTACTTTGAACTAATGCTTAACTTGCTGTGACTCTATGTTTGTCCTCCTCCCCAACTGAATTTTATTTAAGTACTCTGATGATGGGGCTGATGTCATATCATTTTCTTGTTTTACCCACAGTTCCTAGTGTGGGATCATGCACAAAGAAAGCACTAAATAGATATTTAAACTGGGACATATTAAACAAATTATCATAAAATGTGTAAATGGTCCTTCTTAGCAGCAACTTCATAGAATTAAACCTGGCAGTGGCTCTCTAGATTTCTGAAGTGGCATCATAGAATGAGTCTATAGGGTTGTGATCACTGGTCAGTAAGGAAAAATAAAGAAAGAGGTAAGAGTATTATATAGATAAAAAGAAGAAAATGGTAGTAAAAATGACAAGGTACTAAAATCCCCCCAAACTCTTTCCCAAATAACCTGACATGTTCCAGTGCAGGTGTAACACAATAAAAACAGAGTTAGGCTTTAAATTTTAGGGCTTTTAAGGAGGCATTCATATGGCCCGTGTCTTCTGAACTCCATTCAGTGCCATATGCAGAAGACATTTCTTCATAAAGACAGAGAGGAGAGTATAACAGACTTTCCAATTATTTTTTTCAACCAGGAACTTCTCCAATGATAAGCTGAAATCTACAAGCAATAGCATTTCCTAAAAGATTGTATTAAAAAAATGACACTATCTGTTTGTACCTGCATATCAGCAGTGAGTCCCATTCTGGAGACAAATGGCCTCCGTTGAAATCCTAACTCCATCTCTTAGTGGTTGGGTAAACTTTCAAGACCTTTCTGGCCTCAGTTTCTCATCTCTGCAATGGGAATAATATGAATACTTCCTCATTTGGCTGTGGTGAGGATTAAATGAGATAAGGCACGGGAGGCAATCAGTAGAGTGGCCCATATGTAGTGGGTGGGTCTTCAGGCAAGAGGACTTGTGATTATTGTTCTACCTGGAAACCTGCTTGGGTCACTTCTATAATCTTCCGGGACACAAACCAACTGAGTGTGTTTGGAGATGAATGGAGGAGGAATGGCTATTGCACAGGAGGAAATGGCATAGAGAAGAGTTAACTGCCAGGATTAAGGACCGTGTTTGAGCAGTAGACCTCAAGGCAAGGTCAGGTCTATGCAGTGTTTTCACATCCAAAGACCACATCTTTGTCACTAGCACTTCAATTTATGTATGCACTGCTTGTGAACACAGAACTAGGGAGCAGAAAACACTTAGCATTTCCAGAAACTGGAGGGAAGCCCAGCACCTTCCATGTTGCATGGCTCCAACGTAATTATGATCACAGTATAAAGTATGCATCATTTCCCCTCATTTTACAGACACAGGAATGTGCCTCAGTGAAAGAAGCCAGATACTTGACAATGCATATAATTTGATTTCATGTGTAAATAAAGTTTACCAAGAGTACAACACATAGTTTTAGTGTTAGAACTAAGTCAAGAAAGTGGTTACTCTGGAGAGGAGAAAGGAGGAGCCACTGGAGAGGCCTCCAACCCCCACTGGGGGATTCCAACGGGCTGGCAACAATGGTCCACATCTTGGTTTAGGTGGTGGTTACACAGAATTCTTTGGCTGATAATTCACTGAGCTATATATAAATATTTCATGCATTTTTAAGTGTACTATATTTCAACCAAAATGCTTATGAAAATGAGGCTCTGAAGAGTTAAATAAGTTGTTCAAGTTCACATGGAAGACCTGGGGAAGAGTATGGATTCAGATTGTCATTTCTCAGATTAGACACCAAAATCTATAGTCTTCCCCAAGCTCTGCTGCCTTCAGAGGATGAATAAAAAATGAGTCTTCTCCATCAATAGTAGGCTACTCTTCAGTCAGAAACCTCTCTCTCGGGTCAGAAAGAAATGTTTTAAAGCAAGATTCTTTTGTTGTTTTTTTGACTAAGGAAGGCAAATCAAGATCCTATCATCTTTGTATATATTTTTCCTTGAAAAGTGGGCTGTCTCTGGTAATGTTTTCTTTGGGTTAGAGAGGTTTCTAATCTTTACAACTGATGCATCAGCCGCAGTAAAAGCCTCTAGTTCAGAACTTCTGATTTGGCCTCTAGTAAATTTCTTTTGCTTGGAGAGTCCAAGGACCCGAGTCAGTAAAATAAAGTAAACAGATAATTAAAGCTGAATAGACAGTCCAGATACACACAGTTAAGTAATTTTTGACAAAGTCATATAAACCATTCAAAGAGGAAAGAATATCTTCTCAAGCCAAACAAGTGGATATTTGCGTAGAAAAAAAAAGACACTTCAAATCCCTTCTTACGGCATACACAAACATTAATTCAGGATGGATCAGAGTTTTATTAAACCTAAAAGCTATAAAAAACAAAAAGAAAATATTCGATGGGGTAGGCAGAGAATTCTTAGATTGGTTCAACATAGCACTCATCTTAAAATGAGAAATGTGATCAATTTGACTTAATTAAAATTAAATTCTGCTCCTTGAAAGACAGTAATAAGAAAATGAAAAGGGAAAACATTTTCGCCACATGTATATCTGACAAAGGACTTAAACCCAGAATATATTTTTAAAAGTCCCACACATTAATCAAAAGATGAACGGTCTAATATTTCTTTTAAAAAAAAATTTTAATGTTTATTTTTGAGAGAGAGAGAGAGAGAGAATGGGGGAGGGTCAGAGAGAGAGGGAGACACAGAATCCGAAACAGGCTCCAGGATCTGAGCTGGCAGCACAGAGCCTGACGTGGGACTCGAACTCACAAACCATGAGTTCATGACCTGAGCTGAAGCCAGATGCCTAACCGACTGAGCCACCCAGGTGCCCCAACAGTCTAATATTTCTAATGGGCAAAGTATCCAACAGATATTTTATAAGCAATAATGGATGGTTCAGTAAGCACATAAGAATATGTTCAATAGGGACACCTTGGTGGCTCAGTCATTTTGGCATCTGACTCTTGATATCAGCTCAGGTCACAATCTCATGTTTTGTGAGTTTGAGTACTGCATTGGGCTCCGTGCTGACAGTGTGGAGCCTGCTTGGGATTCTCTCTCTTTCTCTCTGCCCCTTCCCTACTCGTGTATGTGCTCATGTGCTCTCTCTGTCTCTCTCTGTCTCAAAATAAATAAATAAACTTAAAAAGAAAAAGATTATGTTCCACAATCATTGGTCATCAGAGTAATTAAATTCACAGTGAGATGTCCGTGTACCCTCACAAAAACAGCTAAAAGATAGTTAGGCAACATCAATTGTTGGCAAGGATAGGAAACAACTTGATAAATAATAAATAAATAAATAAATTCTGTAGTGCTTTGTTGGCATATCAGTGAATACAAATCAGTTTGATGCAGGGATTTCTCAAAGGGTCATGTTTCTGTTCACTTAGAGCTGTCATGCACAAGTAGTACATCCCTCCTGGGTATTTGTCATCAGTTTTAGTCTTATTATTTATCCCATTATGGTTTTATATATCTTTTTCACTGTTTTTTTTTCTATCTCTCCTACTAGATCGTGAACCCTAAGAGGGTGGAGTGCGTACCTGGTACCAGAAACAGAAAATAAACTCAAAGAAGAGGTTTTGAATGAATGATGTTTAAATTAATGAAGGAATCAATGGAGAAGAAACAGAATGACAAGAATTTAAAGATTATGAGGCATTTTCGTAAAGGGCGGAAGCACATTTCTAAAGTCAAGGCAACAGTCTTGCTGAGGGCTGCCTGCTTCCTTGTGGGTCTTCGTTATGGTCTATCTACCTACGTGACTAGTCTGGACAGCAAGTATTTACTGAGAAGTTACTACATTCAAGGCCCTGTACATGGGTAGGAATAATCTGGATGAGGAGCTCATAGACTGATATCCAGTTATATCCTGAACTAACGTGAATGACTGTAAGTAACTGCCAGTTTGGATTTGAGACATAGCTATGATTCCTATCCTTTGCTCGTTTTCATAAATCACAACTTGGATTTAAATAATGATATGGCACTCAAGCACAGGGGCTTAAATAAATCGTCCTTTGCTCAGTGTGTAGTTGTGTTTTAGTAAATCACAAGATTTTCACATTCAAGTCTTTTCTGACTCTTTTATTATATGAGGCAATAGAAATTTGTATTAATCTTTATTTCTCTGCCTAATTTTAATTCTCTGTGTATAAGGAGCACCACATTGAGGTTGTTTTCAGTGTGGTAAAATAGCATCTGACACAAACTCTTTGTATGTATACCTCATTGTTGCTGATCTTACTAGTGTGTAATTCTTTAACTTACTCATAACCTGCCCCCAACCTAACACCCAGCTTCTTCAAGGATAGCTAGTGTCATACCCTCAAGTTATTCTTTATTTTTTGAACTTCACAGTGGAAGTGGCTAATGGGCATTTTCCTTTACTGCAGCTAACATCCCCATCAGTGCATTAGTCAGAAGGCCAAAGAGCGTATCATTTGCAAGAGCAGCACTGAGCATATTTATGACATTTTAAATTGAGTAAACATCGGACTTTGATTTTACAACTTCAATTTTGAAAGGGGCCCCCGCTAATAAATAATGTGATAAATTTCAATTAGGAATGTTGCATTTCATCACTTTTTTAAAAGTGATTTTGAATAGAGACTCAGGGATTGCAATATAGTTGGAAAGAGTTCAAAGTAAAAAATAATCAAGGAGTTATCCATGGCAGAGAATTTTTACAAAAAAGCTGTATTTTTACAAAAAGATACATGAGAAATGAAATGTAAATCCATGTCCAAATTTAGAAGACTCAATCTTAATATCTATGTTGGATAAAAGAAATTTTTGTAATTGTGAACTCAGGACTGAATCGTAACACAAAAAAAAAAACACAACAAAACAAAACATAACAAAACAAAGAAAGAAGAGAAAAAAAATAAAGAAATAAAGCAGCTTCCCCTTGTGCAATTTTTCTGGAACTCTAGTGAGGAAATGCTGCCTTTTCTTTTAAAACTGTGGTTTTCTCACAAAATTTTGCTCTAATCCTATTCAACTCCATCAAATGTGGGACATTTTAATTCTGCATAATTCTAGTTTCTTAGAGACGGATGTGAAGCACCAGTTCCTTGGGGACAGTCAGTGCTGAGACAGGTCAGAGAACAGAGGGATCCCTGTGGGCAAGTGAGGAGGGAGTGTTGGGAAGGTTTTGTAAAAGAGAGAAACCTTGACTAGGATTAGAGGGGCTGAATTGGATAGTAAGACCTAACTCAAAAAAAGCTTTTTATTTAAAAAAATATACATCTAAGTATAAACCCATGGGTAGAATGAGAAGATAGTGTCAGACACATCTGGTCCAAAGAAACTCTGTTTTCCTTATAAATGTACACTATAATTGCACAAAATACTATGGGCGATCATGTGCTTTATACAAGCATGCAAAGGACTTGCATGTGTCTTAGCATTTCTCAAAGTCTGTTCCATGGAACCTGCAGGTGTTAACAGATAAAATTCTGGATAAAGAGGTTCTGTGGTCAAAATATTTGGGAAACTCCCAAGGTTCAACCATTCTTTTTCAGCCTCAAATACTTCTCAGCATCATTATGATGCAAATGTGCACTGAGAATCTATAATGGGGAATATATTTAGGATTTTCAAATTTATTTTATCATAAAACTTCTCTTGGGATGTTTCAAGTGTCTTGTAGTTTCTATGCTCTATTTCTTTTTTTTTTTTTTTAATTTTTTTTTCAACGTTTATTTATTTTTGGGACAGAGAGAGACAGAGCATGAACGGAGGAGGGGCAGAGAGAGAGGGAGACACAGAATCGGAAACAGGCTCCAGGCTCTGAGCCATCAGCCCAGAGCCTGACGCGGGGCTCGAACTCCCGGACCGCGAGATCGTGACCTGGCTGAAGTCGGACGCTTAACCGACTGCGCCACCCAGGCGCCCCTCTATGCTCTATTTCTTAGAATAGTGCTTGATACATAGTGAAGAAATAACACTACTATCATTACCATTCCAAGGTCATATGACTAGTGATGGTAAAGCTTAGATTTGAAGCCAGGTTTGTGGCTGTCTACGCTATACAGTAAAATCAATATCCATGTGGACAATGACAAAATTGGTGAATCAAGAGGTATGCTGAGCAATGGAAACAGCATGAGCTTCAGCATCAAACAGAGCTGTGTCTAATGCCAGTAAAACGGATCATTTACTGTACAATGTGTGTCCGTTAGCTCACCTGTCCAAACCTCCATTTCTTCACAGACTATAGAAGGATGTTTGTACCTGTATGGCAGAGCTATTATCAACATGTGAGCTGATCTGTATCAAATGTTCCTATCACAATGACCCTGGCAAAATGGTAATAGTCACTAATGAAATTGAATCATGCACGTTAAAGTCATATTGAAGAAGAGGTTGGGTAAAAACGAGCATCCTGAATGCAAATAGTGAACATTCTTTACTATATCAAAGCTGCATCAGGATCCCTTTAAGAAAAAGGCAAATCAAGTCTATGACGGCCCTGGGTCACTCCTTCTAGATCCATGTGCTTGCTTGTTATCATTCAAGGCATTCCAAAGAGAGTTGGGATGGCCTGTCAGCCGTGTTCTGCAGGAAAGCTCCATAATCTTGTAAACCTGGTCTGGTCCCCTCTTTCCTTCCCTGCTCTTCTCTCTCTGTAGTGATTTCTTTCTCCCATTTGAATTCACATTATTGTCCTGAACAGCATTTGCTCATCATCTTAAATTCTGACTATGTTCCCTGCAGTAAATTACAAAAGGCTGGATCTAAAAAGAAAATGGGGGTGGGGGGTGAGGCTAAAGGGACTGCTTCTCAGCAGCCAAGCTGGCCTGCGTGGCAAATGACTGGCATATAATACACCGTCTAGAAAGAAGCTTAGCACTTGGGGAACGTCCTCATCTACATCCTCATCATCACCAGCATTGCTGAGTGGTCTCGGCAAAAGACAACATGTGAAGAATGGCTTATTGCCTACAGAGAGATCTTGCGTTTTCCACAATATGGCGCTTAGAACTAAGAAAAGAAAAACCAAAACTGAAAATAGACATTTTTTTTCTGTAACTCATTTGGCAAAACAACCAGACCTAAGCAGATATAAAGTTATTTAGAGTTTTCATCCCACTTCATGGTATATACACTTGCTGTTGTGTTTGATTATGGCATGCTCAGACCCGACCCAAGGTATTCTGTAACACATGGCATCTCTACTGTAACACTTTTCTAAAATCTCAAAAACCCTGAATAACAAAATGTACCTAGCTCCAAAGGAGTGTGGTTCTGTATAATCAAAACATCAGAACTTTGTGTACTGAAGAGTATGTTTCTTTCCCCTCTCCACTGATTAATCTCTCCACAACTCCCACCACCTCAAGCTGACCCCTTCCCCTTCTGCTACTTCTATCTTTGGCAGCATGCTCAAATAGTTGAAGGTCATCATCAAATGTGTTTTTGGTCTCCCCTTTTTGTGCCTTTCTTTTATTCATTTGGTGATTCTTATTTTTGGCTTTTTAGGTACTGAGGCTCTCTACCCCTAGGACCAGACTCTGTCTATTACCCCACCCAAATGTGCATGGAATAATGGTATGAAAAATGGTCCCAAAACTCCTGTTGTGGAGGAAACTGTCATGTGGGGGGAAAATATATTCTTGCGAGGAGTTCAAGTAAGTAAATTAGGATGTTAAGCTGTGCTACATGAAAAAATGAGAGCAGTTTGTGTTTTGGTTCTTGAGAGGCCTGGAGAGAAGAGCAGGTGAGAGAGAGGACTGAATTGAAGAAAAGAACCATTTAGTAAGTGGATTGTACTGGGGATAATTAACAGTGAAACAGCTGTCAGCTAAAATAACATTGAAGCTTAGAGATGTCTAAAATGTGATATTAGGTTGTTCATCTGATATATCATGTGACTACTAAAATTTCTGTGAAGTTTATCCCAGGGGTGTTTTATGGAAGAGGAGTTTGGGTATGTGTGTGTGTCTGTATGTGTGCATAGAAATCAAGGAAGGGCCTGGTTTTCCTGTGTGTTGGTGTGAGAACAGGGACATTATGGACTGAAGTAGGAGCCCAAAGACAAAGGTATCAAAGCATTAGTAGAATCTCTGTATATAGAAAAAATTAACTCAAAATGGACTAAGACCTAAACATAAGAGCTAACACTATAAAAACTCTTAGAAGAAAATGTAACTTTCACACAGGCAACAAAAGTAAAAACTAAATTGGACTTCATCAAAATTAAAAATGTTTTGCACCAAAGAACACCATTAAGACAGTATAAAGACACCCACAGAATGAGAGATAAGTTTTCAAATCATACATCTGATTAAGAATTTGTATCCATAATATATAAAGAACTCTTGCATCTCAATAATAAAATGGAAACCCAATTAAAAATGTTAACAGGATTTGAACAGACATTTCTCCAAGGAAGACAGACAAATGGCAAATAAAGTACATGAAAAGACACTCAACATTATTAGTCTCTAGGGAAATACAAATCAAAAGTACAATAAGATACCATTTCACACCCGCTAGGAGGTTATAACCAAGAAAGGAGACAATAACAATTGATGGCAAGTATGTGAAGAAACTAAAATCCTCCTACGTTATTGGTAGGAATGTAAATTAGCATAGCCGCTTTGGAGGCAGGTTCTCAAAGTGTTCAACAGAATCACTGTAGGTCTCGGCAACTCCTTTCCTAGGTATATGCCCAAGAGAACTGAAAACGTATGTTCATGCAAAAACTTGCATGTACATGTTGGTATCAGCATTACTCATTATAAAGAATGGAAACAATCCAAATGCCCATCAATTGATGTGGAGTACCATACAATGGAATATTATTCAGCCATGAGAAGGAAAGAGATTTTGACACAGGCTGTAACATAAATGAATCTTGGCAATGTTTTGGTAAAGTGCAAGAAGCCAGACACATAAGGCTGCATCTATGATTCCATGTGTATGAAATATTCAGAATAGGCAAATCTATAGAGACAGAACATAGATTAGGGTTTGCCAAGGGCTGAGGTAAGGGTAAATGGAGACTGACTTCTCACTGGTAATGGGTTTCTTTTGGGGATAATGAAAATATTCTGGAATTAGTGAGTGGATGCACAACTCTGTGAATATACTGAAATCCACTATATTGTACAATTTTAAAAGGTGAGCTTTATGGTATATGAATCCTCTCTCAACAGAGCTGTTATTTAAAAACAGTGTCAGTAGATGATGGGCTTTGAGAAGGGCACTTGTTGGGATGAGCACTGGGTGTTGTATATAAGTGATGAATCATGGGAATCTACTCCCAAAGAGCACGCTGTAAATGCTGCATGTTAGCTAACTTGACAATAAAGTATACTTAAAAAATGAAAAATAAATAAAACTATTACAAGAAAAAATAAAAAATAAAAAGAGCATCAGTGCTCCAGGAATTTTTTAGGTTCCTGAAGAGATCTTTGAACTTGAATCAGTACAAAATTTTTCCCCTATATCTCAAGGGGCAAAGAGATACTGGATGGTATTCAGCTTATATTTGTAAGGTTTTATCTAGTAAACATCACTCAGTTGGATGTCCAGTGTGACCTATCATTATTATTGTTTTCTATGAAAACTCTGACCCCTAAAAGATTGGAAGCATGGAGTGAGGTTACACATGATTTCTGCCTTCTCACATCCTGATATGGAATCTACTCCCTGCATAAGATATAAACATACTCTAAATAACTCACCATTCATATATGATATTGGCATAATGCACCGGGTTTTTAAAGCACCTTGGCCTTTATGCTTTCAATAATAATAATTATTCCCAATGTAAAGATACAACAACCAGGGCCTAAATAAGATTTTAAGTGACATAGATAGGAAACAACCCCAGAATTGGAGTGTGCTACATTGACAGTCGAGCCTCCCTTACACACCTTACTGTGTATAATCCACTTCTCAACTCAAAGGACTGAGTGATCACATCAATGAAAGCTTGTTGGTGGTGGTGGTGGTGGGGGGCGGGTTATATTAGCAGGAGCCTCTTTTACTTAGTCTTCTTAGCATGCTGACAAGGCCACTGCTTACTCTGCTTCCTTTAGCTGGGTTAGTCCAAGTACCAGGAGGTCTCATTCATTTGTGAATGCATTTAATTTCTAGGGAAAGCAACTCATGCAAGTGTGCTCATTCTTAGCAGTTTGCCTTGGGAAAGTCAACTTCACCTCTCCATGTCTGACTTTTCTCCTCTGTACAAATGTACAGGTAAGAGTCTCTACCTCACTGGGTCACAGTGAGGATTAAATGAGATAATGCACCAGTACACCAGGATCTAATGAGTGCTTTGTAAATTAGTTACTAGCAAGAAAGATTCCTCACCTGAGAATGAAGGACCTCAGGGAGCTACTGCTGAACAGCAGGCCTCTCTCTGAAGGACCTCTTTGAATTGCTCAATTTTCTCAATTGTGAATCACCATAATGTGATTCTCCTTGAGTCACAGAGATGTTTTTTAAAGAAGGTGAAGAAAAGAAAGGCATAGGAAGGAAGGAAGGAAGGAAGGAAGGAAGGAAGGAAGGAAGGAAGGAAGGACAGACACACACATGAAAACTAAGAATCTGCAACACGTTTACCCATGTGTTGGGGAGAAATCGGGTGTGTCCACCACTGCTGTCTATAGTGAAGTTTTGACGAATGTATGCACATGAAATAAAAAATGTCCTCGAAGCTTCTCAGGGCTGCGGCCTGCTTAGGTATTTATGTCTAGTGATGAAGGCAAATGCAATTCAGTCTGCTGAGCATAAGAAAAACCATCCCCAGACCCACTCCTCTATCTTTCAACATAATGCATTATACTCTTTTCCCAGCAGTTAACATTGCTCAGAAAATCCCTTCATGAGTTCCTCCCTTTCCAAAACTTGGGTTCTTACTCTTTTCCCAGAAACAATCCTCTTTATTGAGTATATCTACCACAGAGACACTGGTCGTGCTTCAGGAACATCAGCATTCACATTATTTCTGTGCCTTTGTTTGCAACATAAATCCCTGAAACCCTGTCTCCGAGAGGGAATGTTGTCATTCCTGCCATGGGGTAAGGCATTTAGCTTAGTGTTAATTTGCCATCAGCGTAATTTAAACAACTTCATAAAATATAAATGGCATGAAATGGAAACGCATTTGTTTTGGTAGCAGATGCCTCTGTTTTATGTGAGGAAGTTAGTCTCATGGTTACAGGCACATTGGGTCCCCTGCCAGGGCCTTCAACATAAAACACGGAGGTTGGACACCACCCATATTCTAGAGAAATGAACACAATTGCTCGGAAATGCCACACTGATACCTTTTCCACAAATGCCAGAGAGAAACAAACTAAAATGGGACTTTTTTTTTTACCCCTGCAGAGAAGAAAGAAAATCAGAAGACTGAGTCTTACTGTCCTGACAGGTATCCTGAGATGTGTTATCTTAAGGGAACGCTTTTCTGGAACAGAAAAGAACTTCCAACTAATACGGCTACTTCTAAGGTAAGGCTGTGTACTGCTTTTGATAGCAGGGATAGGTCAATATACAAAGTCCCCGTTGGGCCATGTGATTCGTCTTTTCAGCCCATGGCTTTCGAGTGCTTCTCCTTCTCTCCCATTACACCTCTCTGTGACATTCCATTGCTCATACTTGGGGGGATATGGGAGGAAAGGGATTTCATTCATTCATTTATCAAATACTTGCATTTTTCTATGTGCCATGGATTTTTTACTCACAATGAATACAAAGGTGAACATGGCAAATTGCTAGTTTTCTAATTTTCAACTTCGGTCAGCCTATTGTATTCTGAGGCATCTCTATGAAACATGTAATAACTAGTAAAATCATAGTTTTTCATCTAAAGAACTGTCCCTTGTCTCTTTTGTATCTGGATTGGTGAAATCAGGTAAGCTAGCCTGTACTCAAGTGTGGGATTCTCTCCTTCTCTTCCTTGATGTTTAAAGATGGTCAACACTTTGGTTTTGGCCGCCTTTCAAAAGAGGCTGTCTCTCCATCTCACACTAAATGTGAGTTATTGACCTTCCTCTCACAATCCTGCTCCCCTCTCAGCCTTCCCTATCTTGGGTGATGGCCACTTCATTCTTCCAACTTGTGGGCCAAATCCTTGAAGTGGGTCCTTGACCCTTCTCTTTCTCTGACACCTTACATCCAATCTGTCAGGAAACCTCCCTTGCCTCTACCTTCCACATGCATCTGGAACCTGATCTCTGCTCCCTACCTCTCTGCTACCTCCCTGGCTCAAACTTCCATCTTGTGTCTAGGGTAGGACTGGAGCTTCCTATAAAGTCTCCCTCCTTCCACCTTTGCCATCCTATAGTCTATTTTCAATGAGGCAGCCGGAACAATCAGTTTAAAATGCAAGTGAGATCATGTAGCTCCTGTTCCCAAATGCCTGTAATTAGGTCATCCTCACTGTGGTCAGAGTAAAAGCCAAAGTCCTTAGAGACTGAGATCTGGTTCCTTTCTTTCCCTGGCCTCACCTCCTACACTCAACTCCCTGCCCCTCTCAGTGTCCATACCAGCAACCTCTTTGCTGGCCCTGAACATACTGGGTACACTCCAATCTAATGGCATTTGCACCTGAGTTAGCTGTTGCCTCTGTTCCTTTACCTAGAATGTTCTTCCCCCCATATATTCATGGCTGACTTCTCCATTTCTTTTAGGTCTTTGCTCAAAAGTTTACTTCCCCCTGAGATCTACTGTAACCATCCTAAAATTATAACCTTTCTCATTTACACAGTACATCCATCCTCTTTACTTGCTCTGTTTTCCTCTCCCTCCCCACACTTACCACTTTCTTACCTACTATATAACTAATTTCTCATGTCTTGTTTCATATCTGATCCCCCCCCCCACCCCGCCATGGGTTGGTTGTGCCATGCAACTAACTGGTCCTTGCCCAGGAATTGTGACAAGTTAAATACGTCACTTCCAGGTTAGAGCATTTAATTGCTGACATGAGACACTCTGGAACTCTCTTGTCTTCTGTATGGAAATCAGCAATGTCTGTGAATGGGGACTTTGATCCTTGACTTATTCCAATGAGCAGGACCCTCCCACCTTCTCCACTCTATCAAACTACCACAGACATAAGAGCAAGAAACAAGCCTTTTTGTCTTGCCACTGAGTCTTGGGGGTTGTTTGATGGCACAGCATTGCCTAAGCCACTCTGATCGATGCAGGGAAGATGGAGAAATTGCTTACCCAGTGTCACACAGCCAGGAAGTCCAGACATTCCTCTATGACACATAACAAATTTCTGAAGGTGTGTTGGAAACACAATGGTCTGAAAGTCAAACAATATATTTGCATGCTTTAAATTGAGGACCAGTCCCAAGGAACTAAAGCCATTTATAAAACCCGACCTGTGGGCTGTGCAGACACTGCCTTCTTCAGAATCAGACAACTAGTCAACAGATGATGACTTCAATAGAGGACTAGGTACAGGTGAGATTGGCTGCAGCAGGGTTATCGTTATCTGATCATTTCTCTTTTCCACTGGATAGGAAACCACTCCAAGCAAATTCCTGGTGAATCCTCCTTAACAAGCTGCCCCAGGGACTGAAATGACCAGCACAATGGTTCTCAAACCTGTGTATCAGAATCACCTGAAGGGCTTATTAAAACACAAGCTGCTGGACCCCACCCCAGTGGGTCTGGAGTAAGCCTGAGAATTTGTATTTTTCATAGTTGTCCACATGACTCTCATGATACTGGTCCAGAGACTACACTTGAGAACCATTAACAACAATAAGTAGCCCAAGTGTCAATTCAAAAACAAAACAGAGGCTCAGGGGTGACTCGGTTGGTTAAGCGTCCGACTTCGGCTCAGGTCATGATCTCACAGTTTGGGAGTTTAAGCCCTGTGTTGGGTTCTGTGTTGACAGCTCAGAGCCTGGAGCCGGCTTCAGATTCTGTGTCTCCCTCTCTCTCTGTCCCTCCCTCTGCTCACACTCTGTCTCTCTAAAAAATAAATAAACATTAAAAAAAACCACACACACAACTATATTTGTAGGCTACAAAATATTTTTGGTAAGAACTTCCAAATTCCAAAATTTCCAAATCAAATTAGTCATCATGGAAACAGAACTTTCTTACACCTCTTATGGTTTTGGATTAGGGTAATCACACATCCCCTTGCTCAGAACATTCCTGATTCACACCTACTGCCCCAGCGTTTGTGTGTCAACAGCCCCTCCTTTCACTCTGGTCAGTGTCCAGGTCTGAATAAGTTATATGATTGTTCTGGGTAGGCCTGTTTACATTTTTTTTATTTTACAATTTTTTTTAAGTTTATTAAAAATTTTTTTTAAACGTTTATTTATTTTTGAGAGTGAGACAGAGCATAAGCAGGGGAGGGGCAGAGGAGGCAGGGCGTGGGGGAGAGGGCACAGAATCCAAGCTCCAGGCTCTGAGTTGTCAGCACAGACTGTGAGATTATGACCTGAGTCGAAGTCAGACACTTAACTGAGCCACCCAGGTGCCCCTAAGTTTATTTATTCATTTTGAGAGAAAAGAGCATGAGCAGGGTGGGGCAAAGAGAGAGGGGAGAGAGAGAATCCCAAGCAGGCTCTGTGTTGTCAGTGCAGGGCACCTCGTGGGGCTCAAACTCACAAATTGTGAGATCACGACCTGAGCAGAAATCAAGAGTGGAACGCTTAAACAATGGAGCCACTCAGGTTGCTTCTAGGTCTTTTTACATTTTTGACTTTGACTTATGATGGTTTAAGGGCCCCAAAGATCTTAATCCCACCAAGGTTGCAGTGCTGTTGGGAGAAAGACCTGTGTTCTTGCTAGCCTCAGGACCCCTGTTGGTTTTCATGGGGGATAGGGAGTAGGGATGGAGGAGGGGGGCGTGTTGAACATGGGCTCCTCCCCGTAACTGGCCAGCACCCTGCAAGAGCTAGGAATCAGCCTTGCTCACTGATACATGCAATACGAAGTCAAGCATAAACAAAAGCTTCTGGGGTGCTGATGTATAATGCAGAAAAACAAAGACTGTCAGAAAAATGAAGATCTCAATATGCACCCCTGTCCCCAACAATGGGAATAGAACCAGAATTAATCTTCCAGCTGAATGGCCACTGCCATTTTATTCTCCCAGCCGGCTCTCAAGTCTTATATGAGGCAAACGCATGCTTTTTGCCAATCTTACTAATGTTCTTTCCTGAGGTCCATATTGTTGAGTTGGAGGCTCTGATGACTAAAGAGGGTAAGTCTGCAGGGGCACGTTATCTCCACCTGAGGAGAAGCCCCACAGGGGCCACCCTCTTTCCGAATGAGATGGAAGGATTCCTTGATATAAATTACGGTGTGGGTGTCCTGGCCCAGGGATGAGAATAAAGCTTTGCCTTTCCACCCCCTTTTAATAGCATCTAATTACTTCCAGGCTTCTAGACAGTTTCACAACACAATGATTAAGGTAGTGGGAAAAGCACTTTTCAGCTAGGCTGTCATCTACCTATTTTTTTTCTTCTTTAAAAAAAATTATGATTGAAGCTTAGTTGACATGCGTTATATTAGTTTCAGGTGCATGACACTGATTTGACAATTCTGTACATTACTTGATGCTCAGCACGAATAGCTACTTCTTGATAACTGCGGGAATCTTTACTTGAAGCCATTTATCTGAGTTGAAGGCTGCCCCTAAAGATACATACAGCTGGCTACAGCTTTAGTGTAATGGCAATTCTCTAGAGTGAGAGAGATGTGCACCTAACTGGCAGAGCCTCTCAACATTCCAGATTGTTAGCTAACTCCACTCCAAGTTTGTCTTGTATCATCCAGAACATGCAGTTTTGCTGTAACTGGTTTCAGGTCAATAGACGTTTAGGAAAGGCAGATGGGGACAGTATGGTGGGGAGGCCAACTGGATGCATAAATGAAAATGGGCAAAAGACACGTGTCACCCCCACATTAAAAGAAACCGCAGAGTCTACTGGTATTTACTAGGTAGTTGCTTTATATAAACACTGTGCTTACGGTAAATGCAGCTAAGTTGACAGTTTTTGCCTTGTGGGAGTTTTAATTTTATCACGGATGACCTAAATTCAACCAACACTCTTCACAACTGCCGACACCCTGTACCCACACACACACGCCCATAGACTGCTCAGGCTGCCATAGCCAGATACAATACCCTGGGTGCGGTCAACAAGAGTTTATTTTCTCCCAGTTCTGAAGGACCGCTAGTCCAAGATCAAGGTTCAAGCAGGGTTCCAATTCTAGTGAGGGCTCTTTTCCTGACTTGCAGATAGCCACTTTCTTGCAGGTCTTCATGTGGTGGCAGAGACTGAGGGTTGGGGGTTTGGAGCGTGGGTGGGAGCTCTCTCTTTCTTCTTCCCATAAGGCCACAGTACTTTCGAATTAGGGCCCCACCCTAATTTAACCTTCATGATCTCATTTAACCTTCATTGCATCCTGGAGACCTTATCTCCAAATACAGTCACACTGGGGGGTTCGGGCTTCAACATACAAAGTGGCGGGGGCACAATTCAGTCCACAGCATACATAGGGCACACTAAGGCAGGAGCTAATGCAGTGCTGAGATCACTGATGATTAAATATTTACAGTGAGGAGAACCTTCTTGAAGCAGGCCTGCCGTGTGCTCTGGGAGCATTCTGACAGTCTGCTGCAAGGAGAGGTCAGTGTGAGCTCTTTTCATTTAGCCAGGAAAGGCTTTCTAGACAAATGGGGATTTCTGGTGATATCTGGAGGGCAGAAAGATAGATTTAAGTGATAACAGAGAGGATAATAAGACCAGCGGGAGCGGGAGCATGAGAGAGATCCTACTTAGAAGAAAGAAAGATACACGGAGGGGTAGTTTGCGAGAGTTTTCCTATTTTCCCTTTGCTTTTTTAAAGTGGCTTTAAAGTGGTCTGCCTTTGTGTTCCTACCGTAGGAAGCTCATCATTGTGGGCTGTGTGTAGGTGTTCATTTTTCTTTTACTCCCTCTACACGCTTCTGTAGGCTGCTCCCTGGGGTTCTAAGGCATCTGCCTGGTTTTCTTACATTGTTCCCATCTCTATCCGAGCTGCCTGATTTACTCATCCCTCTTTACTCACTCATCTACCTCCATCTCCTTTGCTTCCCACCCCCAATTAATTTGTGTAGTATCCTGACCCCTGCCAACACATATCCTCCTCAACTGCCTTATCTTGACCTTCTCTCAAAAAAAGCGGGCACAGGTGACTAAAAATCAAGCCAAACTGTTTGAAATGTGGGAACCCCACCTTTGGGTGCTTTCTGCAGTCTCTGCCTGGACTATATCCCCCTTTCCCGTCATTGCTTAAGTTTTAGAACCTAGGAAGCACACAAGAGATTCATTTAAGAAATCTCACACACACACAAATAGATGAATACCTGAGGTGATGGATGTGTTAATGAACTAGATGTTGGGGGGACACTTTCACAATATATACCTCTATCAAATCACCATGATGTACAGTTTAAATAGCTTATAATTTTATTTGCCAATCATAATTCTATAAAGCTGAAATTATTTTAAACACATACACACACGAAACCTAAAGGAATTTCAATGCACACACGTGCACAAGAATGACTCTTTTCTTGGGTGATTGGGAAGTTCAAGGGTCACGTCAAAGCAGTTGCTTCCAAATTCACACGAGCTTTGGTGAGCTGAGACTCTGTTAGGTCTCTCCTTTCCCACCACAGACCTGCTCACTTCTGCTGAGAAAGATGACAGTGTGATTTGGTGCAGAGCTTCCAAAGTCTTGATTTTAGGGCCCTAGGGTATCAAAAGAGTACTGCTCCCTCCTCTGCAGCTTTACAGCACAGAATGGCTTGAAAATGGGAGAGTAAAAGCACCATTAGAGCTCTCTCTTTGATTTAGGCCACGGTCTTCAGAAAGTTTCCTAATAAATTATGAATATGACGTCTGGGAGTACACGATTAGCCCATCAGCAAGGTTGTTTTTGTCGCTTTGCTTGGAAAGAAGATAGAAGATGTGTCATGTTGGGGAGGTGGGGGTGTCTGGCAAGGTCTGAGAAGGCAAAGCTGAAAGGGAGACATGTGGCAGGACAACTGGGAAGTTCTGGGAGCTCACTGCTGCTGACATCACAATTTTGCCTGAGAAGGTCCTGCCTGGCTTCTGGTCCTGGCACCATCACTTCCTAGCAGAGGGACTTCCAGCAAGTCACCGAGGCTCCATAAACCTTAGCTTCCCTGACCGTCATATGGAGATAATAATGGTATCTAAATTATATGGTGGTTGTGAGGGTGAAATGAGATACTGTAGGCAAACACTGGGCACAGTGTCTGTGGCTTGTTGTAAACACTCAATACTAATAATTATTATTATGCAAGAATGACATCTTTTCTCCCATTCCAGTTTGAAGCTCATGGGTGTAAGACACATGTAATAGAAATTTCAAAAAAGTAATAGAAAAGCAGGGAAGCATCCTAAGCTAGAAATATTATCTTTGGGGCACATGGGTGGCTCAGTCGGTTGAGTATCCAACTTCAGCTCAGGTTATGATCTCACAGTTTGTGAGTTCAAGCCTGCATCGGGCTCTGGGCTGACAGCTCAGAGCCTGGAGCCTACTTTGGATTCTGTGTCTCCCTCTCTCTCTGCCCCTTCCCTACTTGTGCTGTCTTTCTCTCTCAAAAATAAACAAACCTTAAAAAAAGAAAATAATTATCTTTGTATTATCCCCAAATTGGACTCCATTCAATAAAGCACTAAGAGTGTTCTTAGGAGATTTATAAAATGATCCAAAGAGGACATATGCTAAGGTGCCTTGATACACTGGTGTGACTCAATCAAAACTTGCAAAGTTTCTCCTCCTTTCTGAAACCTTGGAGGACTGGGGCTATTTCACCATCTACTTCTCACCAAACTTCAGTTCTGCATCATATCCACTCTTGAAACTAATGTCACCTCATCCTTCATGAATGTTCTCTTTTCTCTCAGCCCAGCCTGGCATCTCTCTATTGACTTCACTTCTCCAAGTCAGTTATGCTGTACAACCTCACATTCTTAGGTCAATTTACTGATGTAACAATATGTTCAAGATTTAAAACTCAAATGAGTGTTCAACTATGCCTGGAAGTCTTTGTGTCATTTGCCAGGTAAACTGCATATCCTACTTTCTACAGTGATTATTTGAAACATTTCCCATTTCACTTCATATTATTCAGAAGATCAAAGCTTTCCAAAGGAACCCTTGTGAAAACGACAAATCCACTGACCTAGACAACAATCCTCATTTTCTCTCTTATTAAATGAGTTGTTCTTTCTATCATTTAAGCTGCTGCTCTCTCTCCTCCAGTCTCCTCAGGACCATGGCATGGTTATTCATTTTCCTCTATCATTTAATCAACAAACATCTTTCAAGTGGATCCTTCCTGTCAACATTCAAATATGTACAAACTTGGGGTGTCTGGGTGGCTCAGTCGGCTAAGCGTCTGACTTCAGCTCAGGTCATAATCTCATGGCTCGTGAGTTTGAGCCCCTCAATGGGCTCTGTGCTGACAGCTCAGAGCCTGGAGTCTGCTACAGATTCTGTGTCTCCCTCTCTCTCTGCCATTCTCCTCTTGCACTCTCTCTCTCTCAAAAATAAACATTAAAAATGTTTAAATATGTGCAAACTTAAGATACCTTCAAGTAACCACTTCTGATCCTTACATTCTACTCCAGCTCCCAGTATATTTTTATGTTCTCTAAACTTTCTCAACTTTCAGTCCTCCCTTCTCTCTCTTCCTACTCCACCTCCATGAGTCTGGAATCCTGGCCATCACATGTCCACATTGCTGAATCACTCAGCTCTCAGCATTACATGGTGTCAATCACTTCCTTCTAAAACCTCTCTTCCCTTCATGCCTCTGGTCCCACTTACCCTAGTTTCTCTCTTAGCCCCACGATCTCTTCACAGTCTTTTCCAGGCTAATAGTGCTTTTTCCAGCCACTAGATATAGGATTTCTGCCAGGATCAGTTCTAATATTTCATATCTTCTCACTTTGTACATTTTTGCAAAGCAACTTTACCCACCTTCCACAGTTTAGACCCTTTAGACCAGTATATCTAAGAACTGACTTGACACGTGGGCTTCAAGTCTTCAAAGACATCAACCACACCCTATCCAAGATCTACTTTCTGTCAATACATAATTTTCCCTCTCATTGAAAGACATATCTGTGGAAATTAAAAAAAAAAAAAAAGATCACCCAAATAAGAGCAAGTAAAGACTATAGTTGACTCTTGAACAATGCAGGATTTAGGGGCACCAAACTACCAAGCAGTTGAAAATCTGTATATAACTTTTGGCTCTCCCAAAACTTGACTACTAATAGCCCACCATTGACCGGAAGCCCTTACCAATAACATAAATGGTTGGCTAACACATATTTTGTATATACACTATATACTTTATTTTCATAATAAACTATGCTAGAAGAAAGAAAATGTTAAGAAGATCTTAAGAAAGAGAAAATGCATTTACAGGATTGTAGTTTATTTATTGAAAAAAATTCACATATAAGTTTATCTGTGCAGTTCAAGTCAGCACTGTTCAAGGGTCAACTGTTTTTATTCAGGGTACAGGAGTCAGCCACTATCACTGGTATTTGGCAGAGGCTCAAAAGCAGGCTGACAAGTGGGAATGTTTCATAGTGCAGAAGTAAAAAAAAAAAAGGCTTCAGTTATGTCCTGATTAGAGGCTGTTGGCATGGGGAAATGTAGGCGAGTTAACTAGACATGGGTATCCCATGTGATTGGTTAGCCTTCTCCAGTTCGTGCTAAACTGGAAATGGGGGCAAAAACTTGGCAGGATGTCAGTTATTAATCAAGCTTGGACTCTTTGGGACCAATTGCTACAGGGATTATTGTTTGGTTTCCTAAACAGTTTCCAAGAGATAGTAGTTTGATTTCCTGGACAGGTAGCTATATAAATATGTTAGCCTCTTGGGCTGGTTGCTGCAGATTATGGGTCAGAATTCTACTGTATATATAGTCTTCCCATTGCCCATTTGTATATACAGTCTCTCAACTCCATCAGTCCATCTGTGTAAACCAGAAGATAAGGAGGCAAAACAGCATGATGATATGAAATGAGTTCTAGAATGACACTGTTTACTTCCTAGGTCCACCACACATTAGCTGTGTACACTGGATAAGTTACTTTAATTTTATTTACCCTAAAAATTAGGAGAATGAGAGACTTATCTGAGTCTGACACAGTTACTGCCCACCCAACAGCTACGACCCACGTGTTTCTAAAAGTGTTAACAGCATTATCTAGCAGCTATGTGCTTGGTCCAAGGATAACCAGGAATGGCACATTACAAGTAACAGAGCCTAAAATGAGAATTTGACTGAAGGAAGAAAAGAGATGGGGGCTGTTGAGAAGTCTACTATTCTTAGGTTCGAAGTTAATAAGCTTTCAGTGTCAAAATGTTTGGATTGGTTATTGTCTTATTACTTTGGAATGAAGACAATTTTATTCACAAAGCTGATATTAATATAAGGAAAATTCAGCCTATTCTTAGGTGTTAGCTACAGGCTTGCAGAATTCAGTAGAGTCTTTTAAGAGTGAAGGTTGTGAGAGAAGCTCTTTCTGCCAATAGGTTGCAATTTAAATCAACTAAGACTTCTATAATTTGAAGCCTTGTAGTGCTGGAATAACTTAATTCTCACCTTGAATTAGTGTAAATCCACAGAGAGAGGCAGGAAATACACTGTTGAGAAAATAATGCCCCCTACACACCCTAGCTGCATCTTCCAAACATCTCCTTTTAATTATTCTCTGTTTGACAAAGAAGAAAAGAATGATGACTAAGACAAGCTTAAAAGGGGTGTTTTCTTATACTACTCAAGATACTATTTCATATTATAACTGGAGCCATTAAAACAACAGCTACTGGGAGTAGCAGAGGACATAGGCCAGTGACTAGAAGACAGATATTCTCAAGGATTATGCATGAGGAGATTGTTGGCTTTTATTTTACAATATGGAGCAAGACTTGGGGTAAGGGGGAATGGAAGACTAGTGAGTTTTGTTTCTGAAGTACCAGACTGCTAAATTTATCTTGCTGAAAATAATCTGTAACAAACTCTATGGTGTTTGAAGGAGCTCTACAATTCAAAACTACAATAAATAGAGGACTAAAACTACGTGGCTCAAAACGACATTCTTCCAGTACATGTACAAATGCCATTCTAAAAGACAACAGATAAGAAAGATCTTAGGGTAGAACCAGGAAGACCAGACTGACTGATTGACCTCTATCAAAGTGGAGAGTCCTCAATGTTCCTGTGAAACAAGATACGTTATATGCTATTTTTCACTGTGTGTGTCACTTCTCATTTTCCCCTTCTTCTGAAAACATAGTTTAAATTGTAGTCGTCTGTTTACTTCTTTGACACAGTGATCTGGTACAAATGGGGTTGAACAACTTGTCTTATATACTTAATGTTCCTGAACTTTACTGAGTAATCAATTCCAGAACTGATTCAGGGGAATACCTTCTCACCAGTGACCCAAGCAGGATAAATAACTAGTTAATATTTTAAATCTTCCTAGGAGAGGAGGCAAGTCTGATAGCAGATAATTCAACAATCATTCCCATTCTGTTTTACCCTCCTCCCCTTACTGTGTCTTCTTTGATTAACTATTATGTCCACATATAAACTGATCATGTGGTCACTGCAAGTTTGGTCTCATTTCAGCACCACGGTAAATCTTGACTAGTCTGAGCCTATCTTGGTAATTCCATTCCCTTGGCAGTGATTGTTTTGGTAATGAGTATGTGATATAATTCTGGCTAATAAGATAGAGTAATAAATATGCTGAGAGGTTTCTAGAAATATTTTTCTTGCTTTTAACAAAAAAGTAATAGAAGTGAACTTAGTCATCTTAACAAATATTTGTGAAAAATCTACAGCTAACATCATACTTACTGGTGAGAAATTAAAACCCTTTCCACTAACAGCAAGAAAAAGGCAAAATTTCCCTTCTCACCACTCCTTTCCAACATTATACTTAACTAAGGCAAAAAAAAAAAAAAAAAGGAAATAAGAGATATATAAATTGGGGAGGGGGAGCAGGAATAAAACTGCCTTTGTAGATAACATAATCATGTGATTATAGCAAGGTTACAGGATACAAGATTAATATACAAAAGTGAATTAATGCCCAATATACCAGCAATGAAAGAGTGAAATTAAAAATTTAAAAGGTCTTTTATTTTAGCACCCAAAAAAGGAAATGCCTAGGTATAAATCAAAGAAAATATGTACAGTATCTACATCAAGAAAGCTATATGGCACAAAAACAGACACTCAGATCACTGGAACAGAATAGAGAACCCAGAAATGGACCCACAAACGTATGGCCAGCTAATCTTTGACAAAACAGGAAAGAATATCCAATGGAATAAAGACAGTCTCTTCAGCAAGTGGTGCTGGGAAAACTGAACAGTGACACAGGGCGCCTGGGTGGCGTAGTTGCTCAGCGTCCGACTTCAGCTCAGGTCATGATCTCGTGGTTTGTGAGTTTGAGCCCTGCATCGGGCTCTGTCCTGACAGCTCAGAGCCTGGAACCTGCTTCGGATTCTGTGTCTCTCCCTCTCTCTGCCCCTCCCATGCTCATGCTCTGTTTCTCTGTGTTTCAATAGTAAATAAACATTTTTTTTTAATTTTTTTTCAACGTTTATTTATTTTTGGGACAGAGAGAGACAGAGCATGAATGGGGGAAGGGCAGAGAGAGAGGGAGACACAGAATCGGAAACAGGCTCCAGGCTCCGAACCATCAGCCCAGAGCCTGACGTGGGGCTCGAACTCACGGACCGCGAGATCGTGACCTGGCTGAAGTCGGGCGCCTAACCGACTGCGCCACCCAGGCGCCCCAATAAACATTTTTTAAAAATTAAAAAAAAAACTGGACAGTGACATGCAGAAGAATGAACCTGGACCGCTTTCTTACACCATACACAAAAATAAACTCAAAATGGATGAAAGACCTAAATGTAAGACAGGGAGCCATCAAAATCCTTGAGGAGAAAGCAGGCAAAAACCTCTGATCTTGGCCACAGCAACTTCTTACTCAACATATCTCCAGAGACAAGGGAAACAAAAGCAAAAATGCACTACTGGGACCTCATCAAAATAAAAAGCTTCTTTCTGCACAACAAAGGAAACAATCAGAAAAACTAAAAGGCAACTGAAGGAATGGGAGAAGATACTTGCAAATGATGTATCAGATACAGGGTTAGTATCCAAAATCTATAAAGAACTTACCAAATGCAAAACCCAAAAAACAAATAATCCAGTGAGGAAATGGGCAAAAGACATGAATAGACACTTCTCCAAAGAAGACATCCAGATGGCCAACTGACACATGAAAAAATGCTCAACATCACCCATCATCAGGGGAATACAAATCAAAGGCACAATGAGATACCACCTTAACCCTCTCAGAATGGCTAACATTAACAACTCAGGCAACAACATATGTTGGCGAGGATAAGGAGAAAGAGGATCTCTTTTGCACTGCTGGTGGGAATGCAAGCTGGTGCAGCCACTCTGGAAAACAGTATGGAGGTTTCTCAAAAAATTAAATATAGAACTACGACCCAACAATTGCACTACTAGGTATTTTTCCAAGGGATACAGGCGTGCTGTTTCAAAGGGGCACATGCACCCCAATGTTTAAAGCAGCACTATCAACAATAGCTGAAGTATGGGAAGAGCCCAAATGCCCATCGAGGGATGAATGGATAAAGAAGATGTAGTATATATATACAATGGAGTATTACTCGGCAATCAAAAAGAATGAAATCTTGCCATTTGCAACTGTGTGGATGGAACTGAAAGGTATTATGCTAAGCAAAATTAGTCAGAGAAAGACAAATATCATATGACTTCACTCATATGAGGACTTTAAGACACAGAACAGATGAACATAAGGGAAGGGAAACAAAAAAAATAAAAACAGGGAGGGGGACAAAACAGAAAAGACTCACAAATATGGAGAACAAACAGAGCGTTACTGGAGGGGGTGGGCTAAATGGGCAAGGGGCACTAAGGAATCTACTCCTGAAATCATTGTTGCACTATATGCTAACTAACTTGGATGTAAATTTAAAAAATAAAATTAAAAAAATTAAAAATAGAAATCTAAGTTTTTAAAGACAAAAATAAAATATATTTTATTTTATATAAAATATATATAAAATATATAAAGACTAAATAAAATATATTGTTATATTTTATTTTATATAAAATATATATAAAGACTAAATAAATTTTTCTTGTTAACAACAACAACAAAAAGAACGCTATAAAACTCTAATGAAAGAAATTAACGACAAACTAAATGCCCATTTTGCCCATTTCCCCATGCCTCCTCCCTCTGGCAACCATCAGTTTGTTCTCTGTATTAACAGGTCTGATATCTGCTGTTTGTTTGTTTAGTCATTTATTTGGTATTTTAGGTTCCACAAAAAGTGAAATCATGTAGTAATTGTCTTTCTTGGGCTGACTTATTTTACTTAGCATAATATATTCCAGTTCCATCCATGATGTTGCGTTTAATAAGATTTGACCTTTTTATGGTTGCATAATATCCTATTGTATGGATATGTGTGTGTATCCACACTGCATCTTCTTTATCCATTTGTTTATAGACACTTAGGTTGTTCTTATATCTTGATAATTGTAAATAATGCTTCAAGAAACATAAGAGTGCATTTTCTTTCATAATTAGTGAGAGAAGGGGACTGAAAGATACAAGTTTCTAATTATAGAATAAAGAAGTCACAGGAATAAAAAGCACTGCATAGAAAATATAGTCAATGATATTGTAATAGAGCTGTGTGGTGAAATATGGTAGCTACACTTGGGATGAGCATAGCATCACCTACAGACTCTTCAAATCACTATGTTGTACACCTGGAACTAATATAACATTGTGGGTCAACTATGCTCAAATAAAAATATTTAAGGGAAAAAAGACAAACTAAATAAATAGAGAGATACTCATGAAGATCAAGAGTTAGTATTGTCAAGTGGTCAGTTTTTCTCAACTTGATTTATACCTTCAGTGTAATCCCAATAAAAAATCCACACAAGTTTTTGTGGATATTGACAAACTGATATTAAAGTTTAAATGGAGAGGAAAAACCCAGAATAGCCAACACAATGTTGAGGGAGAAGGACAAAGCAGACAGACTGACACTACTGGACTCCAAGACTAACTATAAAGAGAAAGTAATCAAGATAGTGTGGTACTGGTGAAAGAACAGATAAATAGTTCAATAAACAGAATAGAGAACCCAGAATAGACTAACATAAACATAGTCAAGTGATCTTGGACAAAAGAGCAAAGATATAATGGGGCAAAGATAATGTCTTCAACAAATGGGGCTAGAACAACTGAATACCCAATAATAAGAAATCTAGGCACAGACCGTACATGAATCACAAAAATGAAAGTGGCTCAAAGATCTAAATGGAAACTGCAAAACCATAAAAAGCCTAGAAGAGAACATATGAGAAAACTTAGATGATCTTGGGTTTGGTGATGGCTTTGTACATACAACACCAAAAGCACAATCTGTGAAAGAAATAGTTGATAAAGTAGACTCAATTAAATGAAAGACAATGTCAAGAGAATGAGAAGACAAGTTATTGAATGGGAGAAAATATTTGCAGGAAACACATCTGATAAAGATCTGTTATCCAAGACCTCCGGGGAAGAAGGCAGAGTAGGAGGACCCTAAGCTCACCTCATCGCATGGATACAACCAGGTAACACTCACATCAGTGTAAGTAACCCAGAGAATGACTCTGAGACTGGCAGAACAGACTCCCCACAGCTGACTGTAGAGAAGAGGACACATCGAAGAAGAATAGCAAAGGCGGAAACATGGTCGTGAGCTAAATGGATCTTCGGAACTGTCAGTGAGGCAGGATGCTGTGGGTGCTGAGGGCAAGGACAGAGCTTCACACCAGGCACCCCAGGGCCAGGGAACCCACACAGAGAAAATGAATCCCTATAACATTTGGCTTTGAAAACCAGAGGGGCCTACCTCTGAGTTCTTACAATCAGTGGGGCTTAATACCTGGAACTTTACAACCAGTGGACTGGGTTCTGGGACAGTTGGAGGGCAAAAGGAAACTAAGTCCTCACCCTTGAAGAGACAGCACAACAAAGAGGCTGCTGAGATACAGCATAGAAGTCCAGTGTGAAAAATGCCTGGGGTGTATAGGAAGATGTATTCACCAATCTCAGAGCACGTGCTGGAGGGGCAGAGATCTTTGTGAGATTTCTCCAGGAACAAGGGAGCTGATGTCCACCATTTCCCTCCCCAGTTCCCCAGCCTAGACACGCAGACAGGTGCAGGAATCAGTGCAGCACAACGCTTGCCACCTATCTTCCTAATAACAGTGCACCCCGCCCCCGTGAGCTTCTGTGGATCCACTCCTCCAACTTGCCTGGTCTGGTGGGGATTTTCCCAGGGGGCTGCAGGTCCCTTCCCACAGGGGACCAGCAAAGACCTTGTTAGCACCATGTGCTCCACTCCCTCAATCTCCTGCAGACCTGGTCCATCCAATACACCTTTGGCTGGAGCCCATCTAAAGTGGTGCCACGAGCCTGGCCATGTGCAAACAGCCCTGACAGGGACAAGCACCACTCCAAAGTGATTCCTGCCCCAGAGTCCAACTGTAGCCCTGCCCACCAGTGAAAGCTTCTCAGGGGACAACACAGGAAAAGTACCCTGCATTTCAGTGCTATTGCATCGTGGGCAAACGCCTGGATTGACTCAACTGGAGAGATCATCCAAACAGAAAATCAACAAGGAAACAGTGGCTTTGAGTGATGCATTGGACCAGACGGATCTAACAGACATTCAGAACATTCCATCCTAAAACAGCAGAATACACGTTCTTTTCAAGTACACATGGAACATTCTCCAGAATAGATCACTTGTTAGGTGACAAAAGCAGTTTCAACAAATTCTAAAGGAGTGAAGACATACAATGTATCTTTTCTGACTACAAAGCTATGAAATTAGAAATAGACCACAAGATAAAATCTGGAAACAACACAAATAAGTGGGGGTTAAATAACATGCTACCAAACAATGAATGGGTCAACCAAGAAATCCAAGAAGAAATCAAATCAAAGAGGAAATTTAAAAATGCATGGACACAAATGAAAATGAAAACACAGTGGTACAAAACCTTCAGGATGCAGCAAAAGCTATTCTAAGATAGAAATTTATGGCAATACATTGCTATACCTACCTCAAGAAGCAAGCAATGTACTGCTTGCCTACCTAAGAAGAAAAATCTCAAACCACCTAGCCTCACACCTACAGGAGCTAGAAAAAGAACAAATCCAGTAGAAGGAAGGAGAAAATAAAGATTAGAGCAGAAATTTAAAAAATAATAACAATAGAATAGACCAATGAAACTAGGAGCTGGTTCTTTGAAAAGATCAATAAAATTGATAAATTTTTAGCCAGATTCGTTAAGAAAAGTAGGACTCAAAATCATAAATTAAAGAAGAGAAATAACAACACCGCAGAAATACAGAGTATTGTAACAAATTATATGCCAACAAACCGGACAACCTAGAAGAAATGGATAAATTCCCAGAAACATATAGCTCCCAAAGCTGAATGGGGAAAAAACAGAAAATTTGAACAGACTCATTACCAGCAAAGAAATTACATCAATAATCAAAATCTCCCAAAAAACAAAAGTCCAGGACCAGACAGCTTCATGGGTGAATTCCACCAAACATTTTTTTTTAGAGTTTTATTTATTTATTTTGAAAGAGACTGAGACGGTGTGAGTGGGGGAGGGGCAGAGAGAGAGGGAGACATAGAATCCCAAGCAGGCTCTGCAATGTTATCACAGAGCCTGACATGGGACTCGAACTTCCAAAAATTGTGAGATCATGACCTGAGCTGAAACCAAGAGTCAGACTGCTTAACCCACTAAGCCACCCAGGTGCCCCTTGACCAACCATTTAAAGAAGAGTTGATACCTATTCTTCTCAAACTATACCAAAAAACAAAAGAGGAAGGAAACTTTCCAAATTGCTTCTATGAGGCCAGCGTTACCTTGGTACCAAAACCAGATAATGACTCTACAAAAAAGAGAACTACAGGCCAATATCTCTGATGAACATAGATGCAAAAATCCTCAACAAAATAATAGCAAACCAAATCCAACAATACATTAAAAACAATATTTCACCACAATCAAGCGGGATTTATTCTTGGGATACAAGAGTAGTTCAATATTCGCAAATCACTGTGATATGTCACATGGTTAAGAGAAAGGATTAAAAATAATATGGTTATTTCAATACATATAGAAAAGGTATTTGACAAAGTACAACAATAGTTCATTAAAAAAAAGCTCTCAACAAAGTAGGTTTAGAGGGAACATACCTCAACATAACAATGGCCATACATGAAAAACCCACAGTTAACATCATATTCAATGGGGAAAAACTGAAAGCTTTCCCCTTAGGACAAGGAAAAAGACAAGGATACCCACCCTCACCACTTTTATTCAACATAGTACGAGAAGTCCTAGCTGCAGCCATCAGACAAGAAGAAATAAAAGGCATCCAAATTGATAAGGAAGAAGTAAAACTTTCACTATCTGCAGATGACATGATACTATATAGAGAAAACCCTAACGAGTCCACCAAAAAACCTACTTAAAACTGATAGAAGAATTCAGTCCAGTCGCAGGATAAAAATCAATATACAGAAATCTGTACCATTTCTCTACCAACCCAAGTGTCCGTCAATAGATGACTGGATAAAGAAGATGTGATATATGTACACAGTAGAATATCACTCAGCCACAAAAAAAGAATGAAGTCTTTCCATCTGGAACAACATTAATGGATCTGGAGGATATAATGCCAAGTGAAGGAAGTCAGAGAAAGACCAATACCATATGGTTTCACTCATATGAAGAACTTAAGAAACAAAACAGATGAACAAAGGAAAAAATAGACAAACCAAAAAATGGATTCTTAAGTATAGAGATGGTTACCAGAAGGCAGGTGGGGAGGCGTGGGTGAAATAAGTGGAAGGGGTTAAGAATATGTTTATCATGATGAGCACTGAGTAATGTATAGAATTGATGCATCACTCTATTATAAGTCTGAACTAATAGAACACTGTATGTAAACTGTACTAGAATTAAAAAAAAATAAAAAAGTATCATCCAAAATATACAAAGAATTCTTAAAACTCAAGAAGAAAATAGCACAATTAAAAAATAGGTCAAAGACCTTAATAGACGCCTCACCGAAAATAATACAGAGATTGCGCATAAGCATATGAAAAGATACTCCACATAGGTCATCAAGGAAATGCAAATCAAGTCAATAATGAAATACCGCAACACATCTCTAAGAATGGTCAAAAATCAGAAAAAGGAAAACAGCAGGGGCGCCTGGGTGGCGCAGTCGGTTAAGCGTCCGACTTCAGCCAGGTCATGATCTCGCGGTCCGGGAGTTCGAGCCCCGCGTCGGGCTCTGGGCTGATGGCTCAGAGCCTGGAGCCTGTTTCCGATTCTGTGTCTCCCTCTCTCTCTGCCCCTCGCCTGTTCATGTTCTGTCTCTCTCTGTCCCAAAAATAAAAAATAAAAAAAAAATTTAAATAATAAGAGAAAAAGGAAAACAGCAAATGCTGGTAAGGATGTGAGACAACACTCACTCTCATTCATTCCTGGTCAGAATGCAAAGTATTCTGCAAGACAATTTGGCAGGATTCTACAAAATTAACACACTCTTACCATGCCATACAGCATTCATGCTCCTTGGTACCTACCCAAAGGAGGTGAAAACTTATGTCCGTACACAAACCTGCACACAAATGTTTATAGCAACTTTATTCACCACCATCAAAATTTGGATGCAACTAAACTGTCCCGTAGTAGGTGAATAAACTGTGGTATATTCACATAATGGAATGTTATTCGGGGCTAGAAAGAAATGAGCTATCAAGCCATGAAAGACATAGAGAATCTTAAATACATATTGAAGCTAATCTGAAAAGACTACATATTGTATCATTCTAACCATATGGCATTTTGGAAAAGGCAAAACTACAGAGACAATAAAAATATCAGCCGGTGTCAGGAACTGCGGGTGCTCTTGAATAGGTGGAGCACAGAGGACTTTAGGGCAGTAAAACTATTCTGTATGATAATACAGACTTTGTGTAATCATGATGTGTCCATGTAAGTTCATCAACTGCAGTGAGTGCATCTCTCTGGTAGAAGATGTTGACACTGGGGGAGGCTATGCACGAGTATGGGCAGCAGGGATATGGGAAATCTCTGTACCTTCTTCTCAATTCTGCTGCGAACCTGAAATTGTTCTAGAAATTATAAGTTTTAAAAAAAAAAGTACAGTTGAGCAAGTAGGAAGATATCCAACATTCTTTGAAAGAAAGACTCAATATCAGAGAGAGGCCAATGCTCCGAAGTTAGTTCACATACATGACACAATTCCAATGAAAATACCATTCAGTCTTTTTCTGGGGGCAGATAACTCAGCTACAAAGCTTATGTGGAAACATTAGCAAGCACAAATTTCCAGGAGAACTTAAAAAAATCAGTGTTGGGGAAGGGGCGGGGACAGCTAACATTAAAACATCACATAAACTTCTACAATTAAAATAGTATGTATTGATATATGAAGAGAGAGACAAACATATAGAACAGAAACAAAAATCCAGAAATAGATCCAGTACATGTGAAAATTTAGAATAGGATAAACAACAACTCCAATCAGTGATTTGAGAGGGGAAATGATGAAGTTACCAAGTTGAGACAACAGAGTAACATAGGGAAACACAAGACTAATTCCACAGGAGAGCAGAGATCCGATAATAAAAAATGAACTCACACAGTGCTTTCATTAATTAATTATGAGAAAAAATTGATAAGTTTGGGTATATAAAAATAAAAACCTTTACTGGACAAAAAGCATCAGTGGTAAAATGAAGTGCCAAGTGACAAAAATGGAAAAGTATTTGTAAATTAAATCATAAAGAGCAGTAACCTGTAGTGTATAAAGGCCTTCGACTAACAAATCAATTGAAAAATGAGCAATGATATGACCAGACAGCTCACCAAATCAATGGCTGTCATCATATGAAAAGTCATTCCATCATGCTTCTATAATAAGGTAAATGCGAAATTAAATATAACGTGATTCCACTTATCACCCCTCAGGTTGTCAAAAACCCAAAGTCTGACAATTACCATCACTGGCCAGGCTATCACCAAGGAAACATTTGCATGTTGCTTGTGGGAAGGCAGAGCGAAATAGCGTATCACCAGTGAGGAAATTTGGGTTATCCCTGATGAAACTACAATGCATTTACCCTTTAACAAAGCAGTTCTTCTGGGAATCTATTTTGAAGATACATTGGAAAAAATATGAAATGACATACGAACAGCTTACACGATATAACACTCTTCATAACACCAAAAGGCTGGATATATCCAAGCATCTATCAATACAGGATTCATTGCATAAATTAACGTATAGCCACAAATGGAGCGCTATGCTGCTGTAAAAAGAAGTGAGGATGACCTTTTGTAGGAGTGATCTTCAGGGTATATTATTAAATGATAAAAATAAATGGGTAGAACAAGGTGTACTTTATGCTCCCTTTATAAGGGGGGGGATGCATTTACATATCTGCTTCTATTTTCATAAAGAAACAATGTAAGGATAACCCCCAAACGAAAACAGAGGCTTACTCAAGAGGAAGGAAGGTAATACTTGGGCACAGAGAGGGCAAGTTTTTCCTTCTGGACTTAGCTGTGTGTGCAGTAATGACGGGGGGCCGCTGTAGCCAGCCTGCAACCAGGATAGGAGCTACGCCAAGAATGGTCACAGTACGCACTGAAGATGACAGAGTGCACACAGAATGACCCTGCGTCCCCCATGATGTTAGAGCCGATGAATTAGTTCATTAAAATCAGCCTACTTGCTGACTTTTATTCTGCTACATAACATGTGAGGTTATCTTTTCTGTGACTTGAAGCCAAAGCATACTGATGTGTTAGTATACTAGTTATTGTTTCAAACAAGATAATTCATGAAAAAGTTCTTTACCAGCACATCTCACACGGTGAACGTTTAATAAGTATCAGCTAATATAGTTATCCACTTCCCTATTTTCCAACCCTATCACCGGATTCTTCTCATCAACGTCATCACTTTCTTAGTATCACTGACATCTTTTTTTCCTCCATCCTTGCTGCTATCAGTTCTGTAACATCTCGTCTGCAATCCTCATTGCTTATCTGATCACACAGTGAACCTGTCGTTCTATGCCTACCCAGCTAAAAACTCTTAATGTCTTTATTCTTGGGATCAAGATAAAAGCTTTAGCAGGGCCTACAGTAGTCCTCCACAGCCTGTCCTCTGCTTAGCTCTTCAGCCACATTGTCTATTAGATTTTCCCTTGATCTCTGTATTCCAATTATACTTATTTCAGTTCCTGAAATGAACGTTGCTCCTTCCCACCACAGGGCTTTTGCATGTGCTGTCCCTACTATCTACAATGCATCCCAATTATCTTTATTTTGCTGAATTTGTTCCTACTCAACTTTCAGGTAAAATATATCTTTAGGGAAGCCTTTCCAAAATCCCCTGTCCAAATCAAGTACTTTCAAAGAAAGTTTCTTTCTTTTTATTTATTATACACTATTAGCATGATCTCAACAAGATAGAGATTTCTTATCTATTCTTCCATATAAACATGGCAGATTATTCCTTCTTCCTCACTGAACATTCAAAAGGAATGGGGCTGGATATTTAGCACATTATTTTCTCAAAGATTTCTTGACTACTCAAGAAATAAACATTTTAAGGGCACCTGAGTGGTTCATTGGTTGAACATTTGACTTGATTGTGGTTCAGGTCCTAATCCTAGGGTCGTGAGATCGAGCCCAGCATCGGGCTCTGCACTGAGCATGGAACCTGCTTAAGATTCTCAATCTCTCTCCCTCTCTGTCCCCTCCCCAGCTTGTGCTCCCTAAAGTTAAAAAAAAAAAAAAGAAAGAGAAATATTTTAGCCCCTGGAGCATGCATCACAGAGCAGCATAGGGAATATGGGCTTTAGAGTTAGACCTTCACCTGGAACCCTGCTGCTGCTTAGCTACGTGACCCTGGGGAGTTCTCTCTGAGCCTCAGCAGTTTTCTCTATTCAATGAGGACAATGCACATTGCAAGGATTTGCCATTATTTGTGTAGCAGGCCACCAGAGTACCTATAGTAGGTGCTATTATGAGAATTCCTCCTCTCCTCTATATTATTACACCATTCCTTTATTTTTAAAGCCTATTTCCAGGCCACTCAGAAATTTTCCCAGAGTAGCTCCATCCATGGTTCTACCCAGTGCTTTAGTTCTGAACTCATGAGTCCCCCTCACAGGATTCCTATAACTGCTCCTTCAAGGTACAGTAATGCTCTGAGGCCCTCAGGTGCCTAATAAAATGGGTTATGTTGTAATTGGATCTCTCAAAACCACCTTACATTGTGCTCAAAATGTCCTTGATTTGGAAATTCTCTTTTGGAACTAGAAAGAAACTTCAGAAAGTCGCCTTTTAAAAACCATTCTCGGGGCACCTGGGTGGCTCAGTCAGTTAAGTGGCCGACTTTGGCTCAGGTCATCATCTTGTGGTTCATGGGTTCGAGCCCCGTGTCAGGCTCTGTGCTGACAGCTCAGAGCCTGGAGCCTGCTTCAGATTCTGTGTCTCCCTCTCTCTCTGCCCTTCCCCAACTTGTGCTCTGTCTCTGTCTCTCTCAAAAAGAAACAAACATTTAAAAAATTTAAAAAAAAACCTATTCTCTTATGACATCATACTTTATCTGTCATCAGCACTGGTATCCACACTGACGCTTTTTTTTTTTTATATTAACCTGACATCTTAAAAATAAGTGAGGGGCACCTGGGTGGCTCAGTCAGCCGAGTGTCAGACTCATGATGTCGGCTCAGGTCATGATCTCAGTTTGTGAGTTCGAGCCCCTGCATCAGGCTCTGTGCTGAGCATGGAGGCTGCTTGGGATTCCCTCTCTCCCTCCTTCTCAACCCCTCCCCTGTGCCCTCTCTCTCTCTCAAAATAAATAAATAAACATCTAAAAAAATAAATGAGAATGATGTTTAGAGTCGGCAGAAAGGAGACACGATGTGGCATGAAAACAGAAGCTTCCTTTTCTGTTTTTCCAATTTTCTACTTCCCAGGATTAACTCCCCCTTAAACACAAACTAAAGCTCCTGTGCGTATCACACATAATCTGTTTTGGCAGGCATAACAGTATCAATATACCGCTGCATTTGATGGGTCAGTTTTCTTGCCTGCTCCTCCTTATAAGCTTGACTCAGACACCTGGTATTGGACCTGGATTCCAAAACAATGAATGCAGGTAAGTCCTTTCTCCTCATTTGTAAAAGAAAGAATGCTGCTTAGAGATGCAAGATCCCTCGTGAACAGGGAATTTGCTCATTGCCTATCTCAGCTTTTAGAGGGGGCTGGCATTTCCTGCCTCCTGGAAAAGGCAAGAAGCTGATTCCCTGGAGCCTCTAGGAAGAAGCAGCACTGCTGACACCTTGATTTTAGCCACTAATGGCTCCTTTTAAACTTCCAACTCCCAGAACTGTAAGATGATACACTGCCTTGTTTTACTCCACTTAATGTGTGTGCACCTGTCACAGCGACAATAGGAAACTAATATTATCCATGGTCTCATTCACCCCGCCAATTACGTGGTCATGTGGAGCTTCTGAATACACTTTAAGATGCGGATGTTAATAATACCCAGCAGATGGCAGGGAGCGCCACAGGAAACATGGGGAAAAAAGAAAAAGTACAGGGAAATGAGATCACAAAGAAGGTCTAATTATGGCATTATTATCTATAGGAGTTAAGGAGGGGGAGCGTTAGTGGGGCCAATACCAGACATTGCCTAGATGGCAAATGTCAAGGGTAACCCAGACACCCAGGGCTAATTTAAAGAGACTTCTGCTGCAGGGTGTCTGGGAAAGAATTTTTTCTTAAAGAGAGATGGAAAGGCCCTTTCCTTCCTTCTATTCCTGTTTGGTGTGCTTGATGTGAGGACATGCCACATGAAACTGCTGCAGCCATTTTGGGACCATGAAGAAGAGGCCAAGAGAATTCAAGAGAGGGCAACTCAGTGTTCTTACAGCAGTAAGCCTCTGAATCAGTCCTGGGGATGCACATTTCCAAGCTTCATTTTATATAGGCAATGGAATATCTATATTAATTGTCAGTCAGAAATTCGTTCTATCACTTATAACTAAAACATGACTTTAAAAACATAAAATTTGGCTTCTTATGACTTATGACTTATGACTTTAAAAACATAAAATTTGGCTTTCTATTTAGAAACTAGATATTTCTATTTCTTGTTAGTCATCTGAGCTCAAAAGTCAAGTGTTTTCTGAGAACTGACTTTGCTCTGCTATTGGGGGACAAAAAAAATGATCCAGATATGATCCACAGACTCAAGAAATTATCATCTATCAAGGGAAGAGAAACATATTCTATTTGTAGAAATTCTACCAGCAGAATACATTAAATCTTTTTTTTTAAAAAAGAAGGAATTCAAAGAACCAAGAGTTTAGAGAGAGAATCAGCCACCAAACAGGTATACTGAATACCCAGGCATACCACAGAAAGGACGGAGGGAGAAATTTAAACCAACAATAAAGCAGCCAAAACAAAAATTCAGTCAGCTTTTTATCACACACCAACAATTCTAAATAATGTCAGTGATCAAACATCCCTCCTAGAATTGAGTCAACGTTCTACAAAATTCTTTAGTTGCCATTGGATTTTAATAATATACACTCTTACTTGAAATTATTACATTTTTATTGTTTATACTCTAACAAACATGTAGACTTGATTATACATTCATCTCAAGACCAAGTTTTTTATGATTCAGAATCCTTTGCTTTGAGATTTCTTCCTCTTGAATTATCTAAGTCAAATCAGATAATGTTCACTTGAGGTCAACACTATTGTCCCATTTCAGAAACCTAGAATCCTAGGGTGACTGGCTTCTGGAAGTTAAATCTGTAAGTCAGTTAGCCAGCTTTGGAAACAGCAATATTTTTCTTCCAATATACTGTTCTGTCTGTTTAGCATTTATGATTTCCCCAAATCAAACAGAATATACAGGCAGGTATGCAAAAATAGATGTTTAATCTAGTGGTCTCTCTTCAGATAGCTGGTTCTAGAAAAAAAGACTAATACCTCAGAAGAGCACATGTCCCATTTACCCGCCAAGGAGAATCATTTAGCCAATGGTGGATCAGTATCTTCGAACAGAGCTTTCTGGATGGAAATTTTCTGTATCCCTGTTGTATCTTTCCAATATGGTAGTCTCCAGCTACATGTGGCTCTTGGGCATTTAAACTATAACCAGTGTGACTGAGAAACTAGATTTTCTATTTACTTTTAATTAATTTAAATTTAAATTTGATTAAAGAGTACAGAATAGATCATAGGTCTCATTTGTCTCAGAGGTGAGTGGGTAAAAACAGATGTAGTTTATATGTATACAACAGAGTATTATTCAGGATAAATGGATAAAAAAGATATTATACATATATACATGCATACACACACACACACACACGAGTATTATTCAACCATAAAAAGAAGGAAATCCTACCATTTGTGACAACATGGATGAACTTAGAGGGCATTCTGCTAAGTGAAATAAGTCAGAGAAAGACAAATACTGTATGATCCAACTTGTATATGGAATCTAAAACACAGAACAAAATCAAATTCACGGGTACAGAGAACAGATCGGTCGTTGCCAGAAGTAAGGGATGAAGGAGTGGGGGGAGGCTGGAATGAGAGAAATCAGTGAAGGTGAAAAGCATTTTTAATTACAAAAAATAGTAAAACGCAAGGGTTTGCAATCTTTGTTGATGCAAGCCTAGCAAAAATTCCTAGTTTCCTTATCAACAGAGCTGAAAATACTATTTTGGCTTCCATGAGAGCAGTTTCTGAGAGATGTTATTTAAAATAATGGTAGGAACACATGTGGACACTTGCTTTTTATTTTTAAATCTTCAGCTCATTTCTTCTTCCTTCGTATGCCTTTTTTCATACTTTTTCAAATTTAGTTGTATTCAGCTCAAACGTTACCATCTCTGTAATCCTCCCCCCCTCCCCAGTTAGGGATAGAAATACAGCTCAAAGAGCTTTTTTAAAAAGTGGGACTGTATTATACATTCATTAAGTTAAATGAAATCATATGGACTCACAAAATCAACACAACAACAAGGATAGTGTAAGAACAGCAACAAACAAGAACTGGTATGTATTATTTAAATACAAAATATCCCCTAAACTTAAGTCAAATACCTGAACTTGTGCTTAACTGTAGTATCATCTGTTCTAGCCCTTTATCTAGTTTTCAAAGATAATTTTCACTTCATGTAATTTTTGCTTTTCTTGCTGAATTTTGAGCACAGGCTCTGAGTAAGATGTGACTTTGATGTACTCTATTTGATGTAGACAGGAGTGAAATATACTCCACATTTGGAAAATTCTGCTCATTCTTCCATTTCTTGTGTCCTTTTATTTCTAAGGTCTCTAAATTCTCCAATATTTCATAAATGTAATTTCTGGTGTGAAATTACTTTATTTCCATAGAGATTATGTCCTAATGGCTAATTCTGGTGTTTGTTGAAACTTGAAAGCCAAAGAGAAGTACATACGGTACATTAACTGTCACTAACAAGTCAGAATATGAACTCACACGTATATGGTTATGTGTGGGTAAAAACACACACATAAATTACCATTTGACAACAATGAAAACTCTTTAAAAGTAGAAGTGATGAAAAGATCAAAGAGGTTCTTACTGCTATTATTATTATTCTGAGGATATAATCATACATACACAGTATGAGTTGTTATTAATCTAGTAATCTATCAGCTGGAACTTTCATTTAAGTGATCTCTGTGCACCAACAGAACAAAGAGTATCCATTGGATTGTGAAAAGCCTTTGAAGTGCTAAAAAAATTTTAACACTATATTAAAATATTCATGTATTTTAAATTATACTAAATTTTTCTTTCATGAATAAGTAATGTCCTGCATGTCATATAAATAAGTAAAAAATAAAAATACTCCAACTATGAGTGTTGGCTCCCAAATGCCAGACCTGGGATAAGAGCATTCGCTGACAAATTTGTTATCATTCCATAGAGAAGTTAGAAAAATAAAGACATAAATGACTGTCCTTTATTCTGTAATAATGTCCTTTGAGATTTTTTTGATTTTAAAATATCTGTTCTTAATGTAGGCAAGTTTATATTAGCCATGAGATTCTTTCGAGTCTAGACTTAGAGAATCAGAATGTCTTGGAGGAGGGCCTAGAAATTACCATGTTTAACAAGTTCCATTGATCAGATACATTCTAATGTTCGACAACCACCAGTATGGAGTCAAGTGTGCAGAATTTGAATCCAGACACTCAAAAGTTTGAAATCTTGCCTTGTCATTTTCTGAGTGACCAAAGATGTTTTACTTAAAGTCTCTCGGCCTCCATCATCATAACTACTAATTGGCAGGGCCGTTAGGAGGGGAGAAAATGGTAATCAACATGAAGTTTCCAACAGCACCTGGCCTAGACTAGAAACTCAAGGACACTAGTTCTCTTCCATACCCTGTAGATGCTGGATAAGTATGTACCATGCTGTATTTTGCATATGTATATTCTGATAGAACCATAAGATGGTCCCCCCAAATTTCTGACTGCTGATTACTGAATTAAACACAAATCAGGTACTGCTGTGGAGGAATTTTGCTTATGTAAAGTCCCAAATCTGTTGATGTTAAAATAAGATTATTCTGGGGGCCTGACCTAATCACATAAGCCCTTTGCTTTTTTATTTTAGTTTGTTATGTTTTTTTTTGTTTTTTGTTTGTTTTGTTTTTGAGAGAAAGGTGGCTTTATTCTGCTACAAGTTGTAGGCTTTTTATGACTGGAAAATATCCTAAGTTTAGTTCTTGACTTTCATAGTATAAGTTGACCAGAACTTATATTCTGTTATATAATCATGTTTTGGCTTCTACCTGGTGATTTACATGCCTTCTACCAAGTAATTAAGGTGTAAACATTTATTTTGGGTTAAGTAACTTATTTTGAAAGTTTTAATGCATTCCAGCTTCTTCCCCTAGGAGATGACACCTGGTGACATTTCCTGGACCTTCCTGTTTTTGAGTTTACTTTCTTGTTCTTTCTTCTTTCTTCTTCTTTCTTCTTCGTCGTCATCGTCTTCTTCTTCTTCTTCTTCTTCTTCTTCTTCTTCTTCTTCTTCTTCTAAGCATAGTTGCCACACAATGTTAATTTGAGATGTACGAGTTAGTGATTTCATAAGTTCATCCATTATCCTATGTTCACTCCAAGAGTAGCTACCATGTGTCCCATTACATCACTATTACAATATCATTGACTGTATTCTTAATGTTCTTTTTAAAAAAAAATTTAAGGGGCGCCTGGGTGGCACAGTCGGTTAAGCGTCCGACTTCAGCCAGGTCACGATCTCGCGGTCTGTGAGCTCGAGCCCCGCGTCAGGCTCTGGGCTGATGGCTCAGAGCCTGGAGCCTGTTTCCGATTCTGTGTCTCCCTCTCTCTCTGCCCCTCCCCCATTCATGCTCTGTCTCTCTCTGTCCCAAAAATAAATAAACGTTGAAAAAAAAATTAAAAAAAAATTTAATGTTTATTTTTGAGAGAAAGACACAGAGTGCGAGCAGGGGAGGGACAGAGAGAGAGAGAGGGGGAGACACAGAATCTGAAGCAGGCTCTATGCTCTGAGCTGTCAGCACAGAGCCCAACCTAGGGCTCAAACCCATGAACTGTGAGATCATGACCTGAACTGAAGTCAGATGCTTAACTGAGCCACCTGGGTGTCCCTTAATGCTCCGCTTTTTATTCCCATGACCTACTCATTCCATAACTGGAGGCCTGTATTTCCCTCTCCCCTTTACTCATTTTACCCATCCCTATTACCTTCCCACTGGTGACCATTAGTTTGTTCTCTGTATTTATAGTTCTCTTTTTCATTCATTTTTTTACATTTCTTGTATGAGTGGAGTCATATAGTACTTGTCTTTCTCAGTCCAACTTAGCACAATCTCACCTGTTTTAATGACTGCATGATATCACATTGTGTGTGTGTGTGTGTGTGTGTATCACATCTTCATTATTTGTCTACTGATGGACACTTAAGTTGCATCCATGTCTTGACTGAAATAATGGAAATAATGCTGCAATAAACAGGTGCATGTGTCTTTTTGATTGTTTTTGTTTTCCCTGAGTAAATACCCAATAGTAGAGTTACTGGATCATATACTATTCTATTTTTTATTTTCTATTTTTTGAGGGATCTCCACTCTCTAAAAGTGGTCATGAGAATCTACATTCCCATCAACAGGGCACGAGGGTTCCTTTTTCTCCCCATCTTCACCAACCCTTGTTATCTCTTGTCTTTTTGATTCTAGCCATTCTAATAAGTGTGAGGTGATATCTAACAGTGGTTTTGATTTCTATTTTCCTGACGACTAGTGGTATTAAACATCTTGTTATGTGTCTCTTGGCCATCTGTACATCTTCTTTGGAAAAATGTCTATTCAGGTCCTTTCAGTAGGGTACTGGCAGAGAAATAGAATTGAGACTCCAGAAATAAACCCATGATTACACGGTCAACTAATCTATGACAAAGTAGGCAAGGATATATAATGATAAGCAGTCTCTTCAATAAATGGTGCTGGGAACACTGGACAGCTACATGCAAAAGAATGCAACTGGGCCACTTGCTTACACCATACACAAAAACAAGCCCAAATGGATTAAGGACCTGAGTGTGAGCCCTGAAACCATAAAAACCCTAGAAGAGAATACAGGTAGTAATTTCTCTGACTTTGGCCATAGCAACATTTTTCTAGCTATGTCTCCTGAGGCAAGGGAAACAAAAGCAAAAATAAGCTACAGGGATTGCAGGAAAATCAAAAGCTTCTACACAACAAAGGAAACCATCAACAAAACAAGACAACCTACTGAATGGGAGAAGCTATTTGCCAATGATATATGTGATAAGGGGTTATTATCCAAAATATATAAAGAACGTATGCAGCTCACAAGAGCCCTTCAAAAGCAGAGACGTCAGACAGAAACACTCAGGCAGGCCTGGAAGAAAGCCAACATCCATGTTATGAAATGCCACAGGGCCACATGGCGAGGACCTGGGACTAGCCTTTAGTTGCTCATATCAGTCCCCAAACTGACAGCCCACAGAGGGACCTCAGTCCCTCAACTACAAGGAAATGAATGTGCCGCAACTGAAGGAGCTTAGAGGAGATCTTTCCCTAGTTGAGTGTCCAGACAAGGATGCAGCTGGCTGACATCTTGATTTCAACTTTGCCATATCCTGAGCGGAGAACTCAGTCATGCCGTGACAGAATTCTGAACTCCACAACTGTGAGATGAGAAATGAGTGATGTCCTGAGTCTCCAGCTTTGTGATAGTTTGTCACAGGGCAATAGAAGAACATATATATACTGTAATTGTGCTGTATGATTACATTTTTAAAATGTAACATGTGAAAACAATTTCTTCCTCTTGCCTTTTCGGCCACACACCTGTGCTTGTGTCTATAATATAAATATGAAGTGACAGCTCTTATCTTCCGAGGGACAAACGGAAGGAAAAACAACCTATCTACTATTTTGACATATCACCGAGGACTACATAAATGCACATCTCTTTCACTCCGTCTCCTTTAGTTTGTTGTAAATGCCCTACAGTGAAATAACCTTCCATCCTGCTCACAGGCTTAGCTAAGAATCTAGAAACAACTAACACAGCTAAGAGTCTAGAAACAACAGCAACCGAACTTTTAACTCGGACGAACAGCAATCCCCAAAGGTATACAACTGTGAAGAGTTTTCTCCCTTATTACTGTTGTTGACTTTTTCTTTTCTTAGTCCTTCCATATGGTTTGGGGGGGGGGGGGGGAGGAGCTGACACTTTCTGCCCTTCTGACCTGGACCAAGATCAAGCCTTTCTTTGAAAAGTCTGGAGTCTTCAATAATAACAGTAAGCTTTATATGTTGTTCAAACTAAATCCCAATTGGTTTGAATTGTTTGAACGAGGAACTCAGACAAGTAGCTGCATCTTCTAATGTGTTTCAAATAAAAATAAATAGCCTCTAGTCTCCCTGAAGTCTGATCTCACAGAAGCATCATGATCTCTTTCCCCTTTTTACAACCTACAGCAACTATATGTAGGAATTTCCACTGGTGTAGGAGGCATATGTGCATTTCACACATAGATAACAGCACCTACCATTTATTGGGCAATTATATCCCAGATCCTGTTGTGGGCACTTTAGGTGTATTAACTCAACTGTGATAACATTTCTCTGAGAAAGGTGCCAAAGGTTCTAATCATGCTTCTTGTACAATGAGGAAACTACAGAGTATTTAGATAACTTCCCCCAAATCACATGGCTAATAAGTGGAGGAGTAGGGAATCCAGAAATTCTGGCTCTCCAGGTGTGTACTTAACACCTATTTCTGAGATGAGAGGTATTATTCTTCTCAGACAACAAATCTCCTGCATGCAAAATTCAGCATTCAGCAGAAGACACAGGACCTTCACATCAAAGCAGGTTTTCTCTGCATGGAGAGGCAGAATGCATAGGCTTGAGACAGGGAAACACCTAAAACAGCAGGGATTGAGTCCAAACCCCTCCCTCTCCTTCACCACTGCAACTGGCAATAAAAATGAAGAATAAGAAAGCCTACTTTAAGCCTTCTGCCTAGAGCCTAGAAAATTCAATAAGGCACCATAAAACAGACAGGACAATTTAAGAGTTTATAACAAGATAGAAGCTTTCAGTTCAAGTTATGAGATAAATAGGTCTTGAAAGGTGACTCCCTGGATCCCTGCTCCTTTATAAGATGTTCTTGGGTCCAAAACACTCTGTGCTTGAAATGTGTGTGTTGCAACGAAGGAAGGCACAATACACTCCTTTCAGTTCTGAGCCATTTGTTACTGCCAATGATGTCAGGATGTTCGACTGTGTGTGTGTGTGTGTGTGTGTGTGTGTGTTTCTCATGTGTATGTACGTATTTAAAAACAAAACAAAGCCATGAGATGCACAAAAAGCATTTCTTTTCTGGGAAGAACAGATTTTGGAACTACTCAGTTTTCTTCCCACCATGTTCCACATGAGCTCAGAAAACAGAACTAGCCCAACTCTCCAGTGTCTCTCCAGCAGCACTGTGTCTGTAGCTTGTCTACCTCCAAGTTCTGTAAATTAAATTATACCTTAAATAAGGTAAGGGGGTGACTATTTGTAGGAGACCTGTGATGAATCATTTCTTATATAAATAAATGCCCTTTAAATGTCCTAATTCAGAAAAAAAATAAATGTTCTAATTTGGAAGTATGTGCCACATTGGTTTTAAAGTCACGTGCTCAGCTCATGCTTCCTCATCTTTCATAGGAGCCCTGCAGATGTTCTAACTGCGTTCTCTGTGTCCAGCCACACAGCACCCACTCTTAGTCCTTCCTACCTCACGTTCATCTCCTGTATCATCTCAAGCAGGGGCTCTTAATCTGGATAGAAATCAGTGGTTCATCAACTTGGATAAAAAAAAATCTGCATTTTCAGTAACATCTAACTGAAATTTAACATTTCTTTCTGTCAGGATTGGAGACAACAGGGGTGCCTGGCTGGTTCAGTCAGTTAAGCCTCTGACTCTTGATTTTAGGTCAGATCATGATCTCACAGTTAGTGGGATGAGCCCCATTGGGCTCTACGCTGACACTGAGGAGCCTACTTGGGATTCTCTGACTCTGTCTCTCTGCCCCTCTCCTGCTCACTCGCTCTCTCAATAAATAAATAAACTTATAAAAAAAAAAAAGAAGAAGAAGAAGAGTGAAGACAACAAACCTTAGTATTATTTGTAGTAGCAGTGACTTGGGCACCAAACAAAATCAGAGACAGTTTCCTATCTCATTACAGCTGCAGTAAATATCCCCAAATATTGTGTATACTCACTACCACTCACAGCTATCATAGTTACTAGACTTGTTGCTAGATCTTGTTATTTAATGCATTCAATAAAGAAGCATATATGTTGCTGTATCACAAACTTGGTTTTTCTGTATTTGGATCACTGTATCTTAATGTATTGGTCTCCTTTGAAATTCTATTTTGTTTGTTTGTGTTTTAAATCCTCAGACAGGATCTCTTGGTTTTCCTAGACTGCTAAATGGGAGTCCCTGGTACACGCACACACAAAATTAAGAACCTCTGTCCTGGATCTTTGTTTTTAATGTTTATTCATTTTTGAGAGAGAAAGTGGGAGGGAGGGAGGGAGGGAGGGAGAAACAGCACAAGTGCACACACACCAGCAAGTGGGAGAGGGGCAGAGAAAGAGGGAGACAGAGGATCCCGAGCAGGTTCTATGCTGTCAGTACGAAGCCCAACACAGGGCTTGATCCCACAAATTGTGAGGTCATGACCTGAGCCAAAATCAAGAGTCAGACACTCAACCAAGTGAGCCACCCAGGTGCTCCCGGATCTTTCTAAGATAAAGTTTTCCTAAGTTGTACCCTTAAACTTCCTTATTGGTACCAAGTCATCTTCCTAATAGTGTTCAAATCCTTCGTGGTTCACATATGGCCTTTCACGATCTCTGTCTCCTTCCACTGCCTTGCCACCGGTGTGCTGATGCTTGTGCTCTGCATTTCATCTGTTCCAAATTGTTTCAGGCTTCCCCATGCAATGAACCATCACAACTCTCTTTTGTCTCTGGATACAGTTCACTCTGATAAAAATGTCTCTGACTACTAGTGAACTCCTACTCATCCTGCAAGACCCAGCTCAAGGTCACCTCCTTGAGATACTCTGTGTGACATAAGGACTCTTCATCCCTTCCAGACTCACTGTGGTCACTTGGTCCTTTGCTGCACTCCTGCACATGCTACCTGCATTATAGCACCTAACACAGGGCATCATGGTTGTGAACATATAGGTCTCATTAAGGGGTTGTGAGTGTGGGAACTCTGGAACCATCTGTTCTACAATGGTGCCCAGCACATTGTGCATGACCTTGACTGCTGCCCACAAACGCTGCATGAAAAAGTCAATCTTGACTTGGCCCTAACAGTGGTTCTATGGTCAGCCTAGGACTCTCAGTGGAGGCAGAAGTGAGACTAGCTAATTGTCTTGCTGATAGCTTCTTTGTGACATAGAGCTATTAAGTTCCAAACGTTAGTGCTGAATTCTCCCAGCCCCTCTGGGTGGATTAATTTATATCTTCAGAACTCTCCTAAGGAAACTTCTCCTATAGTAAAAAGAGCCACGAGTCAACAGCCTAACTCTTTGTGGTATCTCCAAGGGGTGTCTCCTCCTAAAAAAGTTAGATTCCTTTTTATACACATCATTTGTTCATCTGCTCATTCACTTCCTCAGCAAATATTTCCAAGAGTCTATGACCTGCCAGGCACTGTCTGGGGGATTCAGCAGAAATCTCTGTGAATGATGGAAACACATATTTGCATCATCCAATCGTCCAATATGGTAACCACTAGCTGCATGTGGAAAGAGCCATATGTTGACAGCAGGCACCATACTGTTGCTGTGTGTGGTAGAAATAAGTGAACAAAAGTGTGAATAGATGACTAACAACCAGATAAACAAGAAATCCCCCAGATATTGAGAAGTGCCACATGCAAAGAATTAAGTAGGCCAATGCAGAGTCACTGAGGTGTCACAAAAAAAGTTTCTTTGAGGAGGTGACATTTCAGCTTATAGTTGAATATCAAGAAAGATCCTATTATGGGAAGAAATGGACAAAGGAAATTCTAGGCAGAGGGAACAAACAATTACAAACCTGGAGGAGATATGTGCTTAGATTGTTTGAAGGAAACAAAGGAGAATGTACCTGAAGTAGGACGTGAAGTCAGAGGATGGCTGAAGACACTTTGCAAGGGTCTGTAAACCAGAATGAGGAGTTCAGATTTGTTCTCTGGGTGCGATCAGAAGTCATTGGAGGGGTTTAAATAAGGGGAGGGCATGATATTACCTATATTTCATAAAGCTCATGGTGATGGCTCTATGAAGAATGGATTACAGAATGGAAGTCCATTCAGAATGATCATTACAGTAGTCCAGGTGTGAGGTGGTAGCAATTTTCTCTTAGGGTCATGGTTTTGGAGGTAGCGAGGAGCGAATAGAATCAGTATATACTCTACAGGGAAAGTCAACAAAATTTTCTGGACTGAGAAAGAGAGGAGAATCAAGAACAATTCTCAGATTTAGAGCTTCAGCAAGTGGATGGGTCATACCACTTACTGGGATATGATTGGAGAAGGAGCGGATTGGGGGTGAAAAATCAAGAGTTCAGCTTTGAATAGCCCCAGTGTAATACCTGTGAGACATCCAAGTGGACATGTGAGGACTGGGAATGTGGATTTGGGATTTAACAACCCTTAGAGATGGTTTTTGAAGCTGAGGGGCTAGATGAGATTGCCTTCGGGATAGACACAGGTGGAAAAGAGAAAGCACTCCAGGAGGGTTGAGCATGACCGGCACGGGCATGTGGTGGTTATTCCCTTCAGATTAGGGTCACTCTCTCCTCGGGGCAAAACGGGCCAGTTCCAAGGGCCCAACCATCAGTGACCCAAAGTGTAAAACACAGAGATGTAGTCTGACTTTTGCTGAACAAATGGGTACAGCCAGGGAGAGAGGCAACCAACTGTTACTAGCTGCCACTATGTTCACTCACAAGCTTTGGAAGATTAGGAACAGCATCTTTATTTCACAGAGAATGTAACTGGGATACAAATAAATAGTCATAGAGACCTGAGTTAAAATCCTGACTCTATTCTTTTCTGGCTGCATAACCTTAGGCAAGATATTTAATGTCTCCCCAACTTCCTCAATAAAACAAAGCTGCAGAGAGAACTGAGTAAAATAATGCATAAGATCCCAATGCCTACCACCTAATAAATGAGTTAGCTATGGATACAAATACTTCAACCACGGGTAGTAATCCTGGTTAGCACTCAATAGACCTAAGAAATGTACCCAGGTGTATGAAACCCAAAAGCTTGTGATCTTCCTACGGCTCCAGGACCATGCTAGAAAACTACTTGATTTTGGCTTTATGCTTTCTTTCTCTTGTTTATTTCTCTAATGCTCCCTAAAAAGAATTTTTAATTTAACTCATTTTTTTTTAATTGGAAAGTGTTCTTTCCTGAAGCTGATTTTGCCCTTTGTTCTAAGCCAGGCAAGTATTCAACTTTATATGTCCCTCTCAAATAGAAGTCCAGGCCGGTTCTTTCCCCTCAGCCCTTTCCCCCTCCCAGCCCACCTTACTTTCTCAGGGGAACATCACCAGCTTACTCAGCACCCAGGGCTTGCCAGCAAAGCAGAGAGACTGCTCTTTTCCCAGCCTGCAGTTAAACACTTGGATTAGCTACGTTCCTGCTGACTCTGCTTTCACTGTGCATTCTATTTAATAAACCTCCAGCCACACCGGATATAAGAAACAAAGGTATGACAGACTATTTATTTACCCCTGCTGATCAGCTGGAAACATGTCCCTGGTATGGTCATCTCCCCGCCTCTCTTCCCTGTTCTCTACAAGTGTGTTCTCCATTTCACTTAGTTCTTTCACATGTGATATCCTGGATCCACACAGACACTCCTAATGAACCACCGCTGCCAAAGCACATGTAGGGGACCCTCAGCAGAACTTGAAGCACACATGTTTCTTCCATACCTGCCCCCTCTTCTGTGTGTCTCTGTGTGTGTAATCTCATTAGCATTTTCCTGCCTTACACTTGGCTGAAAAGTTGTCTATAAGTCTTTACAGTGTAACACATGGATGCTGGCCAGTTTTTCACCAGTCAGCATTTTCTAAGGTTAGAGATTCTAATTAACTCACTTTGAACTATCCTCATCAGGGTTGTGGATTAATTCAAAAATGCATTTAAATCAGTTCAAGCAAATTTTCTCTAGATCAAGGCAGAGAGAAGTAGAGATGGATCACTTAATTTTAACTCTTACCTTTTCTAATGTGTACATGTTAGATGATTACTTTTTTTTTAGTTCTCAAAAACTTAATCTCTAAATCCAACACACTGGATCTATTTTTCTTTTTATCTCCCTTTCACGTTGGCATTTACCATTCCTGCACATCAAGTCTTTGTATCAATTAGGAAAGACATCTGGTAGGGCTTTTTGACATTTTTCTGTCATTACATTATGGCAAAATTTGCTAAAGAGAGAGAGATGTTGCTTGCCTAGCCATTCATAATGCCCCAACAAGAGCCATTTGTTTTCATTAACTATGTCAGAGGTTCCTAGCATCTTTCCAGATGTGTGGGCAAGGTGACAATTCAACTCAGCATTCCAGGATCTTTCAAATTAATTGCTCAAAATAAATCGCTGCAAAACCTAGCTGCTGTCAGCTCCCATACAATACCAATTCACACACATGCTTAGATTTCTGGACTTATTTACTTACTGTCTTGTCTTGGTGTCTAAACTTTCGTTTCTATTTGCCACTATTTCAGACAACTTCAGGAAGAAACTTTAATCTTGTTGCTCCTTCCTCTGTAATTCCCTGGATCCATTAGCTCGATGGGTCTCTTTACTGCAACTGAGAATGCTTTTTTTTAAAACTGGCTGGGTTTTGTTTACCTCGGTGCACTGAGAATGGCTTAAGGGCAATGGCTATCTCATTCACTTTTGTAATCAAAGAATCTGTTGACACATACAGTGAAGGAACTATACTGTTGGATTAACAAAATGTCTTTCTTAATCATTTCAGATAAATGACCAATGATATTCTCTCCTCGAAAAACACTGATCACATATCCATAGAAACAAAATTCTGCCTATCATTTTAAGTAGTTAAGGACTTTGATCTACAGACATGAACTCACCTTGCAAAGTCTATCTATAGGGTGAAGTCTTAGGTGGTAAAATACATGGGCCCAAAATAGTTGGAGTTCATGGGGAATCTGATTTAAAAAAAAAAAAAAAAAAGGTTCTCGTTTCCTGTTCTATAATGATACCAAAAGAACTCGGGCCACCGATGTCTATCACAAATTCTGAGTCAAGCCAAGGGAACAAGATACCCAAGAAAATTTGTTATGCTGGCTTACGAAAGACTGAGCAACCCAGGATGGTAAACACAGGGTTCCACCATACATTTATATCCCATGGCCATGGCCCTCGGACTACACCCAGTGCAGACACTGAGTCACTGGCTGGGTCACAGTATTAAATCACACTAATTTCTCACTTTTAGTTCAGCTCACTGCATCATTTCTAACATAATGAATGCTCTCCGGTTTAACATTAGCAGTGGCTATAAGCCGTCTTTGATTGGGTTTTGGTACCTATCTGATTAAATTTCCTTCAGTTTTAACACTGATCACCTAGGATTTCAAAGTAGCTAAAACTGCTAATTAAATTTATTCTGATGCAGTTTGGCACATATGACCAGGTAGATATGGAAAATATTTTTGGGTGTCTCAGGGGTTTTTGGTAGGCCTTGCCATTCTTTTTCACAAATGAGAGCAAACTTCTAATCGGTCATGAATATCCCTTTACTAGGGGTTTATGAGTCCTGTTGTGTTTTGTGTTTCCTCCTCTGGGTAGTATTTGTGCTTCTTCTGCCCTAATTCTTTTTAATGCTCTATTGAGTATGGTTTGATGTTTTCATCTAATAAGGGCTAGATGGACCACAGAATTTCCAACAACAGATCTCAAAACTGTTTTATAGCTTCAGTAACGTATTTCTTCTTTTCTTCTGGTCCCTGTCTCTGTCACTTTTTTATATCCATCCATCTCAAAGGCAATCCTTGCCTTTGGTTTTCTTTGACCTTTTCAAAATCTGATTTTCCCACATTCTTTCCTGAACTATCATTTCCAGTATTTTGGCAATCTAGTAAATGAGGGTAGAGGAGTTCCCAAATCTTTTCACTTTACCCTTGAGAAGATCTCATCATGGGGTAACTGGGTGGCTCAGTCAGTTAAGCGTCTGACTCCTGATTTCTGCTCAAGTCATGATCTCACAGTTCGTGGGTTCAAGCCCCACACTAAGGTCAGCACTGACAGTGCAGAGTCAGCTGGGGATCCTCTCTCTCCCTCTCTCTCTCTCCCCTTCCCCTGCACTTCCTCTTTCTCAAATTAAATATTAAACAAAAATGATTCTATCACTGTTGTCTAGTTCCAGACTTCATAACTCTGTAGTACAGCACTCTGTAGTTAATTTGAAAGGCTTTCATGTTCAAGATTCCTGGGTATCACTGTTAATAAAAATCTTCTATAGGTTTCTACCAGAAGGCTCACTTTTGTCTTGCATTTCTTGGATGAGCTTATGGTGTCCTTCCTGACCTGCTTGTGTGTCGACTTTCTCTAAAGTGATAGTAATTTACAAAATCTCGACCCTTCTTTAATAACCACTAAATAGCACCCAGCAGGATCTCTCAAGCCTCGCAACAGAATATCCCACATCCCACTGCACGCAGCCCACACAGTAACAAGAAATACCTTGTCCATATGCCTTCAAGCCTGTTCCTATTGTTCTTGAGTTATGGCTGTTGCTGAAAAATTCCATTTTAAATTTTTTCTCTATTTATATATTCCATATATTATGTTTCAATTGTATTTCTTAGTTTTAAGTCTTATCCTGATGTAACCTCTGTTACTGAATTTTATTTGTATACAACTATCACAATTTTTTAGTTTTCTAGTATAATATTCTTTCACTCTTTCCTTCTCTAACTCCTTCTCTCTCCCCTCTGTTGCCATTATTGCTATGAGAGGAATGCGTTATTTACTCTTAGAACTCAGAGGACAACCCTGTGAAACAGTTTCACTAGTGTGGTTTAGAAGCCCCAGAACTTCATTTGCATCTGTTTTTAAAATAATGGTTTTGTGCTTCCTCTTAAAATTTTACTTTCTACCTTCTCCTCCCCTCTTCCCCTGTAATGCTACACAGTGCATTTACCATTTTCATACTTTTCACAATTTTTTTGTTGCATACTTGCCATTTTTAAGACACTATGGTGGAGGGTAGACAAATTTGCAAAGCATGGTTCTAGCAAAGTCCCCTATTTCTGCCTTATTGACAGTCACTATCTCCAGTAAGCTCGTTGGTCCCTTCCAATGTCACCTCAGGTGGTTTTCCATTTTTCAATTCCAGTTGCCTTTCAGGGAAGGGAGTCTGTGGAATGAAAGCACTTGGCAAAGATGAGACCCAATATCTGCCCATCTCCCACAGGGCCTCGCCAGAAAGAATTATGAAGGCGCTGACCTAGTAATATGCTACCCATCACACCTGAAAAAGATTGTATATGTGCTTTCAATTGAATTGATTTTCCCAGCTGTGTGAATGGGGGTCATCTTTGGACGTCCACACGCTCTTGTGGGGACTCATTCAGGCAGTAGCTCATGCCAGGATTCAGCATCACACTTAAAATTTACCAGAACAGGGCACAGTAGTTCCTTGATCTGACAGTGACCAGAAATAATAAGCAGAACTGATGATACTACTTTGGATGAATCCAGAAGAAAGAAAATACAGAAACCATGACTTCCTTTTCAAAGGCAGAAGGTAAAGAGTTCAGTAGGTAACACGAGGGGAAGTGAGCAACTGAAAACTCCAGGATAATTATTCCTCCATAAAGATGCTTCTTGAGAACGCTTGGCTACCACATGTAGTATCATGAATTCAGCATATTTTAATTGCCCGTTATTTTTGGCAAGGTGGCATTTTAAGTTTTTGTTCCTAATTGCAGAACGGACAAACAGCATTTAATTCCTGTTGATCCGGGATTATTTTTATTCTCCAGCACGTCCCAATGTCACACTAGAAAAAGGTACAATGCTTTCTGGGCACTCCTCCTACAGATTGTCTAAAATATCCACATGGGGTAACATTCCTATTGGTTTCAGGAGCATCTGAAACAAGCCACAGGGATATTCAGCGAGTCACTTGGGGGGAAATGTGTGCTTTTTCTCTGTCTTCAGCATTCAGGGCGTTTTTCAACTTAAAGCCCTATGCAAAGGGAGGGGCCATGCCCAGCCTTTAGTTTCATATATTGCGACAGCGTGGTGTTTTTCTGATCTCACTTATCCTGAGAGAGCTGTCAGGGATGGCCCCTGCAGAGACAGCTGACCTAAATTATGACTTCTTTCAGGGAAGGGAAACCCCTTTAGGACAAACAGGAAGCGATCTTTCAGCATAATGTATTCCCATTGGGAGCAAGTAAACAGTTTACTGTTCAGTTCAAAGCAGTGAATTCAAGACACATAAGTTAGTTTTGGCTCAATGTGACCCTAAAATCAAGTCAAATGGAATGAGTTTACAATTCAGAGCCTTAAATTCTGTTTGGCTGAACACTGGGGTTGAAATGTTGAATCCCATCTCAACTTAGTTATTATTTTTTTCTTTAGCCATTTCCAAAATACTGCTAAATTCTGGAAATAAAATAAAGTGCTGAATTGGTTTTCAGCACTTGAGCAGGCTTTCTTGGTATATATAAAAAAAAAGTCCCCTGAGGTGTACTGTTAAGTGGAAAATAAATTTTAAGCGTATACATACAACTGAAGGACATTTTTCTAAATCTAACTGTGATCCTGAGAAATTCAGATTTGGCTTTATAATTTATTTGACTTTTCTCTGCCAGTTATTAGTAAAACTTACCTAGTTTTATTAACTTTAGAGTTAAACACAGTTTGCTGATTAAGTGGCACAATCATCTGCCTTCATAAAGGAAAAGAATCTTGCCCTTTAATGCATTAACCAAGACTCCTCATGTAGTTATGAAGAAGTTGACAATAAAATGTGCATCTGTTATTTAGTCTATAGGGGTGACACATCCTGAAAAGTCAACTGGGCTGTTTTTCCCATTTTTTCCCCTAGTGTGCATACAATGAAAATCTTCACAGATTCAGAATAAATTACAGTTACTCTCATCTTCCAACCTGTCAGTCCTGTTACTCCTGTAGAAGAAAGTGATTTTGGTCCTCTAAGTTTTGTCTCTACAAACATAATGCCAGCTAGATAACTAAACATCTTATTAGAAGCATCTAAACAAATTACATGCAGGATACAAAATGATAGCTAGGTCTACTAAATGTCCTCAATTCTACCTAATGGCTTTCCATTCTGATCAAAAATTGGGTAGAATATATTTAAGCAGTGGCCAGTGGTTGGGTTGTTCAGTAAAATCTGATTAGAGCTTTGGAACGCAAAAGTCTGTTCCAAGTCACTCGAGTCCTAGGAACCAGGAGTCCAGGTTGTGATTGGTGGTGTGGTCTGAGAATGTCTGAGTGCCCCCCAGAGTAAGCCTAATGTAGGGGTTCTGTCTATAACCAATGAAAGAGTCACTATGCCATCTGTTTCAGTTTACAAATCCTAGGATAAGAAATACAGAGATTGAGAAAAAGGCATCATTCACCCCCAGGTTTTTCTATTTTTGTTCTTTCTATTAAGGTCATTTTAAGCTTCACTATATCTCACCAAACTTAAGACTTCTGTTATCTTATACATCTACACACAGATGTTACAATATACCTACTGATCCAAATTAATTCTCAACAAGCATGTTGAGTTACTTCTATATGTCTTGGTACCATACAATGTCCATTAAGGAAAAGGAGGAAAAAAAAAGGCAGGCACAACAGAGGCATTGTAAAAAAAAAAATAAATAAAACAGTCTTTTTTCTCTTATAAAAACATCAAGTCCCTAACCCTGAAAGATTAGTCTTTTTGATGTCGAATCCAAAGGGAAAAAAAAATCATTCTAATTGAAGGGGGAAGGCACTCTTGATCCACATGTGTCCAGGCAGCTATTTTGATTTCTAACCCAAGAGGGAGTATGAGACACATGACATCTCTTGTGCGGTGATAGCAACTGGAAACCTAATCACTTCTGTTTTGCTTTTGCTGCTCAGTTGGCAGTGGGATACGTGAAAGACATGGGGGCTGCCCAGGATGGTTTTGCATAACCATCAGGAACAAAGGAAATACCTTTGGGATGGCACAGGGGCCACAGATCAGGTATCAGGTCTTGGGTACCCCTTGTGGTTTCGAGGGCGATACAGATGGCAGAACTGAGCCAAGGTTGGTGGAGGCGGGGTGAGGGATGAACAAAAATTGCAACCTTAATGAGTTACAAAATAAATAAAAGGCATAGCTTTAATTTAAATCTTTTATTCTGGACATTCCCTTTATCCCTCACATTTTTATTTGAATAATTTTGAATCTGCTTTTGAGTTGAAATAGTACAATGAGCACTCATATGCCTTTATCTAGATCTATCTACATACATCCTTTAGAACTCTTTAAATGCACATTGCAGATATCATGACAACTCATCCCTAAATACTTCAGCACATACCTTGTTCAGCATAAACAAGAACATTCTCCTATACAACCACAATACCAATAACATAACACTGAAAAGTATGACTTGTATACAGTCCGTACTTGAGTTTTCAAAAAATGTCTTTAATAAGTGTTGCTATTGGACCCAGGAATCACTAAAAAATTACTTACTGAATTTCTGGTATCTTTTAATCTAGAACAGGTCCACTGCCCTGTATATTTCTCTTTTTCTGTCATTCATTACACTGACTTTTTTTTTTTAATAACAGTCTTTTTTAAAGTTTATTTATTTATTTTTGTGAAGAGAGAGAGAGAGAGTGCAAGCACAAACTGGGGAGGGGCAGAGAGAGAGCGAGACACAGAATCTGAAGCAGGCTCCAGGCTCTGAGCTGTCAGCACAGAGCTGATATGGGGCTTGAACTAAAGGACAGCAAGATCATGATCTGAGCCATAGTCGGATGTTTAACCGAGCCACCCAGGCAACTCTACACTGACATTTTTTAAGGGTCCTGAGGTCAGGTATCTCGTGCGATTTTCCACAGTTTTGTTTTGTGTGATGTAGCTTCAAGACTAGATTCAGTGTAAACATCATGAATCCTTTATATCTTGCTTTGTTGTTGTTGTTATTGTTGTTTTCCACTTGATGATATACCCTGGAAATCACTCTGTCACAGTTCAAGGACATTTTTCTCATTCTGTGCATCGTTATGTTTATAGAACTTTGCTGTGCAAAGGTTACTCAAACATTCACCTATGGATGGACATTTGTGTTCCAGTATTTCAATACCACAAGAAAGTGGTATTGAACAAACAAATTTGTGTATAGGTGGGTTTGTTTTTGGGTTTTTTTTGGGGGGTGTTGTTTTGTTTTGTTTTTTATTAAGGTGTAATTCCAGGGTAAATTACTAGAAATTAAATTGCCAGGTCAAAGGGTAAATGAATACTTATGTTTTGTAGACACTAATAAACTTCCCTCCACAGGTGTGGCACTATCTTGCATCACCACCAGCAATGCAGTATCTTTTTTTCTATATACTCAATAGAGTGTGTTGTCAATCTTTTGAATTTTTATCAATCTCATAGATGAGAACTAGATCTCACTATAGTTTGATTTACATTATTCTTTGGATAAAGTTGGGTATTGTTTTATTTTAAAGACTATTTACAATATATTTTCTGTCACCTGTGTCTTTTTCCCATTTATCATCAGGTTTTTGGTATTTCTTTTCCTATCATTTTAAGAAGTTCTTTGTACATTAGGAAGATTAGGCTTTTATCTTTGTTATATTTGCAGGTATCTTCTCCAAATTTAATTGATTTCAAATTTTGTGTTTTTTTATGTAAGAGATTTATTTTTACTTTTATACAATAATTTACAAACTTCTTTATCTAATTGCATCTTGATTTTTGAGTCATTACAAAAAGGCTTATCAATATAGGGATTACACAAGAATTCTCCTAGATTTTCTTCTAGTAGTTGTATTGTTTCATTTTTTACACACTTGACCTCTGACCCATTTGAAGTTTATTCTACTATATGGTGTGAGGTAGGATTCAAGTTTTTGTTTTCCAAACAGATCTCATGTTTTCCCAACAGTGTTTATTAAAAAGACTATCTTTACCCTCAGTGATTAGAGATGCCCCTTTTACATATACTACATTTCCATATGTGTGAGTTTGATTCTTGATATTCTGTTATTTGGTTTGCATAGCTATTCATACACCTACTCCCACACTGTTTTAAATACTGAAGTTTTAGACTTTGCCTTAGTATATGGTAGGGATGGTCGTTCCATTACTGCTGGTCTTTTTCAGCATTTTCTTAACTATTATATGTGTTAATTTTTCCATAAGAACTTAGCATTAACTTGTCTATTATCAGGAAGAACAAAACGTATTGTGTTTATTAGGAAGTATTGCTTTTCAATATTAACCTGTTTGCCTCTACTTCTGTGTGTTTTATGAGTGCTTTGAAATTTTCCTCATCATTTTGGCACATTTCTTGAAATGCAGTTTTCTCTTCCATTATTCCTTCTAACAGCTTTTGTTTGTATGCATGAGAGCTAATAATATTTATATTTGTTTTATATTCTGGTATGTTACTAGATTATTTTATGATTTATGTTGGCCTCATTACTGAGACTCTAAGACTTTTTAGATATCATAAATACAGATAATTTTTACCTCTTTCCCAATTCTTTTAACTCTGCATTTACTCTTGCTTGATTTCTTTGGCTAATATATCCAGTGCCATGTTGACACAGGGTATTGGTCATCTTCCTCTTGTTCCTGATCCTAATGTGAATACCTTATGTTTCCTTACTGATGCTGAGTTTTACATACACACATACACGTATATACATGTAATGTAATATATACATATATACATGTAATATACATGTAATATATACATACATATATATGTATATATACATATATATGTATATATATATACACACACACATACATACACATGAATACATACATCGGTCTACATATGAGAGAAGGCGGACAGAGAGAAGAGAAAAATAAGAGTCATTAAGGAAGGATCCATTAATTCCTATTTTGTTGATATCTCTTATAACTCAGGAATGGGTGGTAATTTTTAATAAATGCTTTTTTCATGGAGGTAATTATATGATTTTCTCCTTAGATCTATCACTATGGTAAATTTTATTAGTGGATTTCCTACTATTGAACCATCTTTAAATTTCCAGATTAAAACTTGTAAAAAAATTTTTAATGTGCTATTAGGTTTTATTTATGACACCGACATTTATATTCATATGTGAGACCAAGCTGTTGCTTCCTTTTTGTACTGTCTTAATATTTAGAAATTAATGTCTACACTTGTTTCATAAGAATATTTTGGGAGCCTTTGTTTTTTTGTTTGTTTGGTTTTTGTTTGTATTTCTGTGCTGAGAAACAGTGTAGGCACATTTGGGGTGATCAAGCCTTTGAAGGTTTAGCAGAATTTGCTTGTGATAATATCTAAAGGAGCAATTTTTTGTGGAGTAAAACTTTGATAACTATTTCTATTCTATGGAAATTTATGTTTTTTTAATCTCTCAAGGCCAATTTTAGCAAATTGCATTATTTTAGGAAATTATCCATTTCAGTGAGATTTCAAACTTATTTGCATAGAATGATGAAAAATATCTTGAACAATTTCTAATTTTCTGGATTTCGCGGTGTTTACCCATTGCCATTATTAAACAGTGTCCCCGTTATCACTATACTTTGAATTTTGTCATTTGGGCCTCTCACATTTGTTCTGTGTTCTCAGTCGATAAAACCAAAGCCTTCCTTGTGAAAACAGGCTAAGCAAAAAAGAAAGCCAATGAACCAGAGTTGTGTTGTTTAATTCACTAAAGATTTTTTGTTGTTGTTTGTTTTGGATGAAATATTCATCTGTCACACTGAGGAGGATTTGGGTAGTTCCCTAGATAGTTTCCTTTGGCCTAACAACAATAAATCAAAGGAGGTAAGGAAATTTTGAAGACATTACCAACCATGCATATACTGCAGATCTTACCAGCAACCCTTCATTTTATTAAAATTTATTTTTTAAGAGAGAGAGAGAGAGAGAGAGTGTGTGTACATGAACAGGGGAGGGGGAGGGGGAGAGAGAGAGAGAGAGAGAGAGAGGCTCCAGCCACACCCAGAATAGAGCCCAAATTGGGGCTCGAACTCACAAACCATTAGATCATGACCTGAGCTGAAATCAAGAGTTGGATGCTTAATTGACTGGGCCACCCAGGTGCCCCACTAGCAACTCTTTTTTCTAACTGTGGTAAAATATACACACCATAAAATTACCTTTCTAACCATTTTGAAGTATACAGTTCAATGGCATTAAGTACGTTCACACTGTTCTACAGCCTTCACCAATATCTATCTCTGGAACTTTCTTCATCTTTCCAAACTAAAACTTTGTACTCATTAAATACTAAGTCCCTATACCCCTCTCTCCACCCCCAGTCCCTGGTAATCACTATTCTACCCTTTTCCTCTATGAATTTGACAACTCTAAGTACCTTATATAAATAAAATCATATAGTATTTGAGCTTTTGTGCTGGCTTATTTCACTTAGTACAGTATCCTCAAGGTTCATCCATGTTGTAGCATGTGTCAGAATTTCATTCATTTTAAAGACTGAATAACATTCCGTTGTATGTATTTACCACATTGTGTTTACCTGTTCATCTGTCCATGGATACTTGAGTTGCTTCACATTTTGCTATTATAAATAATGCTACTATTAACATGGCTGGACAAATATCTCTAAGTTTTCAATTATTTTGAATATATACCCAGAGTGGAATAGGTGAATCATACAGCAAGTTATTCTTAATGTTTTGAAACACTATAGTTCTGTTTTCCATAGCAGCTATATCATTTCATATTCCCACCATCAGTGGAAAGGGTATCAATTTCTCTACATTCTCACTAACACTTGGTTATTATCTGTTTTGTTTTTAAATAATAGCCATCCTAATGGGTATGAAAGGAAACCTCATCATAGAGCATGCCTATTGTGCTTATGTTGTTATATTTCAATATTATTGTTTTATTCCAATATTGTGTAATAAGCACAAGATTCAGATTCAATCAACAGCAGATACTGGGCCACTATGTGACAGTTATTGTGTTATATGTTCTTACAAACAATTTTCACATTTACTGCATATAGAAAACCCAGCTAGTTTACTTCTTATGTAAATAAATCAAAGAAACTTTCCAAACTGTGTCCAAGGATACCTGAATAATGCATCCATGACAGAACTCTGCTCTGCTAGGTTTTCTGATCTCCTTAAACAAATTGGTTAACTTTCTAAGTATGAAAGGAGAGGAAAGGAACATAAAAAATATGGGACAAAGAGAAAGCAAAAAGTATGATAGCATATTTAAACCATAATATATAAATCAGTACATAAAATATAAACAGACAAAAATCGGGGGCACCTGAGTAGCTCAGTTAAACGTTTGACTGTTGATTTTGACTTCATCATTGGGAGTTCAAGCCCAGCTTTGGGCTCTGTACTGGGCTTGAAGCCTGCTTAACATTCTCAATCTCCTTCTCCCTCTATCCCGTGCCCCAACTTATGCACTCCCTCTCAAAAAAAAAAAAAAAAAAAAAAAGCTAACAAAAATGTAAGGGCTAACTTAAAGGGCATGCTGGATCATATACAACAAACAAGCAAACAGCAACCAACCCAAAGATTCCCCCAAGGAAGCAAGAAACAGCTATATGCTGATTATAACAAACACATCATAAATATAAGAATACAAAAGGTCTCAAATAGAAAGGTGGAAAATATATACTGTATAAACATGAAGCAAAGAAAGATGTGCTAATATCAGGATAGGCTCTAAGGCAAGAAATAATATTAGAACTAAGAAGGCTATTTAATAATAACCTTTCTATTAAAGGTTATTTTTGAATGTGAACATAAAATTAATGACATACATTTAATTACACAACCTTAATTTATAAAGAAAAACTAATAGACTCAATAAAAGAAATTCCATAACAACTGTTAAAAATTACAACACACTTTTCTTTTGGTAGAATAAATGGGGAAAACCTCATCAAAGATATAAACAACAACTAACAGGCTTGACCTAATGGACATATATAGAACACTATATCCAACAACTGTTGAACATATATTCTTTATAAACGCAAACAAAGAATGTTTGAGAAAACTAAAAAAAAATGAAATCAAATAAAAAGCTTTTGCACAGTGAAGAAACCATCAACAAAACAAAAAGGCAGCATACTGGAAAGTATATGTGCAAATGACATATCTGATAAGGAGTTACTATCCAAAATATATAAATAACTTACACAACTCAACACAAAAGAATATGATTAAAATATGAATGGAAGACCTTCTTTTCCAAAGAATACATACAGATGGCCAATGGACACATGAAAAGATGCTCAACGTCACTTATCATCAGGCAAATGCAAATCAAAACAACAATGAGCCGTCACCTCACACCTGTCAGAATGGCTGGCACCAAAAAGCCAAGAAATGGTAAGCAGTCATGATGATATGGAGAAAAACAAACTCTTATGCACTGGTGATGGGAATGAAATTGGTGCAGCCACTGTGGAAAGAGTATGGAGTTTCCTCAAGAATTTTAAAGAAGAAATACCATATGAGTCAGTAATTCTACTACTAGGTATTTACCCAAAGAAAACAAAAACACTAATTCAAAGGGACACATGCACCCCTATGTTTACCAAAATATCATTTACAATAGCCAAGATACAAAAGCAACCCGAGTGTCCATCAACAGATGAATGAATAGAGATGTGGTACAAACACACACACACACACACACACACACACAATAGATTATTACTGAGCAAAAGAATGAGATCTTGCTACTTGCAACAGTATGGATGGACTTGGTATTACACTAAGTGACATAAGTCAGTGACATAAGTTAGAGAAAGACAAATACCACAGGATTTCACTTATACGCAGAATCTAAAAAACAAATGAATAAACAAAAAGAAGAAATAGACCCATAAATACAGACAGCAAACTGACGGTTGCCAGTGGAGGGGTGGGAGATAGACAAAATGGATAATAAGGCGGGGTGGGGGGGAGATACAGGCTTCCAGTTATGGAATAAATAAGTCACAGGGATAAAAGATATCACATAGGGAACACAGTCAGTAGTATTGTAATACTATTGTGTGGTGACAGATGGTAGCCACGACACTTATGATAAACATAAAGTAATATAAACTTGTCCAATCAGTATGTTGTACTTCTGAAACTAATGTAACATTGTGCATCAGTTGATGCACTTTAAGTTAAAAAAATCAAACATAAAGGGGGGTAATGAAGTCATGCATATTTTTTTCTGATCAAATGGAATTACAATGGACTTCCACAATAAACAGATAAGTGGATAATCTTCAATGTTTGAAAGCTGAACAATACATTTCTAAAGAAGTTCTGAATCAAATATAAAATCAGAATGAAATTATAACATATTTTAGGATCAGTTATAATGAGAGCATAATATATTATAATCTGAAGGACACATTTAAAGCTTACAGAGAAAATGTATAGCCTTGGTTGAATATTTTAGAAAAGAAAAAAGCCTGAAAATCAATGATCCAAACTTCTAGCTCAAGAAGCTGAAAAAATAACAAATTAAATCAAATATAAAGGAAATAATAAAGATTAGAATAGAGATTAATGAAATAAGAAACAAATATAAAATAGAATTAAAAGGCCAAAAGGTGGTTTTTCAGAAAGTAATAAATTAAGGTGTGAGAGAGGAAAGTACATGCACATGCCCCTAAAACCAATATTGTAAATGTAAAAGTGGTCATTATCCTACAACCAATGAACACTGAAAACATAAAAAGAGTATACTGTGATTTTTTTTATGTCAATAAACTTGAAAGTTCAGATGCAAAGGGCAAGTTTTTAGAAAAATAAAACACCAAAGACTACACAAGAAAAGCAGTAAAATAGGAAAATCCTACATCTTTTTAAGAAATGAAAGCCATAATTTAAAACTGTCTGACAAAGCAAACTCCTGTTCTACATGAAAATTCTTGCAAATATTTAAGGAAAACTTGATACCAATCTTACCCAAGTACTTTTGGAGGACAGAAACAGGGAGTATATCTTCCAATTATGATGCCAACCAAACCTTAACATTGAATACTGACAAGAACCTTATGAGAAAGACAAACTACAAGCCAATGGCTTTCAAAATCTTAGATTACAACATGCTAAACAAAAATTAAGTCAATCTAAGCCATATATAAAAAGGATGCTACATTACAACCAAGTCATATTTATGTTAGGACTTAATATTCAAAATTTGATTATTCCACTACATTAAAAAAGGTGAGTCATAAAATTCATACGATTTTCCTAAAAATGCATATAAAGAACTAGGAATAAGATACTTTAATATGATAAAGCACACCTACAAAGAAACCTACAGGAAACATTATTCTTAATGATCAACACTGGGAGCTTCCTTCTAGAGTCGTGGCACAAGAAGGAAATGCCTGTTATGACCCCTTCTGATCAATATTTTACTGAAGGTCCTGGACAATGTAAGAAGGCAAGAAAATAAAAAGAATAAATATTGGAAAGTAACAAAAGTGTCTTTTATGACTAAAAATGCAAAAAAAAAATTATAGCAAACACAAAAGAATCTACATATGTTTTTAGAACTAAAAGTGAAATTATTACAGTCATTGACTAAAATGTCAATATACAAAAAAAGTCAATATACAAAAAAAATTTCTATACAACCCTGACAGTTACAAAATGAAAGCTTTAGAAGTTCCTATTTAAGTAAAAAATCTTCATACTTAGTAATAATTTTAACGAAAGAAGTGAAAGTGCCCAGAAAACTACAAAAACTATTTAAAGGTCTTTAAACAATTAAATAATTGGGGAGGGGTATTTATACCAGAGCCATATTGGAATATTAATATTGTAAAGATGCTTTATGTTTACAAATTGAGCAAATGATTAAAATGAAATGGTAATTTGATTGCAGAATTATTTGGATGTTCAAAGAGTCAAGAAGAGCCAAAACAATCATAACCTGGACGATTTAACCACATTTCAAGAATTAGTACAGAGCTAGAGTGTGTACTGGGGCAAAGACAGACAAATAGAACAATGCAACACTACAGGAGGTGCAGAAACAGACCCACACATATGTGGACACTTGATTTATTACTAAGGTTTCACTGCAGAATGTTGGGAAAGGGACAGCCTTTTCAAAAAATGGAACCAAATTATTTGCATACTCATATGGGAAAAAATAAGACTCCTACCTCACACAATACACAATAATCAATTTCATATGAATTGTTGATCTAAATATGAAAGGTAAAACAATAAAGCTTCTAAATGAAACTATTAAGCAATATTTCTATAATCTTGAGATAGGCAAATATGTTTTAAATGGGGTAAAAAGAACACTAATCAAAACAGAAAAACATGATAAATTGCACAATGTTAAGAGTTGTGCTAATCCAGACAGTTTTTAAAAAATGAAAAGGGGGGCGCCTGGGTGGCTCAGATGGTTAAGTGGCCGACTTCGGCTCAGGTCATGATCTCGCGGTGTGTGAGTTTGAGCCCCGCGTCGGGCTCTGTGCTGACAGCTCAGAGCCTGGAGCCTGTTTCAGATTCTGTGTCTCCCTCTCTCTGACCCTCCCCTGTTCATGCTCTGTCTCTCCCTGTCTCAAAAATAAATAAAAACGATAAAAAAAAATGAAAAGGAAGTCACAGGATAGGACAATTTATTTGTAATACATAGTAACAACAACGAATTCACATTTAGAATAAAGAACAAGCCAAAAAACATATGAAAAACTATTCATCCTCATTAGTCATTAGGAAAATATAAATTAAAACCACAATGAGATACAAACATCTACTCGTCAATCTGGGTAAAAGTAAAATAACTGTCAAGACCAAGTCTTGGTGGAGAAATTGATCAAGCAGAATTCTTGCCCATGTTGGTGACACTATAAAATAGTTAAATTTAGGAATACTCTTTATCAGTATCTATTAAACTGAAAATACTCATCTTCTACAAGACAGTAATTGTACTCCTAACATATGCCCAACAGAAAGTTTATATGTATTTACCCAAAGACAGGTGTATGTTTACAGCGACATATTCACAATAGCCAAAAAAACCCCAAATGTCTCTAAGAGATGGAATAAAGACATTTTGGTATTTTAATGAAAAAGAAAACACTTTACGACAAAAATCAAAGAATTGCTGCTGCATACAATTGCATGGTAGCTCTCACAAATCTAGTATTAAGTAAAAGAAGCTAGACCAAAAAATTAATATTGTAGTCCTCAATTTATGTAAAATTCAAAATCAGGTAAAAGAAGTACATAGTTGTTTGAGGTCAGGATAATGATTATCTTTGGTGAAGGACCCATGACTGGGGTGGTACATACAAGGTTTTGAGGGGTGCTGATAATGTCCTATTTATTGTGAAAACATATTGGGCTATACAATTATAATCTGTGCTTTTAATTTATGCATATACTTCAATAAAAATTTATGCCAGGGGCACCTGGGTGGCTCAGTCAGTTTAGTATCCAACTTTGGCTCAGGTCATGATCTCAAGGTTTGTGAGTTCGAGCCCCGCGTCGGGCTCTGTGCTGACAGCTTGGAGTCTGGAGCCTGCTTGGGTTTCTGTGTCTCCCTCTCTCTCTGCCCCTCCCCTGCTTGTGTGCTGTCCGTCTCTCTCTCAAAAATAACCATTAAAAAATTTAAACAAATTTATTCCAAAATTATTCACAGTATGCAACTTAAGGCGGCAACAAATGCATCATTCAAGTATGAAGTAACCTGAATTTGACATAATTTTGAGCAATTGGTGGGGATGGTCTATTTCAACTTGGTATTAGGAACCTTTGCTTTGGAATGGCCCATCGGTTGGGTTGTTATTTGGCACATTAGAAATTTGTAATTAAATATTCAGTTTTAAAAAGCTGAAAATGTTGAATGATTTTCAACTTTTCAAATGCAACTGCAGAAAAATAGTAAAATTATCGCAAATGTTGAAAAGACAATGAATTTGAAGTGAAATAGATGGGGGAGCAGTAGTATCATTGCACAAAGCAAGGAATCAAGAGATGAAGGTTCAAGTATATCGTTTGAAGGTGCACAGGTGACTAGTGAATTAAAAACAGTGATTTAACCACAGGGGAAGGAAAGGGAAAGAGGGAGTGGGGATTGATTTCAGTGAGCCAAGATCCTATATATCACTGCAGAAAAATGCATAATATCAGAAGTTGATAAACCAAGAGATAGCAATATAAGAATATTATTTAGAGATAGTCAATAGCCAAAAGAAACCTAAAAGCAAGTAGTCTATAGTTCTTGCCTTCAGGAGGTTGGAACAGGATGTGAGTGGAGCAGGGGCTGTAGTTTTTCATTACAAAATAACAGTACAAGTTAAATATAAAGCAGTTAAAGCAAACTTGAAAAAGAAAAAAGTGGAAGGAATCACTCCAGCCCAAATCAACTCTTACTAGATAGCTACATTAATCGAGACAGTGTGGTGTTTGTAGAGGACTGTGCACATAGATTAGTGAAACTAAATAGAGAACCCAGAAACAGTCCATACAAAGATGTCCAACTGACTTTTGGAAAGGGTACAAAAGCAATTCATCAGGAAGAATAGTTTTCTCAAGAGGTAATACTAGAACAATTGGAATCCACGGGCAAAATGAAAAAATAGATGAACTTTGAGCTAAACCTTATGCAAAAACGAGCTCAGAATAGATCATAGGCTTAAATGTAAACCATAAACTACAAAAGTTTTAGAAAAGTAAACTGCGAAAAATCTTTAAAGTTTAAGGACAGGCAAAGAATTCTTAGTCCTGATACCAAAAGTATGATCCATAAAAGAAAAAAAAATCATTTGAACACCTTATCAAGATTTTATTTAAAAAAAAATTTTTTTAACATTTATTCATTTTTGAGAGTGAGAGGGACAGAGTGTGAGCAGGAGAGGGGCAGAGAGAGAGGGAGACACAGAATCCGAAGCAGGCTCCAGGCTCTGAGCTGTCAGCACAGAGCCCGACGCGGGGCCTGAACCCACAAACCGTGAGATCATGGCCTGAGCCAAAGTCGGACACTTAACCGACTGAACCACCCAGGTGCCTCTAACCTTATCAAAAATTTTTAAAAAACGTTCTGCAAAAGAACCTGTTAATAGGTTAAAAAGACAAATTACAAAATTGGAGAAATTATTTGTAAACCACATATCCAGCAAAAGACAATTACCTAGACTATGGAAAGAAATCTCCAAACTCAATGGTAAAAAAGAAAAAAACAACAATGCTCCAATTCGAAAAGTGGCAAAAGACATTTTACAGAACAAAAATAAAGATGGCACGTAAGTGCATGAAAAGATGTTCGACATCATCAGACATCAAGAAAATGCAGATGAAAATCCTAATAAGCTATCATGATATGCCTGTCAGAAAGGCTAAAATACAAAATTGTGACAGCACTAAATGCTGGCAAAGATGGAGAGAAACCTCAATTGCTCATATATTGCTGGTGGGAACATAAAATTGTAGCCACTCTGGGAATAATTTTAGGAGTTTCTTACAGAACTAAACATCAACTACCATATAACCTAACAATTGCACTCTTGGGCATTTATCTTAGAGAAATGAAATCTTATGTTCACACAAAAATCTGTGCATGCATGTGTATAGCAAGTTTACTCACAACAGCCCCAAAGTGACACAACCCAGATGTCCTTCAATAAGTGAATTGTCAAACTGTGGAAAATTATCCAATCATAAAAAGAAACAAATTTTTTTTTATTTTTTTAAATTTATTTTTAATGTTTATTTGTTTTAGAGAGAGAGCATGAGCGTGCACAAGCAGGGGATAGGCAGAGAGAGGGAGACGGAGGGAGGATCTGAAGCAGGCTCCATGCTGCCAGCAGAGAGACCCATATGGGGCTCCAACCCATGAACCGTGAGATGATGACCTGAACTGAAGTTGGACACTTAACTGAGCCACCCAGGTGCCCCAAAAAGAAATATATCATTGATACATGCAACAACTTGGAAGGGTCTCCAGGGGATTATGCTGAGTCAAAGAAAGCCAGTCCCCCAAAGTTACATACTGGATGACTTCATTTATATTTAACATTTAGAAAGACAACATTTTAGACATGGGAAACAAATTAGTTATTGACAGGGGTTAAGGACAGGGAAAGAAAGGTGTGGGAGGGAGATGGTGTGGCCACAAAAAAGGCAATACAAAGGATCCTTGTGGTGGAACCGTTCTGTATCTTGACTGTGACACGAACATACTCATGTGTTAAAACTGTATGAAACTAAATACGCATACACGCATGCAAATGAGTACAAGTAAAACTTAGGAAATCAGGAAATCTGAATGAGATTAGTGAATTGCCTAATGTCAACATGATAGTTGTGACATTATTCTGTGGTTTCATCAGATGTTACTGCTGCGGGAAACTGGTTAAAGGATACACAGGACCTCTTCCTTTTTCTCAAAAGTGTATTCAAGTTTATATTTACCTCAAAATAAAAAGGCTCTCTCTCTATATATGGATGGGTCCACAGCCAACCAACATGGAACTTGAACTCACAACCTTGAGATCAGGAGTCACACGCTCTACAAACTGAGCCAGCCATTATGTCCCCAAGTTTAAAATAAGTTTTAATTCAATAAATACAAAAAAACCTTCTCAATAACCTCACAGAAACAATATGCATACACATGTATATGTTCATATGTACATAGAAAGATAGACATACATACCACATGCACACACACTAGGACAGAGAGGCAGAATATGAAGAACTGAGCCATTATAGGTTCTGGAAAAGAACAAATAAATTGGATACAATAGTATCAGAGAGGTAGAAGTTCCAGCTAGGACTGAACCTGAGGTTTTAAACAAGTAAGAGACAAGAATCTTCTTAACCAGGGGTGAAAATCCAGGGAACGTATATCATGGTTCCTTATTGCACAGAATACATTACCACCCAAAATATGCAGCAGAGTATAATTGTTTGAGTGTGAGCTCTAACACTTACTTCCTGAAGTCTGACATCAACTCCATCAATTATTAGCAGTAAGGACTCTGGGCATGTTTTTGAAACATCTGTATGCCTCAGTTTCCTCATAATATATGGAGCCCATAAGGTTATCATGAGGGCTAGAGAATGTAACGTATATAAAAATCTTAGAAAATTGCCTGGCATTCAGTCAGTCTTAGCTAGTTGTAGGATTACCTGACAGCAGAGCATTTGTCATGCACGAGAAGATAAGCTATCATTTTTCTATTTTTTCTGATCATTTATTGTGTTTTGAAGCTTCCACTATCTGAGTTCATCCACAGTGTCTGGGGTAATTGATACCTCTCCCTCCCTGATTTCTAAAGCCATTTATTTGAAAGCAGGTCAAAGAAGCACAGTCCTGTGTAGGCAGCCTGCTCACCCATCCAGATACACACAGTACTACTTGGAGAGAGAAACTGTTTCATCGATACATCTCACTGGAACCTGTCTCCCTTTTCCTGGTTCTGATATCCAACTTATCTCTGCTTTAGTCCAGCACAAATTAGAGGTAATTCTGCAGTTTTCTTTGCTCTCTCAGAACCAAGCAATCTATTTATTCTTTGCCAGAGCATAAACGCAACACTCATTCCCGAAAGAAAAGCTATAATCATCATTTCCTAGTCCTGCTGACACATTTTCCCCTTATTTTGCAACCCTCTTAACTGATGAAGATTGACAGATAGTAATGATCTAGATGGAAGGTGTTGGTTCTAAATCCCCTACAGATAGACTTGCTCTGCGTGTTGCAGTGGTGCAGTAGTAGGTGTTGAAGCAGCCCTGGAGCCTACAGAATGACAGCCATGAGAATTCCACTCTATGAGAGCATGAGCTTTACTGGCAAGAATACATGATTCATGGTAGAAAGAATAAATACAGTTAATTTAAATTTATGGGCATAAGCTATAGGAAACTAGTTATTTTCTAATGAACCATAATACAATCACTCCTAGGGAGAATACTATATTGGTGGTACAGGCACATTTCTTCTTTAATAAGGACAAGCACTGACTTGGCAGTCATCACTGTGGGCTTGTCATACATAACATGCAGCCATGGAAACACCAAAAAAATCACAGTGGGAACATCAGAAGCCAGTCCATTGTATGGCTCCTATTCACATCACTAAAAGATGCTTTGTCATAGGCAATGGTTGCCCTGTCAGTAACTTCAGAAGTTCAGGTGTGTGGGTTTATCATTTCTACTTTCCTTTAATGAAATCCCCTTCAAAACCTACCATTCACACACTTATCTGTTTTAGGTCCCCTTTATTGTAAATATTGACAAATATAATCTTTGGAGATGAACTGTTCCACATGTTTATCACTTGCTGGGTATGGTGATTCTACCACTTTTTAAATGTAACTTCTTAAATCAGCTCCCCCTTTAAGAGTTCGGTGTTCCAGAATTTGGCTCAAAGAGTCATCTCCAACTTATTTCTACTCTTCAGAATGTATAGGCCTTGCGTTTGCTCAGTCCTTACCTTTTCAAGTCAAGCATAGATCGATCCCCTGATCCTTTTACTTCACACCTACTGACCTTCCTCTATATTCTCTTTTTTTTGTATGGAAGTATAGAAATCAGAAACATGTATCGGACAAGAGTATATAATGACTACACACATAATTCAAACCAGATTTTCTATTTTTCTTTCTGGTACTCTTCCTAAAGTTTACTGGCTTTGCAGAGATGTGGATGAGTGGGAAAAGGGAGGCATGTCTGCCTACAGAACACTAAACTTGCGGGACAGTCAACAGTTGTCTCCAGATCCAATAATCCTCTTCCTTGAATGGTTTTCTACACATTTGTTCCCTTTCCTCATGGAAGCAATTCTGCCATTGCTCACTAGGTCTTTTTGAAATGATCCTTATTATCATGGTAACTCATTCCCTAGATGAGATTAGCATCATCTCTAAATAGAAAGATTGAAAATTTCCTCTTTTAGATCATTTGTAGAGTACTCCTATTTACTTTTGTTTGTTTTGAAGTTAGTTTTCTATCCAAATATTTCTATCCAATTTCCTACCCAAGTTCTACAGTCATCTTTTTAAGTGTGAAAACTCACCAGAAGTTATTTTTGTAGTCTAAGTCTCAAGAAAGATTGTGTCTATATGGTACATCTATACAATTCCTTTGTAGCACATAGCCACTAAGATAATGTATAAAGAAATTAATAATAAAGCAAGATCTTTCTGCTTTATTGTTAACAAAAAAAGCAGGTTATAAAACTCTAAGCATGGTATCATCCCATTTTAAAAAGTAAAGCATGTGCCTAAGAAAATGCTAGAATAGTACCCATTAAATCACAGATGTTATTTCTGAGTGGGAAATATGGTCTCTATCCCCCCATAAATGACATAAAAAAGGGTAAAATCTGTACTATTTTAAATATTTATTAAAAAAATATGCATCTTAAATAAAAACATATTTAATCAGATTTTAAAGGTCATCTAGGCTTATTCTTACAAAGTTCTTAATGTTTTGATCTATGAGATCATTGTTATGTGTTGGTATATTATCCTAATCTCTGGGGGACTAAAATAAATAGGTGAACTCAAGTCTTATTTGCCAAATATTTTTTATACATAAACTGTATTTACCAAGAAAACCTATCCTTTTGAAATACTAAAATACTAAATACTGCTGTTAAAATATTAAATAAGAATTGCTAATAGAATAAAATATGCAAGTCATTATTAAGACAAATATCAACATCAGACCTATTAACTACTATAATTTCAAACTTGTGGTAAATGTAATGCTATGTTAAGATAGCTATAATAACTGTGAAGTGGTATGAAAATATCTGAATTTTATTCATAGATTTTGCTAACACTAATGTGGTTTGTGGTCTACATTTATAATTGAAGAAACTGATAAATTTCCTATCCAAGTTCAAAGACCTTATGAATTCAATTCTTGAATGCTTTGGGAGTCTACAGATTCCAGGTAAAGAACTGAACTATATAGAGAGAGAGACCAAGGCATTCTCATAATGTAAAAAAATAAAATACTAATAAAATGCACCTTAAAATTAATAAGAAAGATTGTTTAATATGTTCTATGTATTTAAATTTCAAATGCCAAAGATATACAAAATTCAGTATTGAATGAAAGCTACATATTTAAAGATGACCAAAATATAAAATCAAGCAAAATTAAGATGTATATCAATAAAAAGTTCAAGATTCACCCATTCCAAATTCAACTACTAAACAAAGATATGATAAAAGAAAAAAGTGCCACAAAATTACACTAATTAAGCTTATGGAAATTAAAGAAAATCAATAGATTTTTCAATACATTTATTCCTGAGAACAGTACTTCAGGCGTTAGAAAGTCCATGAATCAAGGTATATAATGATGTATTATGAGGAACCTTTGGCAAGAAACCTCATTAAGTCACTGCAGAGCCTTACAAAGCTAAGAGTTGAAATGCCCACAGTACAGATATTGATCATAAATAATAGACAACTGAATTCAAAAAAAGAATATTAGGAAGGAAAATCAAGTAGAATTAGGGGTATGGCATTGCTTTAGTGGGCCGTCCCTTAGGATTTGAGTCATGTACCAGGATATACACTGCTCTCTTACCTACCAGGAGCCACTCCAGGGGTCCCCATACATGAAATAACATTTTGAAGCTTTCTATAAAGATAAGAATGTCTGATTCTCATTCCTTTTCTACTGACTCACCTATCTATAAAGTGTAAAGTCTCTTAGTACACAGAAACAAATGTTAATCATTGTTCATTGTGGTTATCTTAGGCTTAAGATACATACCTTATTTTTGACTATATTTTCTAGACTGTGTTCAATGAACATATGTATCTTTTATAGGAAGTTGTTAAAGTTATTTAAAAATAATTTGCCATCAATTTGTTTTTGGACAGAGATACCTTATTTGGTAATAGTTCTTTTTTTCCTTACAACAAAATCTTAAATTTTACCATGGCTTAAAGGTTGCTAAAATAACATGCAGGTTTTTCTTGGCTAATCAGGCTAAATGGCATTTTAAGAACACCGAACATGATTTTAGTATAGACAAGATCATTCATTTTGGAACTCAGCATGACAACACTACGTTGGATGTGAAGAATAAATGTATTAAGCTATAACAGCAAATTCATGAATTTAACCCACAGGAAATAGTCACTGCTACTTGGTAGTTTTACCTGGGTTACAAAGACTGAATGAACATCAAGCCATTTCTCCCAAAGGTTTTAATTCTTTCATTTATAATGCTGACATTGACATGAAACATTTGGAAAGAAATTACATAAGCACAGAATATTTACTGGTCACTAATGAAATTATTTAAGTTAAATGCTGAGTTGTTAAACTCATAGGACTTTTGGATCTTTTTCAGCATATTGGTAGTCTTTCCTAGATGTATCTGGGGCTCCCACTCCTCCCCCACTGCTACATGCTGTGGAACTAAAATCCTACAGCCACATCAAGTCATATGGTCTCATTAAATGTCTGGGAGTTTTAAAAAAATCAACATTATAATTCTCACTTTACAGATGAAAAAAAAGACAGCTAACAAGAACTTGGAGAAATGCTCATTTATTCTTTCAACTCACGCTATACACTGAATGCCAAGCAAATTGTTAATAGGAAGGTATGCATGACCAACATAGTCTTTGCCCTTTCAAAGCTTAAAACCAGATGGCCATAGCAGTAAGAGAGAATTCTGTCAGCTTGATTTGAATTTATTGGTTCTACCTCATTTCTAAATTTTTCTAAGCTTCAAATTGTTCATTTATTAAAAAAAAAAAAAAAAGGATGGTGGTAACTCCCATGCCAGGTTGCTAAAAAAACAAACAAACAAACAAAAAATCGATGCAACATGTATGAAGTATCTAGAGTACTATTCAACACAATGGTGGTACTCAATAAAGTCACATATGTGGCACAAAGTAGGTATTTAAAAAAGCATACTCACTGTTGTTATTTTTGTGGCTGATATTTTTAATAAGATTAAAAACTAATCATGCTAAGTTTTTAAACGAGGGACTTGGCATTTCCAGTGTTTGAGATTGCTGGAGATTTACACACTTTCTTTTCACATGTAAGAACCTGAAATTGAGGGTCAAGGCTGTACACGTTGTGTTAATCCCACCTTAAACGTGTTTAGCCAGGTTCTTTCATAAAATATGTTTCATGAACCATAATTTGAAAACCACTGGAATTTGACACTTGCTACTCACTGACTAGATGGAAGATATTGGGACCCATCTTTGATGTATTTACTATTAACAGGGTTTAAAAAATAGACATGAGGTTACAAATCCACCATTAACTTTAACATATTACTGAAATACAGTCTAAAAAGATTGTATATAAGGGGACAAAAGAAAGAAGAGGAAGAGTTTAAAAAGTGAGAGGGAGATAAGATATTTATTCTGGGTACATAAATGCAAAGAATATTGTATTAACAAGGCATGATATAAAAGTGGCATGATGAAAAGATCTGGACTCACAGGTTGAAAAAGCAATCTCCTGTGTCCAATTAACCTCAAGTCTGAAAACGTAGGCATATATTTTTTCCTACTACATCAGTGTGTCTGTGTATACATACTCATGTGCTTTAAACCTGTTTTACAACAGTTTTTTCCAGAATAGTTTCTACTATTAGCTTAAGTATTTTCCCAGCGATTTTGAAGTAAGGAAGTATTTTATTTTCTTCTGAGAAAAAGCAAGCTAAATCACTTAGGCATCAATTTTGTATTATAAAATTCCATCAAGGATGAATCTACCTCTAAGTTTTTAATGGACTCTATGAAGGACTTAATTGTGTAAGCTTGGCAAAATATTTGTTGATTACAGGAGGGCAATTCCTTGAGTGTTAAAACCATGCCCTTTGATATGTTGTATTATAAGGTACATGGCTATTTACACCACAAGGTTCTCAGTATATATCCATGAACTGTATTTCCAGAATATGTAAGCAAGTAATTTTTATTCCTCTCAGAAGCATTTTACAAATTTGGATTAAAGGTAATGTTTCTGTTTTAGTTTTAAAAAATATTTATTAATTTTGAGAGAGAGACAGTGTGTGTGTGCACAAGTGGGGAAGGGGCAAAGTGAGGGGGAGAGAGAATCCCAAGAAGGCTCCACCATGCTGTCAGCGCAAAGCCTGACATAGGGCTTGATCTCACCCGAACTGTGAAATCAGAACCTGAGCCCAAATCAGGAGTCAGTTGCTTAACCAACTGAGACACCAGGCACCACTGCAACCTTTCTTTTTGAATTAGACTCTATTACTTCCTGGACTCTGTCTAGATATCTATTCATCACAGTCTCATTTACCTTGATTAAAACCCCCTGCCTGCTTCACTCAGTGCCAATTATTGATTACAAGCCGAGTTAAACAAACAGATCTATCTATACCTGATGCTTTAGGCACCCATCTAATATTCCATTGATGAGTCATCTCCCCTTCTCAAGCAGGTTGGGGCTTCCAGTTTCTGAAGGATAAGGGATAAAGAAAAGGGGTCCTAGATTGTTGTAAAGACAAATAGCCAGACTGAGCTGCTCTAAGAAGCAGGTTGTACTGAGAGCAAGGCCCATGGGACACAGATGATTCGGTACCTTCAGAGCAGTACTCTAGAGTTGACCTTTCTCTTTCTCATGGTGGCCATGCCCCAACTCTGCTTGGAATAGTAGCGATCCAATCAGCAGTCAGTTGGTAAGTCTGAGTCATTGGCAAAATAAGAGATTTGGTGAGGGCTTCATGCTTATAGAGTTCATTTACCAACTCCATCTAGTTCACTAAAATGAGCTTATTCACAAGGAGGAGGCAGGCCTCACTGTACTACTCCATTGACCGAAACATAGGGAAACAAAAGGTAAATATATCATTCAACCTATTTAGATGATTTTATCCTGGGCTTTGGGTCACCTATGTATGATTCATGGGATTGGATCTCAGAGATAGAAGAGGTTCAACAGCATATGAGGGGAGGGTGTGCAGTGGTTTGAGTGGGTTTGCTTCAGAGTAAGAGCTGACTGTGCCTCTCTTCCCAACTCTGTACTCAGTGATGTTAACCTTGAGAGTTTGAAATTGGGCCACTGTGGAGTCTTTATACCATGGAAATTGACAATGCTACAAATCAGGGCATCGGTATATTTCCACTTTCAGAGAGCTGTTGTGTTGTTAAATATCTATCAGTACACCACTCAGTGTGTGTATGTGTGTGCACGCACACATTCTGGAAATTTAATTTCTTGAAAATTAATTAACTTTAAAGATTGCTCTAGCTCACCCACTTATTGAAAAAATGATCAGATACAGGTTTTAGTAGCTATAAACCTCAACACTATTTCCTTTTGCTTCTTCATTTTTTATAAAGGGAAGTTAACAGTGAACTAATCATAACCTGTTGATAATTCCAGCCCAAATCTTTCCCTTAGTAGGACAAACCTTTTGCAGTAGTTAAATAGAGTTATTCTAAAGCTTTTCCTTTTAAGCTTGTTTTTCTTGATTAGTAGAAATTTGGCTAACAATCAGTCAGCCAACTGCACCCATCAAGTACCCAGCAATTCATATAGATTGACCAGGAAGATAAAGGTGAAAGGCTTTGTTTGCAAACGTTGCCATCTAAAAACCACAACAAAAGCCAGAAACTACGGGCTGTGAAGAGACAGTATACTTCAAGAGGCACTAAGAGACACAAATTTGCCAATTTCCTATATCGCATAAAAATATAATATAAAAATTTACTCTCTCATCAAATTTTACAGAGATCCATTTGAGTTAGGACCTCTTCAAGAAAAACCTCACAGCTTCAACGCTTGAACAACTCAGCATCTACTGGGAATCAGATCACAAATTGTATTGTAATATCTATTATACAGAGATAAGGGGATGTTTTATAAAGAAATCTAATTAAATTTATTCTATCTCATGTTAAAACTCAACTTAGTGATGCAAATACGAGCTTTTTAGCAATTTGGGGATTTTTCTTTTTTTCAGTCTTAGTAAGAGATAACACAAAAATTATCACCAGCCTGAACTTTGCGATCTGGAAAAGGAAGATTTTAGACTCGATTTTTAGTCCCTACCTTCTAAGTAGTTAAGAGATCCCCCCTTTGTCACATTCCATCGTCACAAATACGGACACTAATTAATTATTATTATTAATTGATTGGAGGAGACAGCTAAATACCTTATTCCTTAACCAAACCAGCAACCTGAAGTGTAACTATAATTACTTCTTATCCAGATGACAGAAAGCAATTTCAGTCGCTGCTTTACTTAATTAGGATGCATGAAGCATGGACCTCCAGGTCACATCTCTGTAAATTATGCCTCTTCCATTTTCTTGAAAAAGCACTTATGTCTCAGGCACCTTGACATAGTTTTTAGTAAGACCATATAAACTCAGTGCAACCACATTTCACTTACTTGTGGATACATTATCTGCGCTGCCTTCTGGTTTTTCCACAGACCCCTGTACATTTAATTATTTAGTTCTACTTTCTGGGCATGAAACTGAAAAGTTAACAATGAAAGGACTTCATTACACATGTGTTGGCACAATATTTTTGAAGGAATAGGTGAATCCATGAGGGAACTACCTCAATTTACTTTGCCTGAGGAGAGCTCTTTGAAACTGTAGAAGCTTTTGGCCCCTTGCCCAGATTAAGAGAAGTTTTGAAAGAAGGCTAAGGGTGCATTAGTCTGAAGCATAGTAGCTGCCTACCATGATGGAAAGCTCAACCCTCTGTACCAAGGGGACGTCACTAGGTGGTTCAATGGGAGTTCAAGACCAGTAGATACTTACATATGAATCAAAGATATTTCAAAGACAAACACAAAGTGGCCATTTTTAAATTATGCAAAATTTAAGATGAATGACCCACTACAATATGATTACAAGCATTTATTAAGCATCTGTGAAGACAAGAAGCTATGATGGAGACATCAGGGAATAGGACGCATAGTTGCTACACTCAAATAGCTCGTGACCAGTAAGTAGCAACAGAAGAAGAATCAGCAATAACACAAAACTTTAAAAAGCTTCCCATTTGAAAAGGTACCATATTATGTGTAACTACATTTCCTTTTCTCTTAAGGGTTTTAGAGTTAATTGTACCTTGACCATCCAGCCTTGATCAATTCCTATGATAACTATTTCCAATTTATGGTAGAAGAGTTTCAACACTTTGATACTTAGGTATACAAGACTAGCCTAACTTAACCAATTAGTAGCTACCGCCTAAACCTCAAAGTCTGGTATCCTGGGACATACCATGTTTAAAGTTTGAATATATAACACAAATCTGATGTTTTGACTGGATTTTTTAATTCTGCTGGGTGGAATCCAAGTGTCTCCTAAAACTCAGTGGGACTTTGTGTGTTTGTGAACTTTTGTATGTAAACACATAATATGTGTTCAGCTTCAAATGGGACAAACTTATGCATAAGTGTGCACATGCATATGTGCACATCTACTGAGCACAACTCTCCCATTATGGAGTTATTAAGACTATACTTCTTGCTTATTCAAATATTCCCATTATAGCTGTGTGCTGTGTGGTTCACTTTATTTCCCAGCTAACAGCCTGCTGAACTTTGGTATGATGTGGATGTGGCTGGCACATGCAGAAGCCTCTCAGGAAAAACTTATCACATCGGATCTAATCAGTAATGTACAAGAGCCCGCTAGTTATATAATACAAGCCAATCTGCTCTTTTTCCCTCCCTCCCACTCACTGTTTCACCAAGCATGGATGCCACAGGAGAATCCTAATCAAGAAGCACCTAGTAACAACATCAGTCCTTCTAGAAAATGGCATTTATGTATTCAAATAAATGGTGCAGCCTGTCATTCTTGCAGCTAAGGCTCTTACATGTTTGTTTGTTTGTTTGTTTTGGTCTTCTGTCAAAATATAGTAGTAATTACTAATTACAAGGGAATAGAGGTCTAAGAATTGATTTTAATGACCCCACTGAATTTTCAACAGTCTTAGCTTAGAAAAATAAGAGCTGGAGTGACAGATTTGAATCTGTTTTCAAACAGATTTGCATTGTGATTTGGTCCACAAAGGCCACGGGTCATTTTATTCTTTGGGGACTTGGAACAGAAGCGCATCTTAGCGTATATTGGGAATTGAGTACATTTCACCTGCTAAAATTGTAGTTATGGAGGACAGTGTTCGACGAAATCTGAGATGCTTCTTATCTTCAAGTTCAAATTGTAATTTTACTGATAAAAAATTAGACATTCAGAGAGGGGGGAAATTTATTCAATGTTATAAAACAAGTAAATAAAGGGGCTCCTGAACTAATTTCTACTGGCTTTAAGTCCAGTAATTTTTTTTAAAGTTTATTTATTTTTGAAAGAGAGACAGCGAGCAGAGGAGGAAGGAGGAGGGAGGAGAGAGAGAAAGAGAAAGAGAGAATGAATGAATGAATTACAAGCAGGCTCTGCACTGCCAGCCCAGAGTCAGACGTTGGCGCTCGAATTCACAACCAGTGAGATCATGACCTGAGCTGAAATCAAGAGTCGGACACTTAACTGATTGAGCCACCCAAACAACCTAGTCTGGTAATTTTTTGTACTACAATATGTTTATTGTAAACCTCGCTCAAAAATTTTGCCTTCACCTCTCCCCTTCCTTTCTCCCTCTCTCCTTTCCTCCCTTTTGGTCTCTGATATTCCCTCCTTCCTTCCATTTCTCTCCTTCCTCTTTCTTCTTTTTGATCCACCCAACAATCCATCTATTTAAAAAGTATTTTCTGTGTATCTATTATGTGCCAGGTACAGAGTTAGAGACTTGGAATTCAGATGGGTCCCTGTGAAGAAGCCCTACTTACAGTGAGACCTGAAGAAAGCCTGTCATGGAATGGGGGAATATAACATTCCAGGCAGAGGCAATCATTTCTGCTAAGGGCCCATGGCAGAAAGCTGCTAAAAAAAGGCCATTAAGGGGACCTCAGAACTGGCCCACTAGGCAATGGCAAAAGAATATTGTTTTTTGACTCTGTCCTCAAGGTTATAGCCCCAATCCTCAGCCCTAAATTTCCTCTAACATTTTTTCATTCCTGTATTGTCTTTAAACCTTGCAATAATATATCAGGAATAAATATTTTGAAGTAAACTAAAAAAAAAGCAATAGAGGGAAATGTGTCTCGTATTCATGTTAGACACTGTCACCATAAACATGTATGTTGTTCATTTTCTTACCCGCACATTCCTGCATGCTTGTGCAAGCCGGTATGGTCAGTGTAGTATATAGATTATGGACTCTGAAGTCAGAGAAATCATAGCATCTAATCCTGACTCTGAACTTCCTGGTACTTTGGTCTTGAGCAAATCTTTCTGTGGCTAACCTTCAGCTTTCTCACTTGCAGAGTTAAAATTTGTAACTATCATCCAGATGGTATGAAACCATCATGTTACACATGAAAAGAGCCCTCATGGTGCCAGGCATATTAAAGACTCAAAAAACACTCAAAATATTCAATAAGTGGGTCAAAAGGTATATAATATTTTAAAAGTAAATGTTTTAAGTCATACTATCAGATACTCTTTAATGATACCAATGGATGTGCAGAAATGGAAATCTATATTCGTTAACTAGAATATTGCCAGGGATGATAGAATGTTCTATTTCATGAGAAGATATTGGGACTGGAAATACCAGATATAGCAATAAAAGTAGAAAACATGAATGAGCCTCTTGGGCCACAGGCATGGTCAACTCTGCTCAAGACTGTTCTAACACAAATAAACAAAAAACAGGTCCCAGCTCTTAGCATTGATGAGTAAGACTCAACACGGGAAATGAAATATAGATCACTTAACTCTGCCTCAGTTTTGTCTTCTGTAAATGGAGATAATACCTCACAGTGTATTTTTGGATTAAACGACAATATCTAGAACATGTTATTAGTATATCCATTACCTGGAACATAATATGTGATAAATAGATGCTTTTTTGTTCAGAGTATATGAAGGTCATATTTCAAAAAGCAATGTTTGAAATGCTAATACTTGACAAACTTGATTTTAACAGTAATAACAAAAAAGTGGCCAAATATTTTTCTTTTGTCTGATCCATCTCATAGGGGTTATAAGAACTAATTTTTTGTCTTCAGTTTCAAGTAAGGGGAAAAGAGAGCAGGAGCCACTGTATAGGAAAGAGAAAGTCTGTGGTTGTTTCAAAAATGCTCTTAAGACTTCTCCCTCTGCTTCCAGTGATATACAAACAAGTTTATTGCTTGAGTAAAAGCAGAAAAACATTCTTCATGTCTTTAAACAGAAGCACATCCTGGCAGCCAGAGCTGGAGTTCTTCATAAAAATCATTTATACCAAACCACATGCTATTTCTCAGTATGTTTTAAAGATGAACGTTAGCAAACAAAGCTTTCTCCATAACAGAAGCTTTGAAATGCATAGCTGTTCATCAGCCTGGTATTGCTTCCCATACCTTCTCACCAAGGTTAGCCCATGAAATTAATAGTCACAGCTTGGTGTTAGAGTAGTTTTCCCATGCTGTCTATAAAACATTTCGATTTCAGGGTGGCATTTTGTAAACTGGAGTCATTCACAAAGAGTAGCATCTCTCTGGATACAGTTTTTAAAAACTAATTTCAATGTGGAATTTTAAAAGTCACCATTTGAAAGCCATCATGGTAATAAATGATTCAGAAAGAATCATCAGTGGGTACTAAAGCTCCTGTAAATTTGTCTAATAACAAGGTATTTACATAGTTGCAAAGTGAAGCAGAAGAGAGGAGGAGAAACCTAACAGGTACCACTTTAACCTAGCCATGAAAATTATCACCAGCAATGAGAAAGAGATACCAGGTGCCTCTAGATACAATGCACTGGGAAGAACACAATGATCCTTCTGTAGCAAAAATACATAACCTGAATGTCATCATGAGGAGATAGCAGACAAACTCATATATTGAGAGAGGCACCAAAAAAACTGTCCTGTACTCTTCAAAACTGCCAAGGTCATGAAAGACAAGGGAAGGATGAGGCAATTTCCCAGGTAGAAGGAACAATTGGGCAAAATTTGAGTAAGATGTGTAGATTAGGTAATACTGTGTTTATTCTAATTTCCTGAAGTAGATCATTGTGCTGCTGTTATGAAAGAGAACATCCTCATTTGGGGGAAATATACTGAAGTATTTATGGATAAAGACAGATCTGTAATTCTGTGTGCATGTGTGTGCATGCGTGTGTGCACCCACATAGAGACTATAATCCCTATGCTTTCTGTGGGATAGCCATTGTTATTCCAGTTTTAAAGCTTAGGAAGCAGGGTCAAAGTTAAGACAATTTTTAGTTGTCTAGCTTTATCCTTTCACTACTTATTTCCTAAAGTAGGCACCTTAGGATACTGAGGTTGTTATTTGAAGAAAAAAAAAAAGAAGAAGAAAAAGGGAGAGTATGATGGTCAAATACATTTAGGACAGGATGCATTGAATGAAATTAAGTTAGCTTTTACTGTACTAATCTATGTTGCTATTCTTCAACATATATGCACTGTGCAACATTCCCTAATAATGTGTACCATGCCATTGAACACCCACTTTCAAAAAATTTTTGCTGCTTTTTTATAATGTTGTCTTATTACTCAAAGACATAATGTTTTCTTCAAGAATAGGATGTGCCTTGGGGCACCTGGGTGGCGCAGTCGGTTAAGCGTCCGACTTCAGCCAGGTCACGATCTCGCGGTCCGTGAGTTCGAGCCCCGCGTCAGGCTCTGGGCTGATGGCTCAGAGCCTGGAGCCTGTTTCCAATTCTGTGTCTCCCTCTCTCTCTGCCCCTCCCCCGTTCATGCTCTGTCTCTCTCTGTCCCAAAAATAAATAAACGTTGAGAAAAAAAAAAAAATTTAAAAAAAAAAAAAAAAAAAAAAAAGAATAGGATGTGCCTTATACTTCAGTGTCCTTCACATGTTAAGCACATAGTAGGTATTCAATAAATATCCCATGATTACTGGTAGAGACTCACTCGGGCTCCTATATGGTCTTTTTTCTTCTTACAGTGTTCCTTAGTAGTTCTCCTTGAATTTTCATTCCTCCAATTTCCTGTATTGAAACTAATATGTACATGTAAACTAAGTGACCTTTTAATGTCCTGAAGCTGACTTATAATCATTAATAGCAACTCCAGCCTTCTGACAGCCTTTGATTACATTTGCGTAACTCTTCATTTTCTTACTCAGGTAAGAGTCAATTTTGCAAACAGCAGAGTCCTTAAAGTGTTTTAAAAAGAGAGGAAAAATTTAATTCAAATAAGCATTACATACCTGGCAGTTGGGAAAAATGAAAAGTCCATAAGCAGTACATCAGGAAGCACTGTGGTATGTTAAATTATAGGTAATAAAATCAGAGTGTCATAAAGAAAACCACTACACAGACTTTGAAATGACTTTTTTTAAACTGCAAGAGTTGCATTAATTTGTATTGCCTAGGATTACACATGAGCATGACTGCATTTGGTGGAGAGCACACACTGTCTGCCAAGTTCTTACAGTTTTCTGAGAAACAAATTTTGGTATCTTTGCAAAACAGATCTTGAGCTTGAGCACATCAATGTAAGAATGCATGCATTGCTGCATTTGTAAGACTACAGTGATGTCTAACATATTCCCCTGATCCTTTAATAGCTAAACTCTTGGCAGAGAACCTCAAACCTTGTTATGGCTCGACTTTGATACTTAGAGGGGTGACTGTCACACAGTTGATGTATTTCGGATATAAGATGGAATTTGGGGGCAGTTTCTGGGGAGAAGAGATGGAAGCATTCAGAACAATGTGTTCAGAAGAGGTGGGTACTACATTTAAAGCTACCTGTAAGAAGTCTTAGCTACCAGAGCAAGGATAAAGAAATGGCTATCTGGCTGTCTTCCAAGTAGAGATAGTCCCTGAGTACCTAATGCCTGTAAGCTACACTGCTGGATGCTATGGGAGGTTAGATGAGTCCCCAGAACTGCAGCCTTTTCCCATCTTCTTTTCATAAGCACGTATTTTGATCTTGCCTCCATCTGCTGCATAGACATCTGGATTATCATTTACTCCCTTATTCTCTTGCACCTGTTAAAATTTTCCACCACACTATTACAGTGTTTCTCAAAGTATGGTCCCGGGACTCGCAACGTCAGCATTAGCTGGAAATCTGTTAGTGGCAATTTTCTGGTCCCACTGCAGATCTACCAAATCAGTATCTTTAGCGGCAGGTGGTTAGGGAGGAGAACTGACCCGCAATCTCTATTTTAATGAGCCCTCCAACGGATTCCAAAGCATATTACAGTTAGAACCGCTGCCATCTCGTAAGCCACTCTCTCAGAGTTCACCAATGACCTCTGATTCACCAGACCTAGTATTCTTTCTTCAGATCTGATCATTCTTTACCTCTGTAAGCATCACACTCTGTACACATTTCACATCTCATATTGAGACATTCTCCTTTGTTTCCCGTGGTTTTGTGGCACCATCTGTCTTCACCTCACACCATTCCTTCATCTCTTTCATTGACTCTTTCCTCCTCATTATTTGGCCTTCTCCTCAGTTAAATCTCCCTTCCTTTCACTTTCTACATTCTCTCGTGAAGATCTGAGCCATCTATCTCTATGATCTCAAGTATTTCTTTTAGTTACAGCAGTTTTAGAATTGTGTTTTTTACCCAAGCCTCTGTATTAGTCTTCAAGTTTGTGTTTCAAATGAGTCACGGGGAAAGGCCATCCCTAGGTTCCATGGCCTCTTAAAAAGAATACACTGAAACCCAAAAACCCTATCCTCACCATCCCCAAAGCAGCTGCTCTTCTCTCAACTAGTTCTCTCTCAACTCTCAGACAAGAAAACTCAAAGACTCGGACTCATCCTTGGCTTTTGTTTCATTCCACGACTGATTATCCAGCAAGTCTTGTTGAGCCTGTTTACATTCTTTCTGCACATTGGCATTTCCACCACCTTCCCGAAAGACCAAGCTTCTCGTCTTCTTTCACTTGAGGTTTTTTCCTAGTAATTGCCACTAAGTTAATTTTCTTAATTCTTTGATTGCATAGTTATAAAGTCATTCAATCATTCTGTGATCCCTGCTACTATCTTCCACCGAAAATCCTCATTCATTACCTTGACACATGGTGTTACTATAGGACTCCGAACTTTCTTCCCAGCCTTAGTTCCCATTGCTCCTTGTTATATTCCAGCTAACCTGGGAGACTCTCCATTGAAGAGTCTTTATGCTTACTCTTTTTAAGTTTCTGTAACTATCTTTTAATGATTTTACCCAACATGTAATATCATCTCCATTCTCTTCCATGTGTCCTTCTTCGGTGTCCCTTACCTGAACATCATCTTCCCCCTATTTCCCCTCCTTCATACCTCTTCTATGGCAGGTGACACATCTGCAGGTTATAATAATAATGCATACAACACTCTCTCTGCCTGGCTAGACTGTAAAATCCTTGAAGACAGATCCCGAGCTGGTCTTCAAGGTTTTCTTTCTCGCCTGAGTAACTAGAGAACCATTTGTCATGTGAAAGATGCTTAGTGAAATTTGCGTATTGAATAAATACATTCTCTCTTAAGTCTGCTTGTGGGAGGACTGGTGGGTCTCAAGAGGGGCAGTCAATGAGGAGGAGGAGGAAAAGGACAGAGGAGACCTTAAGTAAGCAGGCAAGAAATTCTGTGACTCAGAGAAACAAAGGCTAGAATTTTCCTGGAGGAAAGATATAAGAAAGTAATGTGGGTTTGTTTCCAATTGTGATAAGTTCTAAGTGCGGGTTAAGAGAGGTTTAGAGAAGAATACTTGATAGGGGTACTTCCCACAGAGTTTAGTGTCACTTGTAATGCTAATTCTGAGGAAAATGAATAGCTAACAGCCCGTAAAATTGGGAGTTTGGTACTCAAATAATTGGGGGAAACCTGACAAACAAAAATCAACAGGGTTCTTTCCTGTACAACTTATGTCCTTCAACTTACTATTGTGTATTATTATATTGTGTATATTGTGTATTATATTATCCCAGTTCTGGAATGGTTTTCAACCTGTGGTGTTCCCTCCACTTACATGAGCACAACACTGTTTTATCACAGGGCATCCTCTAGGAATAGCATTGCTGAAGAACCCATGCTGGGGAACACCGCACGGTTGACTCTCTGTGAGCTTTTAAATATAAAAATAAAGGCAATTTTAATACTCAGGACCTTAAAATGGAAAAAATAAATTAGCTACTCCATCCAATAGCAAGAAAGGGGATACTTTTGTTTCAAGCATCCAAATATTATCTGTTTCACAGTCCCCTCTCCCAAGAGGATTTCCCCGACTATCAGTTATTTGTTGCCTATTTCCAGCTCTATCCACCCTTACCAACCAGCCCGCCCCCCCTTCTTTTCTATTCTCAGTTTATGAGACACTTTTTTTTCTGGAGGGATCTTCTTAACAATCCCAGAAAGGTAGAAAAGAGAAAATTAACTGAACACACACACAATTCTCAGGCCCTTATAATTTAAAACGGATTTACCACAACTTGAAAGTGCTGCTAAAGTGATATATATATTAAACAGATATTTGCCTGCAGGCACAGAATAAGAAACTGATCAGAAGGGAATGAATATTCCATCTGGACTCTGATATTTCATAGTTGTGATCCATTTTTTTTTGCCATGACATTTACTTAAGAAATGTTCAAAATAATAATTTAAATAAGCATCAAATACCGCATGAGTTCCACACATATGCCAAAATAATCTTACCCTTGTAATCCCTAAGAATTGCCCTTGACAGTATCTTGAAGGCAAAACACAAACTGCATTTGCAATGTTTTTGAGGATAAACTCCTCAGGACTATTCCTTTAGGGAACATAAAAGAGTTGTGTGAATGTGTGTAAAATCAACTCAATAAAATGTTTTTCCAATAGAGGAAGAGGGTCTTAAAGTAATCCAAGAAAGGAGTTTGTTCGCGTATGGCTATGTCCCTGGAAACTTGGAATCAAGATAATTGGATTAGTAGGAATTACTATATAAGGATTATGTAAATGTATAAATATGTTATACTCTTCAATCATCCATGGGCCTTTATCTTTACATTATCCCAGTTTTTGTTGGTTTCCTTCTACATATTCAACAGTTCTAGTGTAACTGATCATCAGGTAAGAAAATGTTAATAATTTTTTCTCCTGAAATACTTAGGAAATATCTTACTTGAATGCCCCAGAATCAAGATCCATCATTAAGAGTCTAGACATGGCACAAATAATGTTTAAAAAAAAATTTTTTTTAATGTTTTAGTTATCTTTTGAAGGAGAGAGAGAGAGACAGAGCATGAGCAGGGGAGGAGCAGAGAGGGAGACACAGAATTCGAAGCAGGCTCCAGGCTCTATGCTTTGAGCACAGAGCCCAACGTGGGGCTCGAACCCACGAACTGTAAGATCATGACCTGAGCCAAAGTCGGACGCTCAACCAACTAAGCCACCCAGGCACCCCATTCTAGTGTTTAAAAGAATTCAACTGAGGAATCGATATTGTGCAGGGATTGAAATGTTTTGGTAGAGAGGAAGCTGTCTCAAACTGCTGCAACTTTGTTTATCATGTAGATAAAATAAACATTGCTCATTTGATTACTTCACTTGAAAAATCTCTGGAGAAGACAAGACTGGTCTGATGGTTCATCACATCAAGAACTCATTCCTTCATCATCAGTAAAGGCTCGCAATGGTTATATCTGCCTCATAGTCAGAACTACACAACTGCAAGTTTATACCTATGCAATCACCAGAGAAAATCACTGCCTTCAAATTACAAGCCTATTGGTTGCATCCTTCTAGAACAAAATTATGTTAAGGGCAGAGAATGTGACTCTCATTCACAAATGTTTCACTGATGTTTTATAGAGTGACTGACATGTAAAGTATTTGTGGAACAAATAAATGATTCCATAATTTCTATTCTGGTCATATCATTATTCGACTCTAATAGATATTTAATCTAAGATGTTATTGGCACTTTTTTTTTTAAAGGTGAGGAGTATTTTCATCACCCCATCCCACACACATCTTAAATTGATATTCTACTCAGAATACATGCTTAATATATTTTTTTTAATGAAAGGATAGCTGAAATTATCTTTTAACTTATTAGAGCATTTAGTTATTGAACTACCTATGTCACTTTAAGCCAAAGAACTAAGTAGCTAAACTAAACTGCTCAAGAGGTTGGCCTTCACTTAGGGGCAGGCCAACTGGCCTCAAATCCTTATTTCTTTGGGAGTGTTCATTCACAGCCATTCACAAAGCCCCCAACTTTTCTCCAGCAGGCATGCTGGGCAGCACAGGATTTCAGCAACAATTCTGCGATTCTCATCTATCATATAAATCAGGAGAATACCCATTTGTTTGTTTCCTCTCTGGGCACTTTATCACTCCAGCCAAGGGGGACAGCCTGGTCTTAGTCACCTCATTTGATTCTGTGATCTGAATACTGTGTTTTACATGTGGTTAGAATCTGAGCCTTGCACTGAAAAGGGTGTAAACAGTTGCAGACAATCAAACTCACGCATGGAAACTGCAGGTGACTGTCCAATTTTTGAGACTGCCTCAGAGAGCAGAACTCTCACTTTGATGCTGATGGGAGAGGAATGTCAAGATGGATTTCCGCGGGGTATTAAATAACTGAAGGGACTGGAAATCACTCATCGCTAATGTAAAAAAGGACATATGATTTTTCATCAGGAGCCTGAGCTATGGCTCCATTCTTGCCTGCATTAGCCATTATGAGATGAAAGCAGATGGAAATTATTCATTCTCTCCAAACTCACATTCTTAAAATGCGATCTTATGAAAAAGCTTCGCCACAATCTTTCACTTCCAGGGAAATAGGACAAATGAGGCTTCCTCCAGAGCAGACAGAATCCTCACTTTCTCTACTGTATCTCAGCTGCACTAACATCTCTGGCACCAGTCTTGCTCGTGTATCACCGGCTTTATAAATGACTCCATCTCAGTCATCTGTTTTTATCCCAAGGCACACCCTGACTCCTCCAACCCCAAGGCTGTTTTGACCTGCCTTAGTGGCTCGATCCTCCTGCAGACACACAGGACCTGTCTTGCACCTGATGACAGCCATGTCAGTCAAAATGCGCAAAGTCATGGCCATAGAGTTAAGAAGAACTCATCTTTCAGGGCATGAAAAACACTGTCTAATAATGCTCTGGTGTTATCAATACCTGAAATGTAAGTTTTAGTTCCTAAAACATCATTTTATAATTAAACCAGAAACCAAATTAACTAACTCTTGTTTGGTTTGTGAGAGGAAGGGGTAAAGGTGGCTACAAGGAGCCCATGCCAGTAAGTAAGGGCCTATGTGTTGCTGGGGTTTGGGAGAGGAAGGGAGGAAATGGCCAAACAAGAAGGTTCTTGAAAAGACCGACACCTTACGCGATCATTATGGGTATTTAGCATTGGCTCTGCTGGACTACTCTTTGAAGGCAGAGAGGGCACTGACGTGTAATAGAAAAGAATAGAAGTTCTAGAGTTCCAGTGGTATAGATTGAAATCCCATTTCCTTCACTTTCTAGTTATAAGAGTCTGGACAAGTTACCTCACTCTCTGAGACTCAGTTCCCTCATTTGTGACCTTGGAGTTAATAATAACCTTTCTCCAGCAAGATCTTCTATTCAACATTGTGCCTATAATCAACATTACAAGGTATTGTATGCTTAAAATTTTGTTAATGGTGGATCTCATGTTAAGTGCTCTTATTACAATAAAAACAAAACAAAACAAAACAACACAAAAAGCAGCCATACAAAAAACCTTGAAGGTAATTGTGAGATTTAAATGGAATAATGCAAAGTAGAATAACAACCGGGGTTGTAACACAAAAGCCTTATTAATTGTATTATAGAAAGTACCCCTCCCACAAATGTCACACACGCAATAGGAAACAACACATACAGGAACTTGTTATAAGGGGATTGCGACTTTTCTATCATTGTTTTGCTGGTGTAGAGCATGGGGCTTGGGACATAAGAAGCTCTCAACTAAAATTTATGCATATAAATGAGATTTGTCGATTATTTTTTTGAGACTCCTATAGGTCACAGGCACACCTTGGTAACAGAGGATTTTTAAAATAAATAGAAAAAAGTATAATTTGTACTTTTAAGAAGGGCAGCAATAAGGTACAATGTTGCTTTCAGAAAAGGAAGTGTTTCTCTGATGAGTCCTGTAGTCCCTGCCATGTCAGAAAGGAAAAAGGAAAAGACCACAGTAATGGAGAATAAAGGACACATAGAAAACAAAATACA